>NW_024884744.1:3118850-3168918 GCF_019232065.1 Centrocercus urophasianus | reverse complement strand
TGTTTTTTTGTTGTTGTTTTTTTTTTTTTTTTTTTTTTTAATTATTATTATGAAATAAGAAGGATTTCTTAATAAACTGTGGATCCGTTATCTGCTGGAATTAATGATACGAGAATCTAATGAGGAAGAAGTTTTTGTACATTGCTCCAGATTGCAACAAAGTGTTGTGCTTTTAGCTGAGGTGTTGAGGGCCACTTGCTTAGCTTAGTGAAGCAGGTATGTAATTAAACATGCCATTTGCTAATCTGTTGCAGTTATCTCTTCTTGCCATGGAGGGGTCAAAGAGGGGGAAGTCATGTGTTAGACTGAGACTCTGCTAAGGTTCAACTGAACAGCTCTCATTGGGGAGGAAAGGGGCTGTGGGCCCTTAATGCTGCTTCTGTGGATCGCTGCTCTGCAGGTTGATAGTGATGCAAATGTCAAACTATTAAGAAAAATAATGATAAATGCTGCTTTTCATGATTTACCAAAAGAATGTAGCGTTGCTACTGATGCCATTTAGGTCTAGCTCAAGTTTGTTTTCTACTACTTGAATGTAATTTTGAAATTCAGAGATGCTCTCTTTTTTTTTTTTCTGGTAAGGTATATAAGCAATTTGTTGTGTGAATTCTTTATGCTTAAAAATATGGCTGCTTTTTTTTTCCCAGAGGTTTTCCTTTTAGAAGGAAATTATTTTATTTTGTTTGGATGCTTTTTAAAAAGCTTCTTTAAAATCAGTTTGTCAAAAATTCTTTTGGGATGACCAGTAGTGCTTAAAAAGATGGTGTATGTATGTATATAGATAAATATACACTTTTTTTTTTTTTGCAATGCGATGGGAAATCATCACACTCCAATCCTAAACTGATCAAAGCATTATGATAGCTGAAAAATGTTATCAGCAAACAAAACAAAGTCTGTTTAGCAAACAGCTCCCCTCCAAATGTGTAAAAATAAAAATCCTACTGGTATTAAGCAAATATAGGCTGCAGTTTAGACAACTTTTCTATTTTTTAGGCATTGATGCTATGAGTTTACATCTCTTTTTAGTGAAGGAAAAGTGACTCTTCCAATTCAGTGGTAAGAAACAATAGATAAACACACTGAAGTTGGTTTTATCTTAGAGAAGAATGTGCTTTTGGAAACATATTGCTAGTGTAGGTGTAAAGAGAAGAGGGAAACCTGCTAAGTGTTCCATAAGCTCAAGATGCTGTCAGCCTGATGAGCTGCAGCAATTTGATATTTTCTTTTATTAAATGTTTTTGTTAGGTACTTCATGCTTCAAAGATACTTAAATACAGCATATTTCTAGTTTCAGTTGTCTAATTGCCTCTGCATTTTTTTTCTTCTCTAGAAGTCTTCATTAAAGGCAACTGATTTTTGCAGTTGATACCTTATGATTTGTTATAATGCAAGTAACATTTAGCACATCTTGTAGACTGCCTGAAGAATTCCCATCAGTTTCCTAGCAAATGTCATCTCACTTCTGAATTGAGTGAAACACTGTCTTCCTTTTGCTTTCCTGCAATTTGTCATGCTTCATACTTGGCTAGAGCTGCCAATTTTCATTGTCCTCACTGACAACGGCTGTCAGCGTGCCATTTATGTCTTCAAAACTCTTGATGGCAGCATCCCCTAAGTTACAGGATTGAAATGCAACCTGAGCAACTCTGAGGTTTAGATCTGTGTGACTTCCTGCTACATTATGATCAGAAACAACACCACAGCATCTCTTAATTTCTCCATACAGGGGGAACACATCTGGATGTAACAAAGTGGTCAGCAGGTCCAATAAAGCCATCAATATCTCCTGACTGCTTGCGTTGTGTTGTGAAGAACTTGTGTTGACAGTGATGGGATTAAAATAATTCAGAGAAGCATACGTGTAATGAATCTCATTGCTGTGAAAAGGCAGGGTGAAGCCAGCTATAGGCAATTTTCTTCTTTTGTTCCATCTCAGAGCTGAGTAGACGCTTCCTTTTGTACTTTCTCATTTATTGCAAACTCATGACTGCTTTTGAATTTTTAAATATGAGCAGTAGGGCTGAGTAAGATAGAAACAGTGGAAAATTCCCACTTCTCTGAAGAACGCTGGAGATAAGTTTGAATCTGTCAGGTAGGGTTACAAAGGGTAAGATAAGTCACTACCACCTTTCTGTTCTGTGGTTAGATGGACTAATGCCAGGGAAGGCTTTGGCTCCCCAAAACTATCTCAAACAGAATTTGATTTTGGTGTAGTTCAGAAGATCAATGGTCATTAATTTTATCTGAAATAAACAAACTGGTAATTAGTAGGAGTTCCAGTTGAAATGTGTTTCGAGTAGTAGTTATTATTGCTTACAGTCACTTTATGGATTTGATGGTTTAATTTATAATTCTAAATGCAAGGAATGAGTTCAGAAGCCATGAAAAATGGTTCGTGTTTGTTTTTAACATGGAAATATTTCTAAATATTGTGATACTTCATATTTCAAGTAAGATAACAGAGGCACAAGATATTTACTGAATGGAAAAAGCACTACGCTGAAGATGACTTCCAAATAACAATCATTTCTAGTGTTTTAAGAACAACTGTTGTCTTTCTCTGTCTTAACTTGAATATTCACCTTCAAGGAGGATGACATAATGATTCAAGTCACAGTGGATGTTTTGGGGTGCTGTAGCTCATGCAGAAGCAGCTTGAAGCATTTGCATACAGCATTTCTTCATTCATAGGTGCTTTGGGTCTTCTCTGCTAAGAAAGACTAGCTCTTGGTAGCTTTTAAAAGAGTCATTCATAGCCAATGTTCTTTTGAACTGCATTTCCTTGAGTGCTTTAAAGGGAAAAAAAGGATTGGTGTGAATGAACGCAGGTTACAGGGCTCATGGCTCTAGACATTCCAGTCTTCCTTAGTTAATTCTGATTACTCGTTAGATGCTTAGTCACAAGGAGTTTATTGTGTACCACCGTTTTGATGGCCATATTAGCAATACAGAAAGCTGAAGTGACTCCATTCTGAATCAGCAGGTCTCCCATCAGTTAGATGATGTCTCTGGAGACAAGAGCCCTGCAGCTATTAGCTTAGCCTGCTATTGAGTTTGCTGCAGGGCAGTGTCTCAGCAGAACTTTTCCTGGATGAAGAGTTTATAGCGCTGTTGGGCTCAAGTTGCTTTGGGCTGCAGGTGCAATTCCACCCTTAGGCAATCGAGTTTGTTGTTTAGCTTACTTTTCTGCTGAAACGTATTTGGAGGACTGCCTCCTTACCATTGTGGCTATGGAGGATGTGATGGTCACTGGGGATGGTCAGGCATGGAATGAGATCTCTATGGCTTCTGGAAATTGTTGGTACTCCAAACAATGTTGGGCTGCATTAATAGGTTGTGATTTTTTCACTGGAGGAGAGGAAGATTGTTTGCACAGGTAAGATAGCACAGAGTTTGCCATAACCTTTCCCTGCAGATTTCTGGAGTAGTCAGTATCCAAGTTTTCAACAAGTCTTGAATAAAGCCTCTGTCTTGGCACTACTGTAGTTAAAGAATAGCTTAACAGTTGTTCTTTGATTAGGTCTTAGAGTGCAACAGAATAGATCTACATGGAGGTTCTGTCTTTCTGCTAATATATTTTGCAATGCTTTCTCACTGCAGTCTACGAGTACACAAAAGCGCTTCTTTACTGCCCAGAGACACATTTACTTTGCAGCAATTGCCACCTGAGGTAACTTAATTGCTTATCTGGATATAGATAAGCTGATGGAGTTCCCTAAGAGCTGCTGCCTTTCTGCTCATTTAACCAGGCTTACTGGTGGGTTTTGAGTTCTGCTGTTCCTATGTGCTGTGCAGGTACATGATGAAGAAAATTAAGCTGTGCCAGAGTACCTCCATCCAAGCTGCAATGTTTGGGTTGGTAGCCAGTATGCTAAAGTGCTGCTGATCCGAGAGGTGCATCTAGTAATAAATAGTACTGTCCTAGAGTTTAGGTAAGGACAGCACAACAAAATCACAGAAGGCTTTTCAATTATTCTTTTGTTCTCCAATGCAGCCATGAAAGCAATGTGTTTTTATAAGTAAGTGATGTCTGTTATTTGCAGATGAGTAGTTTTCTCTTGCCCCAGAAAAAGTGTTGTTAGCTCATGCTGTGGCAGCTTGTGCTTTTGTTTTTGGATACTCTGAGTTTCAGTCAGAAATGTGGGAGAATTAGCATCTATAATCTGGTGGATCATGGGAAGGCAAAGCATAGCCTTACTCTAAATCACAGTGTCTCATGAGTAGCTTTTTCTCAATACTGATAAAAAGAGTAAGTTAATACCTTCCCCATCTCAGGACCATGGTAACAGGAGCCTGCTGCCTTAACATGTCTTCCATTGCCCATCTCAGTGTATACTAATCTCTGCATTTAGCTCCCTTTTCATATGCATTTATGAAAGAGCTTTGCACAGATGGATGAGTCTTTATCCATATTTCTTGGTGGTTTAGTGTAGTTACATTGGAGGAGTAATTATTTCTATCAGGAAGATTGTGACAGCCACCACATATTATGGAAATTTTCCTCATTGAAACTTTAAAATTTTTTCCTATTGTCTGATTCTCATAGCAACACAAAGACTGGTTTAGAAGTGTAATTGCGATCTGTAGAAGAAATATAACCAGACATGCTATGAAGCTGAATTACATTAGAGCATTGGGAATAGAGCCACCTATAAAAGAAAATGAGTAGAAAGAAAATCACAGTATGAGCAGTTGTCATTTGTCAAGGAAGGGGAATCTGTGCTGAACCACCAACGACCAGTCACCCAAGAGAGAAGTCATTCTGACAGTGACGGCTTGTAGCCTGCCGCTGCTGGAAGACTCTTGGGGTAGTTCTTTAGCAATAAGGATTGCTTCATTATCAGGCCCATGGAGCATAATTATAGTGCTTAACTGAACTTTTCCAGGGTGTTTTACCTTTTTTGTGGGTTAACAGGTTGCAGTGTACAGTACGGCGCTAACGCAGCTGAACTCTTGGCTGAGGTGTTGAACAACCAGTGCGACCTTTCTAACTGCAGGGTTCAAGATTAGCACATCCATGCTTTGTTACCAAACTACAAACCTATCTGCTTGTGAGGAGCTGTAAATGAGATATTGATATGGTTACTGTGTTCTTCAGGAAGTCTTTATAAAAGTTCAATGAAGCCATTAATTCGTGACGCAAATCGCTTAGTGCATCATTCTTTATCAGCATTGTGCTCACTGAATCGCAGTCATGTACGTTATACCTTCACATATATATCTTTTTATCTTTTTTTTTTTTGGCTTTGTGCATGTGCAATCTGTAGAAACATAAGTAGCTGCAGAAAGTGTTAATAGTATTTTGTGTTTCTGTAACTACTCATACTTGAAATAACTACCGATATTCTAAGTCTGTTGTCTGCTGAATCTCATAAGAGTCTTGAGGAATCTTAATTGGCATTTTACCACATTCAGATATGCTGAAGTTCACTTTTGAAACTCATTACTTATGATTCCATGTGTGGCTTATGAACCTGAAAGTTTGATACTGACTAATCCTCCTTCACCCAACAACTTAGGTCAGTGTTTCTTTCTCAACATTTTCTTTCTGTTTAATGAGGAGCTGGATTTTATTTAGAGGGAGTTACAAGAACCTGAATTCCGTACTTCATCTAAAATAGTATCATGGTATAGCTTATCATTTTCCAGTGGTGAATTAGCAACTAAATTAATTGCTGCATTACGTAGTTCCTTTAGGAGTTGTGAAGTTCTGAGATCTCTCCTTAGACTGACTTGATGGTAGGTACTGCTATGATCATCTGGCTCCTTTTTCTCTGCTGCTATCTAAATAGAATGTGCAGAAGCAGGGAAAAGAATGGAGGAGCACTTGTGGAAAGCATTTGGTCTGAGCAAGATAGGAATTTCTGCAGGAGGTGACCAGGAGGGAATGGGCTTCAAGAAACAAAATAAATTGTTTAAATTGATTTGAAATACTGGTAACTATCAATGTGCCTGCTTGACACTAAACTAAAGCAGCATTTTATTGCTAAGTCCCTGAAGTTTCTGAAAAAATTTTCCTGAAAATCTCTGAAAATGGGGAGAATATGACCAAATATAATGCGTGAGTTTGATATTGCTGTGTAAATAATGCTGTTCTGCAACGTTCTCATATTGAAAAATAAATAAAATACAATGAAAAGCTATGTTTAAGAACTAAGGCTTGTCATATTCACATGTAGCAAAGGAAATGAATGTTTTCACTTGTGAAAGTTATCCTACACAGAGGTAAAGTAGCACAGAACTTGTGTTTGAATGAGGCACCGATGCTTTTATTGCTGATTCTCTTTTTGTGAGCCATTCATTACAGTCTGATGTATTAGAAATATGGGAGGAATTTAAGCAGAGAGGAATGGCAAGCCAGTAACAGCGTTTATTGCTCAAATGATCAAAGGCAAATATTTGTTATGGAGTATAACATTGGTGGAACTTGGTGGGTATTCTGTAAACAGGCAGTGGAACCACGATGCTACCATTCAAAAAGTAGAAAACTACCACTGTGCAAGAGTAGAAAATACCTGCTATTACACTGATGGAGCTGTCAAGAGAGAATCTTTCTGTAAAACTTGCTGTGAGCTTGGTTCAGCTGAAATTGGTGGAGTTATGCTGACATAAGCTGGAGAGAAGCTGCTGTGAATTCGGTATCAGATATCACATATAAAATCTTAGAGGTTGTGAGGGAAGTCTGCTTTCAAGAAAGTGCTTAATATTTTATACGAGGACTTAACATGGTGTCACTGCTTATATAAAAGTATCATAAAAGTTATGCTAGAAAATTCTGCTTGTGTTTGCTGTCTTATTTTAACCTACTGAACATTTAATTATTCCTGGTGAAATTGCTTGGCTTTAGCAGCTATTCTTAAAGCAGAATTAGCTTCATTTGATGGTTGCATGGCACCAAAAGTTTGACCTGTCAAGAAGCGAGTTATAAACTTGAATCTCCTTTGGGCAAGAAAGGGATTGAACCTAGGTTTTCTTGTGCATCTGAGTAATTTAACTACTCAGCAACCAGGTAAAATAAGATGATGGTTTCTTTCTTAGCTCTTTTTTTTTTTTATAATTCTTGTTTTGCTATCTGTGGAAAAAAGCACTAATTGATAAGGATGTTATGAAGTCTTTGTGTAAGTTATGGATCTCAATGAATAAGGCAAGGGAACTGTGGGAATAGTTTGTTTTTTTTTTTTCTGAAGCATGGAGCCTGTGCCCTTTCAAGAACGTATCCAAGTGACACCAGAAATTTGGTGCATTTAAAGTCTTGCTTTTTGATACAAGATTACTGTTTAAAAACTCAATTTTGAAATTAAGGCTGCCTCTTTTGAAAAATCTACCATGGGCCAAGTGTGAGGAAGAATTAAGATTTGCAGGATATGTGCTGAGATTCACCATCATTTGGGGATTCCTTTGGTAGCACAGAAAATGCAGGCATGGAGATAACAATAATTGTACATGGTGGAAAAGAAATTAGTTTTTGTAAGTCTCTTGCTAGTTGCTAGCTTTATTTTTAGTGAGCAAACACAGCAAACACCAGTGTGATTCTTAGTGAAGTGTAAAAAAAACAAAACAAACAAACAAAAAAAAATGACAGGAAATTTTGGTTTAAAGAGACATATGAAGTGTCAATTATATTCATCTAAGTTAGGAGTTGTAAATGTAGGAAAATGTTCTCTAATTAATAGGTTTAACAAGGGAAGGCAAAAAAATTTTTTTAATTACTGGCCTTGTTGCATATCTGTTTTCCCCTTCTAATCTTCCAAATTTCATCCCCAGCTCAGACATCTACTTTGTAAATGAGGTGGCTTTTCTTTTATTTTGTGTGATTTGTCACATTGCAGAAAGATGCGTGTGTCCATCAGAAGCACTTTCCTGCTTCTTGGATCATGATCAACATTTTGTTGAAAGAGACAGAGGACTTTGTACAGCCATCTGGAATATTGCTATTGTATGGCTGGCTTCAATTCTTTGAGGGAAGAAAAAAAAGCCCTGACAAAATGAATTCTTGTTGTGGTCAGTCTACCAAATTAAATGTTGATTACTTGGTGTGTGTGCCTGTCTGTTTTAAAATCTGTCACTCACTTTCTGTATTTGAAGAGACAATTATTGCAAAGTTAAATCTCTGATGGTGTAGGAAAACCCGAGGCAGAGTTGCTGAAAGTTTTATCTCCTTCTGTCACTTCTGGAAGGTGCTCAGTACAAAAAGTTAAATAACTACAGTTTTATTTTACTGAAAGTTAAATTGGATTTTATCCGGTTTTACCTCATAGCTGCCTCCTTTCCAAATCTAAACCAGCTAATGGACAAATAGTAGCAGAAAGCTCATAAAAGCATCTGAACCCCGTAGAATGACAAATGAAGGCTGTGATGTTCACCTCAAAGCCTCCCATGGATCTGGATTGAAGTTCCTAATTCTCTCACATTGACTAGGATGTAACTGAAAGCATCTTCTGCAGGGGGCTGGAAAAACTGGTGGTGTTGGATGGGATGCTTGATACCAAAACGTGATGTGAAGAATTGCTGTGTACTCTGAAGAGAACACCATGAAGGATCTGGGGTGAAAGGATATTTTGAACTTTTTGAAAGCTATTCTCTTTCAAACCTTGCAGCGGCACTTCTTTTAAAAAGAAAACCAAATGTTTCATGGTGCTTCCTTCAGCTGTATCACTGCTCCTTTTTCAGATGTGAGGGAAGAACTTCATCCATCAGCTGCACTGAGTGACCCAGTATAACTGAGGGGAGATAAGAGCTCTTTTAACTTCTCCACACTCTTCCAAGTTAAATACTACAGAATTTCAGGTGTGTGATGCATTCAGATGTGAACCAAGTATGACTTTGCACAGTTTAAGCAAAGCCAGTTCTTTATTTCTGATATATATATATATATATATATATATATAGCATATCTTTATACTACAAGGCAATTCTAGCCACTTCCATTTTGTAACAATCACTACCTATGTTCAGTCTATATGCAATCTCTAGTTCAGACATAAAGTAGAGTGCTAGTTACCAACTGCGCTAGTGGTGTAAGAGAGCTTGAGGTCTCTGTCTTGTACCTTCAGTGTGTACTTCATGCAGTTATTTGCCTAGTTGGTCACAGTGCTTTGGAGGCACAAAAATATGAGGTATAAGATAAGCAGCCAAAATGAAGTGACTTAACGATTCTGCTTTTTGTCAAACTGCTGTCTTGTCATTTAAGCACAGCACACTAATTAAAAGGACAAAAACTCCCACAACATTTAAGACAGCATTGTGCTTAGGAACAATATTTCTGAGTCACTGTGCTTTTCTAGTGCTACTTTGGGGCTTACAGATTATATACTTGTACCCAGGAGTTAACTGAAGTATGCTTTTATGATTAAGCACATGGAGTGTGATACCTTGACATTACTCAGAGTTGTTTACTCTTAAATGGGCAAAAAGTTTCAACCATTTGTTGTAGGAAAGCAATATTTACTTGCAACTTGCCACATACTCCTTTCAAAGAGCTTTATTTTTGGGTCAGTGCAAAGCCTGGCCATGTGTGATGCGTGATCATATGGGTATGGAACATTGAGTTCAGCAGTTCTGTGCTCCCTTCAGCTTGTGGCTGCTCATACCTTTGGCCAGCACCTAGAATGGTGCTGTAGAGCTCTACAAGAGCTGTCTTGAGTACTTCCCAGCCATGGAGATGGCTGCTGTGTCTGGCCTTAAGGGAAGGGAAAAGAAAAGAGTAGAAAATTTAGAATGTCAAGGAGGATAATTGGCCCTGATGTAGTTTTAATTTAATTTGGTTTTAGTTAGGGGTTTAAGGTAGCCCACAAAGAAGGCGGTAAGCAAATAATGATGCCTCATGACTTGCAGATGGTTTGAGGAACATCCTTTGCATGCTATGAAGTTACAGGTAGCATGTGTATCTTTTAAATTATTTTTTGTACAATAAATTGATTGTATCCGTTGTGTAGTGCCTAAATAGGTATTACAATTATAAACTTCAAAGGGTAATAAACTGATTTCATAGAATTTGTGTTTAGATAATGATATGGAAAGTAACAGCATTGAGAAAGCTTTTTGTAGGCAGGTTTAGTGAAGCCAGAGGATACAGTGGGGATAATAGCATATGGTGTGTTGGGGTAATCACAGAAATATTTCAGTAAAGAATTTGCTTTTCCAAAATCTTTTGGAACTACTGTGAGCATCTCAGGCCCTGAGTTTGTTTGAACAGGCTTAATGCCAGTTTTACCCACTGGATTAGAGGTGATACTGCACAATTGCATCAGTCAACCAGAAATAATCTGTAAGCAGCAACCAGTATTTTTAGATATCTCACACATTACTCCATCTCATTATCCTTTAACCAAACAGTATACTTTAATGAGCAGCAGTGGAATGTAAGAAGGCATTGTTAAGCACATGTGCCCATAAACATGTTACCATAAAGAAAGGGAAGGTGGAAATTTACTGACCAAGTGTATCATTTGCTTTCTTTAAGAGTCTCTGGGCAGAATCTTACCCATAGTAGTGCAGGAGCAGTAAACCATGTTTTTTTATTGTATTGAGGCTATGTAAGGGCATAAAGGTAATAAAGTAAAGGGAGTTCTCACTGTGACTTGCTTTGTTCCTTGTTCTTAGCAGTGATTTCTCATTGAAAAACTTTTGGGGAGTGTCTGAAGAGAAAACACAAGAGTATAGCTGTCCAAATGTAAGCCATAACTTCTATATGCAGTAGGAAATGCAGTAACCTAGGGTAGATGCTTAAAGGATGCACCTGTGGACAGACTTTCTAACGATAAAGTAAGGATGTGTTTCTTCAGCTTGCACGAGTTCTTATGACCTGAGTTCATGCTGCTTTAGGGAGTAGGAAAGGAAGCAGGCTGAAAAACTGGTGATCCTGTCAAGCAGTGATAACTGGAGAGGCAGTGGGTGTTGCTGGATCTGTTGGACCTCATGTGCTGTGGTAAAACAGTTTTTCCACAGGAAAGAAAAGAAATCATCGTGAGGCAACCTGTGTTGAATGACATTTCTCAAGATAAGTGCTGTCAGGAATCAGAGAATGCCTTGCTTCTTAGCCACAGAACTTCCCAAGCATAGCTGCATATCAGTGTGAAGACATGCATCTCATTTCACAAACTTTTTTGTCTGAGATGGAGTTTTCTGAGGTTATCCTGTTCCCATGTGTGTAGACTCAGAAAGACGTAACTATTTGTATGCTCCTGTCTGCGCTGTGAGGCTTCAGGCAAAATGCAGCCAGCACTCCTCAGGGACAGTGACACTCCACACAGTGCCCAAACAGCCCATAAATTATTTCCTCCCTTATTCTGAATATTCATAACTTCAGCAAATGGGAAATTGTATAAAGCTGGCATTGCAGTTTTTCCTACAACCTAGTAGTTTCATTTCTTGATTGTCTTAACATTTTGAATTCAAATTGACTTCAGCTAACTTTCTATCATTTAAATATTTTCTTGATGTGAGAACACATGAAACAGAATCCTCAGATAATTCTTTTCAGTAAAATTCTCGCTAAAAGACTAATCAGAGTACAATTTGAGAGATTAAAACTTGTTTCTTAGAGAGGATGGCTCTTTCCCTTTTTTAATCAGAGCAAACTGTGCTGGTGCTTGCAAGCCTGAGAACAAGTTAGGAGAATCACAGGAATAAGAAAATGAAATGTAACAGTGCTGTCAGCACCAAAGGGATGTTAGTCACAGAATTCTCGAAGATTCTCCCAGTGCTCAGTTAAAGAGAAAGAAACTGCAATGAGAATATATTAAGATATCAGCTTCATATTGCACCAGCAAGGTTGCTTATTTTATTTGAAATGGTGCTTAAGACTGATCAGAATATCACAGGTAGAACTGAGCATAATAACTATATATCTTCAATTTAGTGGCCAGAACTCCTACATTTAATGCAACAATTTTACCACAAATGGTATTTTATCTCTGCCTGATTCTCATTTTAATTGAAGTCTAAATTTTCTAACTATGCCATCATTATAGCAAGTTCACTGGAGTGCACTTCCATTACATGAACTGCAGCATTTCAGAGGTGCCAAGTTCAGAGGAGAGAGATAAATTAATGCTGAATCTCATGTTTTATTATCTTGAGGAGTGGGGAAAGTTTTGCAAATACAGTCATTGCATAACCTGAATAATATGACTATATCATGGAAGAAGGAGAGGTGGGGAGATTCCTCAAGACCGAACTATCTGTTAGAGAAGTAGAGCAACTTGGCATTACTGTTCTTTATAACAGAGGTTATAATGGATACCTGATCTCTGAGCCTCGAAAACACGTTTCAAGTGTGGTTGAGTTTTGCTTGTATGGTAGCTACCTGAAAACTTTGTCCACGTGGGTCTCTCCATAACAGTGCAGATACTTGATCTGAGGATTCAAATATAAAATTTAAAAGAATCCTAGGCATGAAGTGAGACGTGCTGTTCTTTGCTTTTATTGCTTTTAAGGCCTTAGCTTTCAGTCTGCCCTTTTCTGTATTTTCTCCTCACTGTTATACTTTTAATGGGTATAAAGCTGTAGATACCAGAGCCAAGGTTCCTCAGATAGGTGGTGTTGCCTGTTCAACCTCGCATCATTTCTACTGAGCACTTCTTTAAGAGAATGGGAAAGATCACTTGATATTCCATTTGAACTCCTACTTTGTTTTAGATCTCTGGGGAAGCAAGGATTCTCATAAGCCTGAGCAAAGAGCTGATATCAGAGGGTGAAAAAGACACTCTCTTTACATTCTGTTCTTTCCCTCCTTTCTTACATCACTTTAAGCTGCTGGCATCAATGTGGAGAAGTTTTCATAATCTCCATTTTTCCTGGGCAGAGAATGGGGAGAAAACCAAAATTTTAAGGGTTTGGATTGTGTATTGTGAGCATGTACAGCATCCAGGGTTAGAGACGTGGCTCTAGGATATGGAAAACTTCGCCATATCTGTACAGGTCAAAATGGGCAACCTTGCAAGCATTTTTTGTAAACAGTTAGTGAAGAAAATGGTATTGGTTTTGTTACAGCTTGTCATATCTAACTATCAACTGCCCCATGCTGGTATACAATCCTGTCTAGGCTGTGTACTTGTCTTTCTGAAGAAATCAGTTCCGGAATCAGAACTATACAAAGAAGTTTGCCAACAGCTGGCCAATTCACATCTACTTTTGAAAGCATACTTGAAGGCCATAGACAGATTCTTTGCACATTGTGTTGAAGGCACTGTGAATCTTTCCTGAGCTACACTGCCTATGTGGTTATTTAGCCCTAAAGGGATCTCTGAGGAAAGAAAGTCCCAAGTTTTGGAATGAGTTTGTTACGAGCTTGAAATCAAAACAGCAACTTGAAGCACAATTAGATCTTAAGTGTAATTTCTGTTATTGTAGTCATAGAGCAATAGACTCATAGAATAGCTTGGGTTTGAAGGAATCTCAGTTACCTAGCTCCAAACCCCCTGTTGTGGGTAGGGTTGTCAAGCACTATACCAGTGGCTTCCACTGCCTTCCAGTCATTTACTCTGAGCGTTGCAGGTAAATTGCATACACGTCCATATGTGTAGCTGCTACAGGTAGCTGTGCTCTGTCCTTTGTTACCCAAGAACCTCAACTAACCTTCACTGTAAGCCTGCACTTTTGCACGCTGCTTTAATTATGTTTTAAACACTCTGTAATTTCATTATTGCCATTAGACTAATGAACTGTAACTTCAGATTGTGCTCTTTGCAAATGAGAGCTTTCACTTGCGTAGGCACCCGCCTATGTATCCCAACCAAAGCAATAACTGAGTTGTGCATCATGTGTATAACCATTCAGTTGCTTGCAGGAGGCAGCTGCAGAAATGGTTTTTGTAACCATTCTATGATTCTATGCTAGAGTAATCTCTGCAGTGCTGCTCTACTGTATATGTCTGCTCTTGCTCCTTTCTCTACTAACACCAGCACTATCAACCTCTTTACTCTGGGTTTCTCAGCCTGAAGTTTCTCAAAATTGTGAAGCTTAGAGAAGTTCTCACTAATTGGGTATATCATGGGTGGAAAAATGCTCATTAAATCAAGAAGTTATTTGCAAATGTTGAAAAGATTCTAAACATCAGTAGCTGGACTGTGCTGCATCATTACTTGAATTTATGTATGGATTGGGACCCACGTATGAAGGGCTACTTGGGTCATGCTAACAGGAATGTAAGAGTAGCTGTTTCCATTTAATCAAAAAAGATGTGCCAGCAATGGAGATGCAAACGCATGTTTTACTGTGACAGGAAGGTGGTTAAAGATCCAAACGTAGGACTCGCCCTGTATTTTTGTCCACAGTTTTTCCTTTGTATAGAATTTTTTGCTTTGAAGACTGTAGCTACTTAAAAAAAAAAAAAAAAAAAAAGGCATTCTAATAATAATGACTTGATTTTTTTCTAAATGAATGGCTTTTCACACAGCACGAATTTTGAAGTTAAATGCTATACTTTCCCAAGAAACTGTGAACGGCTCCGATGTGTGAGACCTATTTAGATGATTATTTGGATTTCTGTTTATCAGAAGGAAGGGAGTTTCCCATTTAATATTTTGGTAGATATAGGAAGCAGACCAAAGGTCTGTAACATACAATCAACAAATACAGTCCTCACTGTTTCCTACAGCATCAAGGCTAGAAGGGACAATCTGTTTTAGTTATGCATTTGAGCACACTTTAAATCTAATTTTAGTGCACAATAAAAATGAATGCTCTGTTTTCCAAATGCATCTGCTGAACTTGAGTTTCCATACCAGATGGCTTTGTTATGTTAGAAGTCAACATACAGTACGATAGCATTCTCTGGATCTGCTGAAATGACCTTGCAGTTTTTTTTTCTATGTGAAGCCTAAATACATTTATGAATGGTGACACTCAGTGTTAGCCTTTCTATCTTGCTCTTATTCTGCTTCACCTGGTTGTAAAAATTGGTTAGTTTTGGTAGAAGTGATTGATGTTTCTACTACAATGATTGATACAGTGGATGCATTACTAAATCTATACTGTACACAAACCACATCTATGCTTCCCAAGGTTTTTGGGTCCCTGCAGCTCTGGTGGCTTGTCCTCAGGTTTTTCTGCAAAGGCTTTGTGGACGGTAGCTAAAATTAGATGGTGAGTAAACCTGGATTCCACTTTAGAGGTGGATCCTAGAGGTGCTGCTGCTTTTGGTTGTGATTTTTGTCCTAATACCTGCTTTATGGTGGTAAATGACTACTGTGAATGTTCAGAGTACTGTCCTCAGAAGTGTGTGGGGTGAGGTTACAAGTGTGATAATCTCCTAATGGCAAGGCATACATCAGAGTGTGTGTGAACATAGAGCTGCTCATGCCTGGTTTAGCATTAAACGTGGAGGTTGGTGGCCCTGCATGTGGCAGAGGGGTTGGAGATTCATGATCCTTGAGGCCCCTTCCAACCCGGGCCATTCTGTGATTCTGTCCTTTGTGGCTGCTGCTTGATAATAAAGAGCAGTTCAGTTTTACCTGACCTTAAGTAGTCAGCCTGTAGAGAAAGGGTGATGGTGTTCCTCCACTTTCCCTTAGATTCTTTTATTACTTACACCATATTTCCAATGTACAGACTGTATAGAATACCTCTTTCTTGCTGATTTTGCTCGTACTCCATTGGTCTAGACTTTTATTAATCTGAACTTTATCTCCATCCTCATTTCTCAGTTTTCAATGGCAGGTTCATCCTCACAGAGATATTGAAAGGCAGGATCCATATGTAGTGCTTTAAGCGGAGGTATGAGAGTTTAAAAGCCTTATTTGTGACAAAATGCACAGGAAATGGTGAGAGACAAATTATTCAAATTCTTTGATAGTTTCTCCTACGTCCACATCATACTGCATAAGTATGATGTACATAACTTATGTACATTTGATATAATTCAAACTTTCAGTTTTTCAAGTGTTTTCCACTGTTGAGTCAATGCTTATTCACAATTAAAATGCTATCATTATTTGAACTGCTGAAATTATTCTCCCAGCTCAAAAATTGATATACTTCAGAAGAACTAACATCCAAACAATTGGGGAAGAGCTATAAGCAGTGAATCATTAAATATTTTCTTTCTCTTCAGGCCAGATTTTATTAAAAATCTGGACCCGGATGCTTTATTTCCTCAATGTATTTTTGACATTTTTGACAAGTGTTCACTTCTGACTTTTGTCAGTGAACTCAGTCACTGAATTAGTGTGTCTCATGGGTTATCTCTGCGAGCGTCTCATATCCATCTGACATTAAGTGCAGGCGGAACAGAGACAATGGTGATTGAGTCTGGCAGTTTGTTGGCTGGTTTTTGGTCTTGTTTCGCTGAAGTCAATGTCACTTGATAGCTTTTAACACCCTTTAGCCAGGAACTTTTGTGTTAATTTTAGCAGCAGCTTGTCTTTTTCATCTTACTCCAGTTCCTTATCTAAGTTGTGCCACTGTTACTTCTTTAACAACCTAACAGTTACTAAGACATGAGCTATTCGGACTGCTGTTATTGCCAGGGGTCTATAATCTGGGATTTCTTGGGCATAGTAATGCAGAGGTGGATGTCAGGCTGAGTGCCATTTGGTTTCCTTCTTTTGATGTGTGTTGATATGTTCACCTGTGTTAAAAACACTTAAAAATGATTTAAGTTGTAATCAGCGTAAGCAATTCTCACCTTTCTGCAGGAGGCTTATTAGATCACCTGTAGCATGTGCTCTAGAATTCTTTTCTTCATTAAGCAAGAAGGGCAGAGCACCCCTATAACAAGAATAGTCAGTGTATGGTAATTTTGTATTTGAGACCGACACAAAAATCGGTAAGATTCATTTCCTGTTCTTTTCACTGGCTGCCTTAATTTTGTTGAAAAATCTCCTCTATGCAGCCTTCTCATGGTGCTGAGAATGTGCAATGGTGCTGGATAACAATTACAAGCCTTTTAGACTTGAAAAACACATAATGGAACTGCAATCTGTTAAACAACAGCAGGGACCATGTTCAATTGTAGGCTGCACTTGTCAGTTTTTAAGTAGGCAGCTGAGTTGCAGGGAACCTCTTTGTAACAATTATGACAGAGAAAATGACAAGATAGCAGGAAAAATGGTTCAGCTGGGCAGCAGCTGTATTCACTAATATATCAGAAAACTATCTAGTGGTAACTCAGCCTTAATCCAGGTCATGGTGGAGACCTTCAAATGGTGCTTAATCTTCTCATAGCACTGTGGATAGAATCTCCCTGAGGGTGGTAGGGATGAGAAAGCTAGAGGATCTCCCAGTGGTGGATATAGGGACACCAGCTCCTTTCCATTACCTTCTTTAAGGGCTGCTCTCTGGTAAGCTTCTCCAAGATTTGTGTGAGTGTGTGTGAGCTGAGGAAGACAAGGGTATTTGTGGTGCTCAACTTTGCAGATTTTTTTTTTTGTCAAGGGTAGTACTGGTTAAAATGCTTATATTTTGGAGGTCAAAAAATTATTTACTACTTAAAACAGTATTTTTAATTTTGGTAATGGAAAATTCCTGCGTTATTCCAACTTGTATTTGCTGAAATTGCATTTTTCAAATCTTTTAATTGATTCATCAGTGTGCTGGAGATTTATGCACTGATGTGACTCCAGTTGTTGCTCTGCAGTGAAATTAAATGTGGTAATTCGGTGCTTTCTACAGCTTTGTTGTATTCGGTTATTTTAGGCCAGTCCCCATAGAGAAACACCGTACGTGATGGGGAATTCTTCTTTTTGTGTGTTTGGAGAACGTGGATGCTATTCTGGGTTTGAGCTCATATACAGAAGGCAACTGGCAAGGCTTTTGTGTTTTCAGTGGAGTAAGAAAGCCTGAGGGAATGAGATCGTTGCTCACCTCCCTCTCTAGTGAGTGGCAGAAAGAGGACAGAGCGATGCCGTGGCCCGGCGTCCCCTGCTGACACAGCAGGCACAAAATAGCAGCATCAGAGATGGCTCAAAGCTTCTCATCAGTGTAACCAATGCTGAATTTTGGAGCCGTGTGGCTGAGAGAATACGGTCAGCCTCATTCAGCCCCAGGAGGAACCAGGGGGATGATGTGTCTGCCATGCAGCTTTCATGGAGGTGTAAGTAGAACTGATTGCTTTTCTGTACTGACTCCAGGAGGAAGAGAAACATAGGAAAAATAGGTGATTTTGCTCTTGATTGGAGTTGTCTTCATCTGTCACTTGAGCCTCAAAAGAGCTTCCAGTGGAGACACTTAGGGCTGCAGACGGCTGTTAGGTACCCCATGGTTGTCTTGTGCTGATTCAGGATCAGTTCTGTAGTCTTATTCCATCAACATTTTCATGTATGATATAGAAAACAATTTTGACTCTCTATGGTCATTTTGACTTTTTGCATGTTCTGATGTTGTTCTTGAATTATTGTCATCTTTTACTCTGCTTTGTCTCCATGTTTATGGAAGTTTCTGCATCATTGAATCCATAAATAAGAATATGCAACAGAGCTTCTGAAAATTTCCATGCGTGGCTGTGCAACAAAAAGTCATCTTATTGATGTGGTACTATTAATATTGGAGTCATAACACGATGTTTGCATCAATTGTAATAAATTTTTCAAATAAAGAAAGTAAACAAAGTGCTCCCAGTAGAGCAATTCAAGACTTACATAGAGAACAGTAGTGGCAAAGTCGTGGAAGGAGACTTCACAGCAGCGCTTTAGAGAATAACTAAATTCTTTTCCATCATCAAGTCAACCTCTAGAGCTAAGGATTTTCTTTAGGAAAGTTTAGGAGAGTTGTTAGTCTGTTTGATTTAGTGCATTTGGAGAGAGAGAGAACTTCTTGTGAGATGTATCTCTATTTCACCGTGTTTGGGAGATACATGTTTACTATGTAACACTTGGTATTGATAATAAAAGAAGCTCTACCTATTTTTAGGAATTATTACCACAGAGCAGGCATTGGGAAGTCTTAACCCATTTCCCCAAACCACAGTCAAGCTGAAAGATGGCAATATGCTGCATAGTTGGACCATGCCAGCACTTTGAAAAACAAATTACTGACATGAGAGCTCAGAATTTGTTGTATAAGGGAGTAGTTTTCAGGTTCTTTTATGGTTCTTGCATGACCTGCACACCAGAAGCGTACCATATCCAGACTGGTACTTTAATACACAAAATACAGATTCACACAGACAGAATGTCTAAGTCTGGTTGCACACGGGATAGAAAACTCTGAGAAGTTGGAATTTAGGCCCAAGAACAACTTACTGGATTAGATGAAGACATCATCTAAAGAATTACTTGGAGGTGGAAGTTGTCTCACTATTGCTTATTTTACAGACAAGTGGGCTGAAAGGATTTTTCTCACAATGCAGTACTGATGACAGCAGTTCTCATACTGCTCCCAGAAGCTAGGAGAAATTGTCTTGTCTTGCATTATCCAGACTCATGGCAAGCTATAAATGCATGTAAAGGAGCTGGATTTAATTGGATTTCCTCCTCCTTACTTGAGAAGTTTGGTATAAGTAGAAAATTATTATGTTGGAAGGAATTTTTCGATGAGAACATGTTTTTATTCTATGTGCTATGGGACTTAAAGCCTAACCCAGTCACATTTTGCTTCCCATGTCCCTCAAGAAATGAGCCACGAGGCATCTATGGCCAACTTCTGTGCCCTGATGTACGCCTGAGGTGCACAGAATAAGAGTTTTCTGAGCTACCTCTTTCTTCATAGAATGGATTTCTTTTCTTTGGGCTTTCTGGATTTATATCAAGACTTTCTTCTTCTAGTTCCTTTCTGCAGTATATTGTTGGTAAAGACAACTCTTTCCATTCATTTTTTTTGCATCCCTGACTGCTGTGCAAGTGACATCTATCACTAGAACACATGCACGGAGGAAGCCAGATGAGCTTACGGGGTCCAGATGCTCAGCTAAAAGAGTCATAAGTTATAATCCTGTTCAGGCTGTCAATATTCCAAATTTATTAGTCTGGGTATTGCTCATGGGATTATTATGTTTAACTTTATTGTGGTATTTAATCATGGCTAGAGTTGTGTGTGCTGTCCTTCTGTTAGGTCAAAATATCTTCCTTCAGTACTCTTAAATCTCTTCGTTCTTCTGCAGTCCTTTTTCTCAGGCTGCAGTTATGCTCTTACCGTTTTCTTTTCTGTCTGTTTTCTATCTCTTCAAAGACATTCTTGTTCTTTGTGTCCTCAGCATCTGTGTCTAAACTTGACATCTGACTTTTGAGGATGATGCCAATGACTCGGGTTGTGGTTTTCTTTTTAACACCTGCTAATTCTATACTCTGATTGCTGGAAGCACTTGTAGCATATTCACCTTACTTTGGATTGTTGTAATACATCCCCTGGCAAAAAACATCAAAGGCACAACAGGGAGCCCCTTCAAAAACTCGCTTCTGTGGTCAAAACTGTATGCATGAAATAAGAGTGGACTTGAGATTTCCTTGCTTGAATTGTTCCTTAGCAATTAAAGATTTAATCGTGATGAGATTGTTTAAAAAGGGCACAGATCATCTTTGTTGTTTTTCTTTTTAATTTTATTTAGGAATGAAGACGTAATAAATTTTCATTTTCTTCTTGTGGGAAAGAATGTTTCTGGCACTTACAGCTTAGAGGTTAGAGTGGAAATTACTGAGTAAACTTTATTGCCTCAGGATAGAAATGATAATATTTCCTCCTGAGTTATCTCATTCCTGAATAGTCATTCTTTTCTCTTAGGTTGGGATATTTTCAAGGACATTTTCAACAAGGAGCATATCCTCAAGAAAACAAAATTCCCTTCAGATATTTGTGTGTCACCTCATGCAACTGTAAACAGTGAAACTCTTACAGTTTCTAGCAAGCGCCCTGCTCAAAGCACAAAGTGGTACCTGAGTAGAGATTTTCCATGCGCAGAATATACACTTGTACACACTACATGTGCTCCTTTAAAGCTAGATAAAGTTTCAGTGGAAGATGCATCTTCCAATAATTTACTGAATTAATTCTTTTGAAGAGTGTGAAGCAGAGAATACCATAGCATTTCTTCAATATTCCCTGTGTTGATTGATGTCTGCAATGTCTAGGCTCATAATAAAGGACAATTTATGACAAGAATAAATATATTCTTCTATTTTTCTTTTTTTGTTTGTAATTTGTATTGATTTCTTTTTGGCACATTCTATTATCTGTTCATAATATTTTAGCTTTTAATCATGCTAGTTTATTTTCCAGAAATTATTTTAAAAATGAGCATGTTAAGTCTAGTGAATAATTGCCAGTGTGATCTGTTATGAAAAATCTGAGCTCCTTAAACAAAT
Source organism: Centrocercus urophasianus (assembly GCF_019232065.1). Lineage (NCBI taxonomy): Eukaryota > Metazoa > Chordata > Aves > Galliformes > Phasianidae > Centrocercus > Centrocercus urophasianus. The sequence continues at coordinate 3,147,679 of NW_024884744.1, read as the reverse complement.
GTAAGACAATACTTTCAACTGACCCCTAAAAAAGGTTTTCAAGTCCATGTAGTTGAGTCTGTAAATACCAAAACAGCTGTGTATGCAAAGTGTATTTGCATGAGTGCTGTTTGTGCAGCAATAGTAATTGTCATTTAGAAATCAACTGTGGTGATTATTGCATTCCTGTTTAATGTTAGCTTTTTTCAAGCTGTGCTTGACCATAATTACTTTTCTTGTCAAAGGAAAAAAAAAAAAAAGCTGTGGTCACAGAAGTAGCCAGCTTAAGCATTTGTAGAGATAGGGGTATTAGAAACTTTGACTCTGAAAATCCCCAAACGCTGCTGTATTAAGTTTTCATTTAATTCTACAGCTAAGAATGTAGCTTTTCATCTTGAAACTCCATTCAGCAGAAAATTGGAAAATGTTTTCACGTTTCTTACGCAACATCCTATAGATCTACTTTGAGAAATATAGATCTGACTCTTATTTAGAACGGATCTTCCATGAGTTCAATATTTAATATGAAGCGTAGAATCTAGTAGAAACAGTACACAAAGGCAAATTTTAGAAGGCTTTTTTTTTTTTGCAACAGACTATATTTAGCATAACATTGGCCTTTACTCTTGCTGCCTCGTTCCATCTTTGTCTGCTGATAGAAGTTTATCTGGTTCTGTCACCAAAATCTGTAGGGAGTAATTTGGGCCTGGTTCCTCTCGATCTCTTTAGAAATTTAGCTTGGATTTTTGATTGTTTCATCCCTATTGGAATGCAAATATGTAAATCCCAACTGTCTTTGATTTCTTAAGTTTAAGATTATGATACCTTTCTCCTTGACTTCAGACAAATTACTTTAAATGTATATGCCTGAAATTGCCTCATGCCTCAGAAACCACACTTGGAGTCCTCAGTACTGAAGTTTGGTTCCTAGACTTGACCATCTCCTTGATTTTTGGTTCAGTAGAAAAGATAGAAATAAGATCACCAGTTGCCCCAGGGTTCACAAAGTGAATATGTGTACGTTCACAAAAGGGTCTTGATCTGGTAGGATTTCCAAGACAAGACCACACCAGATTTCAATAATAATAATAGATAAGATTCCAGAAGCTTCCTTATGAGGTGCCTGATGATTAATCAGCCAGAGCACGGGAGGTAGAAAATCATTTCTGACCTTCTTGAAGGCAATTCCCCCTTTGAACCAGGAGATTGAGCAGTCTTAAAGGTATGTAATATCTTTGTTCGGGCTCCTCTACCTGATGAGACGAACTCTCTTCAGAAAGCTGTAGGCCACTCTAGACGGAGAGTCCTTAGGTAAGAGAGAGACCAAATGAATTATTATTCTCATCTGTTTTTTGTGCTACAGAAAAATACAGCAAAAATAAGCCTGATTTACTAGCCTAATATTGAAGCATTCACTGGGGGAGATTGGGCTCTGAAGCCTTCATTAGCGGCTGTGCCAGTCATCAGTTGAAGTTATTAAATAGTCACAGGAGCCCTTGCGTCCCCCTCTTGGGTAAAAACTTTATCCATCAGGAAAGATTCTTTTTCTCCTATTGGGAATGAGAGTGATCAGACAAATGATCCACAAACAAAAAAGCAATTATTAACCAGATGAGCATCACTGTTGATGTGTAGAAGAAAGAAACAGTTATATTTCTGTTTGAATTTTGTTTGCTGAATGAGGCATTCAAAATGAAAATCCAAGGCTCATTAGTTGTGTATGTAGTTATAAGAGGTGACCAGGAGATGGTGCATGTTGAGTGTTGGAAGGAGTTGGGTCAGTGGGACCGGGCTGTACTGGTTTGTGCTGAGCCCACTTTGTATGCTTATATGATCAGATTTAGCTTTCTGAACATCTATTTGGTCAACCTTGCCAGAAAAGTAAATTCCAGTTCTAGTGAAATAGAGATGCACAAAATATCCATCTCTGAACCAGCATATCAAATAAGACAGCATTGTTTTAGCAGGTCTAATTACTATGCTTTTTCAAATATGATTGAAAGGAAATTAGAAAGGCGTCCGTTGTGCTTTCCCTTTTATACAAATGTCTTTCATGCAGAGGGACTTGGATCACAGGAAAAGTGATGCTTTTTCTGTACTTAATAATAAATTTGAAGCAAGAGTGGCTGACAGTAGAAGAGAGAGATATAAGAACAAGAACAAATACTTTACTTTCAGACTGAAAACTTTAATGTGTGATTGAAGTGACCATGAATTGCCATCATTAGTAAATTGCTGACACAATACTGATCCCGAAATTCCTTTAAAAATCTTTCAGCATTTGACTGATTGTGGTACTAATAATAGAATGATGCTGCAATTTTATTGTCAGAGTTGTTCTTGGGTTTGACATTGTCTTTATCAATCTGTTAATGAATATAGTGCTTATGTAAGGTGATACTATGAATTCCTGGTTCAGAGCCAGAGATGGTGGCAATGCTGTTCTGTAGTACAGCATGTTATTTATTAAAAGTTTCTTAGTTCCTTCTGAAAGTGGAGACTAGGAAGGGAAAGAGTAGTAGATACTTGATATTTTCAAAAGCTGCTCGGAAACAAGCACTGAATCATCCAAATTGTCTCTCAGATTTGAAGCACATCAGCACCAAAAGGCTGAGAAAAAGAAGCCAAGAAGCTCAATATTAGTTATAATTCCGTCAACTTTTTCACATTGGGAGTCTCTTCCTGCATCTTTAAAATATAAACGTGTTTCAGTCTTTGCGACCATGCCTGTGCTTGCAAACTCTTGAGAGAAAAGCAGCTAAATTGCTCTTTTATTTTTTTTTTTATTTTTTTTTTTATTTTTTTATTTTTTTTTGGTAGTTCTAACTTTAGGCACATTCTCATAATATTTTGTTCTCTAGTTCTGTAGGAGCTGGGAGGATTAGAAGAGGCATGTGCTCATGGTGTACTGTTTGTCACTGCCAGATGATTCCCCAAGTCTTCTTCTGGGAAAGTACAGCTATGTTTCAACTGCTTTGCAGTCAGATTGGAAACTGGCAATCTAGGTCATTGTAAATACAAAGCAAAACAGCTGCCAATAAAACTGTAATATAATTCAGTATTCCCAGTACGTGAAAGCAAAGAAACAAATCCAGAATATTTGGACTGGATGACATTCCCTTCTCAGTTTATGGAGCTGTGTTCTTCCACTCCTTGAACAGCCTCACTTGCTGCAAGGACAAATAAATGACATGAACAAAGGCATTAGAAAGTTTCAGATTCTCTGACACTTATGTTATTTAGGACCTTGCTTTGCAAGTAAGCACCTAGCTTTGTGTTGATCAATATGATGGCTAAAATACTGCCAAAGGTAGCTCAAGGCAGCAAAACAAGAAATCATCCTTATTTTGGAAGAGGCACAAGGTTTGCAGTGTCATTTGGCTCCAGAAAGAACTACTACCGTTCTGAGTTCTACTAACATATGTGAGATATAACAGATCAGGTCAGTATTTATCTTCAAAAAAAAGACCACCTCGGAGACTGAATTCATTTATGGACATTTTAGCAGCAGACAAAAATGTATATGCAGAGAGAGTTCAGCAAAGAGTAGAAGTAATAATTAGAGATCTAGATATTCTGACTTATGAGGACTGAAAACTATTTTTAGGCAGAGTTCTGTTAAATGATGGCAGAATAGAGAAGCTTGCTAAACATGCAAGTATTTATGTGTACCAGTGTGCTAGCTTTGCAGGTTTCCAAACTGATTTAAAAACATTCCTGTCTGCAACGTTTCATTTTGTTTGAAAGATCCTCTAGCAGGTAGATCATTATTTATTTGAAGACAGGAACGTTTGGGAGGAAAGATAGATCATCTCCAAACTGAATCTGCATGTGTAACCTATACTCAAAGCTGCCCATCTGCACACAAGGCAGGCAAATTCGCTTGAGCACACAAATAGTGGTGTCATCAAGTCCCACTTAACTTACCCCTTTGCTCAAGGGACTGTTAAGTCAGAACAATACCTACCAGGAGCGAAGTAATTTTTGGTGGTAGAATTTTCATCTACCTGCAAGAAATCACTTATTGCTGTTCAACAGAATGTTTTGGCTGGTAGAAAATTAGTGTGAGTGACGTTTTCAATGCATTTGGCTGTATTAGAGGTCTGGATAGACTCAGTGAATGGATTCTCAGTCATTTCTCCCAGTGAGCAACTCATGGTAATGCAGAATCTGAGAGTGATTTATTATGGTGCTGCCACAGCTCAAAAAGGATTTCTTCTACAGAAAAATATTCTTTTTGTTGTACTTTGGTTTGAAGTAAATACCCCCTTCTCCTTTTGCCTTTCTTTCTCCAGTGACATTGCTTGACGTATCAGTGGCATATTAAATGTGTGATGTTTCCACTGCTTTGCTTGAGGGCATGCTGAAAAAGAGAGAAATCATTAGTGAGTCCTCACAAAATCCTAGCTGAAGAGACGTAACATTCTGCCTTTTCCACTTTCCTTCATTCAAAAGTAGATCTAGACTTTGCTGGAGTGAATAGACAGATTTGTTGGCAGTAGTTTGCTTTCAGATGAGATAATTTACAAGATTCAAATGTTCAAAGGCAGTATTGTGAATAAAATTTTAGTCGCAATGGAAATTTTATCAGTGAGCTCAGAGTGACCAGGATATTGCTTTTAAGATTTTTAGGCGTTCCTGTTAGCGCTGATGTTATTTCTGCATATGGTTTAGTGAAGTCAACAAATTGTATTGTTGCAAATGAGACTCAGTAATGCAGCTTATCTTAAGTCCGTACTTATCTGTGTGTCACTCAGGGCCTTTTCTGTCACTTCAGTGTTGTGATCTTTATCTTGTTGTTTTTTTTTTTCTTTTTTTGTTTGTAAGGAGAAAAGCAATTTATGCAATAGAGAGCAGAACACTATTCTGGAGAATAAGATGTCTGATTTTTGTTCCAAGCTCTGCCAGAGTGACCTTGCACTGCCACTTTCTCTGTATTTCAGCATCCACAACTATAAAATGTGAGTAATGAGGGTATAAATGTATCATTTTTTTCTTGAGTAATGATGTTGCATGGTCATACTTTGTCCTTTTATTTCTGTTTACTGTATAGTTTGAGATTTGCCAATAAAAAAAAACCATGTATGCAGCTAATTACATTTCAGGATTCCCAATACCCAGTTTGTTGCAACTTATTTGTATCTGTACAGAGGTGATATAAATCATTTGGAAACTATTACAGCCATATTCACTAAATGGAGAAAGCCAAATGTTTAGAAGATCTGTGGGCTGCAGCTGCAAAGGCAAGAGAATCAAGTTCAAAGAGAAGGTATTCCACAAATCAATCCTACATATGTGTCACCCTGCCTTGTACAAATCAAGGCAATAAATTTCATCTCCACTCTCTTTGAGCAGTTTATTATACTTTCATCTTACTCTGTTCAAATTATTCCTAATCACTTACTACTGTTTCATACAGCTTATTCATTCTTTCCTTCAAGCAGACGTACCTAAGTAAGAGTCACTCCTAGAAGTTTTCTGATGCAGAAACTCTGCTCTTGTTTGAAACTGAAAACAAGTGGCTAAAAACTTGCAATGACTCTTATCTCAGATATTATGGATGTTAATTTAGAAAAAAGTTTGTGGTAGCACAGTAATGAGATTGTACAGGGTCTGCCCCTCCGTTGTGAACGGCTTAATTTTTTCTTAGAAATTCTAGCTGATTAGACTCATAGATCTGTAGAACTGCAAACAGTATTTTTTGTCTGGGTGCAGAATACATAGTCTGTATGGCAACAAAGTTCTGCTTTGATCCTTGCAGTGCTTTCCAAATGTATATGCCTCACTGGAAGCTGAAAGTGTTAAATATGGTTCAGGATAATCTGTGCTGCAGTCATCAGGAAAAAAAAGAGGTTGCTTTTTCTTCCTACTGAAGAATGTGATAGCATTGCTTTACCACTGGTTTTTATTCCAAATGATGCAATTATTCTGAAATATGTTAAAAACATCTCATAGAATTTTCACATGAAACTGTTCTAGTGGCATTTGTAAAATTCTCAGTGTGTGTTTGTGTATGTATATATATACGCATGGAAGTTTTTCTTCATCTTTGTTTCTTTGAGTTTCTTCTAGATGACTGTGGAGCTTAGTAGAAATATAATTCATGTCAACCTTAGAGTTAAAGAAGAGTATTTTAGATTTTGTATACTGTTTTTTTCCTCTTTGAGTCTGTTGCACTTTCTGTGAAGAAAAAACTATGTTTCTTGATAGGAGACAAATATAGGGATTGTACCTAGTATCCAAAAGAACTTGTGGCTTCCATCTCAATTGTTGGTGCAGCCTCTTGTGAAGGGATGCTGAATTTCTCAATGGTTCCTCTTTGGTGACTAGATATGTGGTTTGAGAAATAACACAATCTGTCTCACTTTGGAAGCTTAATGTGGTCTTAAGTATTGCTATTTTGAAAGCTGCAAGAGTAATAAGGCATCTCAGTGGATCTCACACCAATAAGCACAGAAGCTAAGCTTGTCTCAGCATATTTTATGACAGTGATATCTAATTTGGTTAAGTCTTACCTTTTCTTCTTGGCTATGTTAGTCAATCTTTAACTAAAAGGCTCTGACTTTAGTTATTCAATGGCAGTTTGCTCCAGGCAAGATGAGTGTCTTCCCATGAATAGCCTTTTGTATTACATTTTTTAGAAACAACTTCATAAGTTGGAGAATCTTGGATGTCTCTGTGGGGTGCCATGCAATATTGATATTTGCCATTTAAGTAAATGGGAATGTTCAGTTCTTGAGACTTTTCCACTGATGTACGTACACAGGTAGGCAGGCTGCTGTTAGGTGCTGACAGTGACATCATTACCATGCTGAAGGTTTGAACTATGAAAGAAGGTTACATTTCTGGAAAAAATAAGGCGAACTTGATTTCTTGGGCTACAGGTGTGTGCTTTTAAGCAAGGGGAAAAGAACCCTGAAAAGGTGGTGATCCCTAGTGTGTATCTGGGCAGATTGCAGTCCCTGATGTCAGTGTGGTATCATCCCCCAATAAACTGGTAGGATGTCTTGCATCCTACCACAAGGAATGTGAAGGACAGACTAAAGTTCAGAACTGAATCCAAGAATGAAGTAAGGAGTATGATGATCCATTCAGCCTTCAAAAACTTGTCAAGAAGGGCTGAACATTTTCTATATTGCTGTACTATAAGCCAGGGATTCAAAAAACGTTCCTGAAGAAAAGGTGAGAGGACGTGATCAAGGAGACTAGTAGAACTCTTTTTTACTTTCTAGATTTTTTGAGAAACCATTTTCAGTTGCTTTCAACTTGTTTTGGATTCAACTCATGATCTTAATGATGAAGGACACCACAACCTATTAGCAGTCATCTGAGCCATCCAGATCTCTCAAGAGCCTGTTTCAGTAAGTTGGTCAATGTTCCTGTGTGATGCATACGAAATATATTTTACGATTTAAGTATTTTCTGCATTCATCATTTGAATCAAATTACAAGGCACTCAAACAGTGAATAATTTATATTTCCCAAAAAGATGTTAAGATATTAAATAGCAGTAATAATGTTAGGTTTATTAAACTGTTACAGAGAGCTCTTTCTTATCTTTAGTACTGCTTCAAACTCTTTGCCCCTATCAAATATATATTTTCTATCTTTGATTTGATTGTAGAGTTGTTTTTGTGTGGTTTTTGTTTTTCAGAGTTGTGATTTTGAGTTGTTGTTTTGTTTTTATTTTTCTCTTGCTTGCTACTTCTATTATGTTTAATGTTTACTGGGCAAATCTTTTCAGGTCAGACATTCCCCAGCTGGATCATCCAGTCACTGAATTCTGTAAAAGAAAATGGTTTTCAAAATTGGGTTTCTGTGTATTCTCTGTATTTGGGGACAAATGTGGAATTCTTTTCTCAAATCCACTTTGCCCTTCTGGCAAAGGTTGTATATTGCCTAAGTACCTGGCTTTGTAATGTATCTTCATATTTGTACAAATGAACATATGTCTTCTCCTACAGTGTTTTGTAATAGATCTAGAGACAGGTCGAGGAACACAATTTTATGTGCAACGCTTATTGGCAAAGTTAAAAGTTTGGTTATTGACTCTGTGAGAACAACAGTAAAAATGGTATAGCTGTTTCTTCCCGTTTGAGTTGTAGCAGGAAGATTTCGGGACACTCCATACAAAATTTCAAAATAGAGAAAGAATGCATCCGAAATGGACTTTGCCATTGAGAAAGCTGCTTGTGTAGATACAATTGTGTAGACTAAGTTATTGCAGTCCAAGAGGAAAACTTCAGTGTGATCAGGCAGTTGAATACTTTGGGGGAGGGAAGAGTTAAAATAGCTGTACAATATAAGGGTCGTATTACTTTCCTAACATCCATGGAGATGAAGATAAGAAAGCATTGTGAGCATGATAACAAGGATATTATGATGGTTAACATGACATTTATGTGGCAATGGAATGAGCAATTCTATAAGCCCTCAGGAAGACAAGTGTTGCTGAAACGTGACAAATTTATTAAACCCATTTCTTATCACTTTTTTTTTCCCGTATTTTTTCCCTGCAATACCACAGAGGATTCTGTTGCACAACAACAGAGGGAAAAGAATGGCACCTGGCAGCATGGTAGCAGAGCAGGTGTCTGTCTGCTCCTGCATAAAGAGGGAGAAATAGGAGCTTGCTTGTCTCTGCAGGTTATGGAGAGCTCCTCCACAGAAGATGGAAGGTCCAAATTGATAGACACTGTCAAAAGGACCTTCAGAGGTAAGGTTTAGTTTCTCACTTGAAAAGATTAGTAGTTGTAGTCTGAGGCATATGAGAGGAGAAAATAAATTTTCCTCTTGCTGAAGACAGATAGGAGGATAATATTTACATACAGGGAGATGGAAGAGGGGGAACAATCAGAACAAAGAAACAATATGTCTTAACTCTAATGGCGATTTCTAAGTGAACGTTTTGATATCCAGTTTCAAATAGTGAGATTATAAAGAAAACAAAAATGGAAAACTTGATTTTGAACCCATCCCACCAAGAACTGCCTCTTGTGTTACACGAAAAAAATTGTTAGGTAAAATCCTGAAGGCTGGTGTCTGTTCACTTTCTTGAGCAAATTTGGAAACAGATTAAATATTATATTTATAGTGAGGATGAGCTGCAGACCATACTATGAAGGGACCACGAATCAGCTGCTTCTCAGTCAATGCTTATAGAGCTGCTGAATATGACATTCAAACAAACAGTAATTAATCCAATTAGAGTGAGGTTTCTTCTTACTATTTCTCAGTCTGTCAACCTACAACACATAGTATCCATCTACGGATGAGAAGGTGACCCATGTAGGCACTCTTATGTACTGGAGGTAATAAAAATTATAGTGCAATTTAAACCCTTTTTCAGGGAGTATAAATTGCCTTAACTGAAGAACATCCAAGCACTGCTGTGTGAAAGACTCATGCTAAAGATGACTTTCTGGGCTGTAAGAGGAAAACTGTAATTTAAGCCTCACTAAAGACCAAAAGTGGTATTCTCTATGTAAAAATGGTTATACAAAGTTTTCCTTCTAGGCTATAGTGCAAAAAGAACATCTTATCCAAACTACAACTGAGACTTGAAATCCTTTGGAAAGATATCTGGGTGTGTGCGTGTGTGTGTGTATACACATAAAAGAAAATGTATGCTGTGATGTACTGGAATATAAGTAAACTGAAGTGATAATGCTCATTTCTAATGCTTTGCCTAAATGTTCTGGTGACAAAATCTCTAGTGAAACTGAAAACATCAGAAATTTGCATCCCCAAAAATGAAAGAAAATACCTCAGTTTCAGCAAGCTTCATCCAGACCAACTATAAACTTGCATAATGAACTTGCATAGGTCTTGCAAGATAGCAAAAATGTTGGTAAAGACTTGAGATGAGAAGGCTGTGCCCAGACCAGTTCACTCTCTAAGTAAATAGGAAATTTTCATAAGGAGATTGTTTTGTGGCTTCTGAAAGAAAACCCTTCTGATTCATGCAAAAGTACGTGCCAGCATTAAAATCTGTCAAAATAAAGTAGCTGTTTTTAGGGAAGGCTGGTATTTAAAATGTTACTACTTAAAAATTACTTGCTGCAGGATGTCTTGAGCCACTGCTGATTAATGTTCTTTAGTAATACGACTTCAGTAACACTAAAATGCTTTGCACCCATTGTCTATACACAGATCTAATTCCTTTAGGTAACTGGATGAAGTTACACCGCTGTTTTTAGTGCTGGGCCCAATTTTTTAACATGTTCCTAATTGTTCTGCGCCAACCAGAAAGGAATTGTTTATTAACAGAAAAAGCAAACAAAACAAGCTCAGAGATGATTTCTTTTTGTGATCTTGTAGGGTGTTAGGAGGGGGATGTTTGCTTGAGTGCCAAACAATACTGCTTCTCTGAGAGACTCTCAAACTCTCCATGTGACAGATCTCTTTTCCTTTTAGCAAAATTAAGATAATTACCAGCCTGAAATGATTGCAGGACTAATTAATTGTTTGTAAATTACTTTAGAATTGTAAATGGCAATAGTAGCTCCAATATTGTAGGTGTGTATATGTATATTTTTAAACAGATACAGTGTGAGCAGTAGCTGCTGTTGCAAATGGGCATAGAGGGCTGTTTTATTTCAGACTTTGCTGACTGGTGTCACTGATTACCTCAGCATCAGCTGTAGTAACCAGTAAAGAAACAAAACATACTCTTGCCTCTATCACTTTCTTTTTGTGTATGTTCACAGTCACAAGAGTGGTCTGACACACGCTGTGTCCTTCATTGAAGTTGCATACAAAAAATGCTTTCCACTTCAGATTGAACCAAGGTGATTAAGTTCAGATTTCTAGAGTTTCCACTTGTTCTAATGTAATTCAATCCATTTCCAGAATGTGGCTCTGAAATTGTATCTCAGAACAATTGACTTAGGAGAGAATTTAAGACATGTTTAAGAAAAAATACATTTGTAATTGTTTATAATATATATTTGTGTTAAATAATATTAATACATAAAATACAGAGTTGATAATGTAGAAACTAGTTCAGAATTGATGTTTTCAGGAGTTCATCTGGATAAAGACAGCAATGTACAAGTTTTTACTGACAGATATTTTTAATATTTATATGCAATATTGACTCTTGGGTGTTTATCCTGGAATTTTCTATACTAGTATGCTTGCATACATTCATCTTCTCTAACACAGATGTTACATAAATAAAAATATTAATAGAAAGAAGTAGCAGCCTCTTGACTGTAGTGAAGCCTGGGAGTAGATAAACTGTTAATTCAAATTAAATTGCTTTTATGAACTTCTTGTCATTTATATTAATTACTTGTACTGACCTGACCTAACCTATTTAGGTGGAACTGCAGAAATTACAGATGCTTCCATTGTACATGCAGAGAATGCACAGAGATTTACTTGCTTAAATGCACTCACAGATGCTGTCTACATAAAAATTAATAAAATTCACTGATGTTGTGTTGCCATAATGGTAGAAACGCCTTTGAAGTTTCTGTTGGGACTTGTACTTCATGATGGGACAGACTGGAATAGTTTTGCCTGTCAGTGGGAATACCAATAATGGTAATTAATAATCTTCGTCCTCTGTAAGATTTAAGAACAGAAAACAAATACAGCTCAAATGATAATAGAACTCTTTATGATTCTCAGGTTAACAGTCCCCTATCCATTTTTCTGTAGCAGAGAAATGCTCACTGGAGACTTGTTGCTTGATTCCCTGGTGAAAAATAAAGATTTCTAAAAGGTTTATAGAGCTTCCAAGTAAGTATACATAAAGAAAGGTAAAAGTGTTAGAAAAACTAATGATGTGACAACTTAACACACAGGATTTATGGATCTTATTTCTGAGGCGTTTATTCACACTGATGGCCACTTGGCCATAGGGAATATGGTGGGTTTTTTTTTTTGTTTGTTTATTTTCTTTATTTATTTTTTTAAAAGACATTTTATTCAAATATATTAGATAGAGCAGTCCAGGGATCTTCGAGTTCCAGCTAACAGAATTCTCTGACTGAAGCAGGTCATGGTTTGTTAGTGAGGTTCTTCTGTTAGTCCAAAAAAATTACAAATGAAGATTATGTTGAAGTGCAAATGGAGCTGGTGCAGAACCACTATAGACTTCAGTAAGTAAAGTTCACATATTTAAATATATGCCCTCCTTTGTTCATATGAGTTAATAAGTTCTTTTTCTAGATTTCTCCAGTCAACTTTTGATTTTGGGTTCTGTGATGAAAGCATTGACACAACAGGGATAATTGTATGTTTTTTTCTGCCCTTGACTTGATTAACAATTTTTCACTGTTGTGAACAGTTGCTAACAGCCATCCTGGAATTTCAGGAACCAGGATGTTCTTATGAAGTCTCCAGAGACAAACACTACAGTACAAACTGTATTGCAGCACAAACACCATCTCTGATCATTATCCTTGTTGCTTCTATACTTTCTGTAATGTGAATTCCTGATCAAGACCTGGATTATAGAAAAGAAAATGTCAGAGAGTGCCTCTTAGTTCTGAAATGACATTTGGGGTTGAATGAATGTGTTTGAAAGGGAGAGAGCTCTGCTGTGTTGTATTGTTGATGCATCAAACTGATCAGGAGAATGCTAATTTTGTGGTTACATCCCACCTCCCTCTTTCCCCCATATAATTCTCGTCACATTAATTAACTAACATTAATTATGTTAGTTAATATGCTTTAACTAACAGATTAGTCAAGGTATGTAGTAGAAAGTAAAGTAAAGCAAACAGTCCAGCTCTTTTTCTTCAGCTAGCAATATTGGGAACTAACAAGTAGATGGCATTCTATCTCTATTTTTAAATTATGAAACAATAGTTAAGGATGTCACAGAGTGTATTCCTTTCATTTATTATGCTACTCAGCCTGATCAAAGAAAAAAAACATTTCTTTAACTGTTATAGCCTGTGATTCTAAATAATCAATATAAATACTGCACTAAAATCAATCCAAGACAAAATGAATTCACCTTTATGTTGAAATACTCCGGGTTTAATAAAATGTCTAACAAAAAATATCTTAGTGGCTGAGAAGCAAAATACCAACTTCCTGAAAACCAAAGATATTTGAAGGTAATCAATGGGTCTGCAAGCTGAAAAGGAGAAGAAATGATTAATAATTTTTTAGCACTGCTGTTTCAAGTTTCATCATCAAGGAAGGAATTTCCTGTTGTCTTTATTTGCAGTCTTATAGTTGTTCCTATTGTACTAGACTCAGAAATCTACTAGGAAAAAGAAGAATTGAATCTGGAAGGAATTGTATTCAAGTGCCTTTAGGCATGCATTCCATGTCGTCCCATTCATTTATTGATTAAATTTCACCTTAAAGATTTCTCCTCACATTTTCCCAGCTGCTCCTGCTTGTAACTTAATGATGTGCTGCTTACCATCATTGCTGATATGCCAAGATTTTAGCAGAGAACTTCTATGCAACCAGGAAGTTTTGGACAATAGATCCCCAATCTTTTCTGACTTTCGAATAAAGCGGAACTTAAAAGGAGGGGTTCTTAGGTGGGAAATATGAAGATGAGTGCTTAATCCCACCCAAAATTGGAATCTGTGATGAAATTAACGTGGCAATTACTCCACAAACCAAAAATGGCACATTCAGTGACATTTTCAAACTTTGCTAAGCTGTTGCTTGCTAGAGAAAGAAGTGCTTCAAATGTAAGTCCTTGTTATGGCTTGAGCACTGAGGCTGCACCAGTCTCAGTGCCTGTTCTCACCCTCAGGTCATCACAATAAAAGCACAGTAAATAAATAGATGCAGATTCAAGTTGTCCTGTTAATCCCAGTAGAATCTACAATTTGGCAATTTTTTATTTTTTAGGCTGTAAACGTGGCCTTGGGTAGCTGACCTTTGGTTAAACTTCTGGACTAAACCACCCATGTGAGACTGAAATGTATAGTGCTTTTGAGTAATCATCTGTGAGACTGTCTTTTATAACATAGAAGTAATGACGTGTGTGTGTCTGTGTATATATGTAGTCTATTATGTATAAAATTGCTAATCTTTGTTTTTTTTTCATGGTCTAGATTTCCTCGATATTCTTTTCTGCCTGAGAATGTATCTAAGGTGACTGCAGTTTAAGAAGCTTATACTTCTTGCCTAAGTTCTTTCAAGAAGCTCCCTATCCTTAAGTGTCTTTTTGAATCGAGGTTGAAAATGCAGTTTAATGAATAGTAATGATATCTAACAGGCAAGGAGGCTAAATGAGAAACAAATATGTATTTGAACTATAGGCTCATTAAAATTATATTAAAACTATCTCTTGAGGAGAGATTGTCCATATTATACCGTGCTTTGTGGTTCCAATGAACATAAAACATCTGTGAATTTGGTAGGAAACATTTTTGCTCAGGTAATAAAACAAGTGCTCCTAGGGATTTTGGAGAGAATTTCTGTCCTCCTTTTCACAAAAGGTGGTGATTTGTAGAGCAGCTGTAATATTGATGGTAAGGGAAAGGAGGAAAGAGCATGTGCAGTATCTTGTCTGTGAGATGGTATTGTGCTAACAAAACAAGTAGGTTGACATATTCAACCTTTCTGGTTAATGTATGAGCGCAGAATGTTAGTTTTACCAAACGAGCTTCTAATATTATTAAACACAGGACTTTTTTGAGCTTTAGCAGCTGCTCTGCCTCTGAAACATCCAATTCTTTCTTGTTTTATCAGAACTGGAACCAGAGCTGGAGCATTGCACTATGCTAGGTTCCGTTGGCTCCAGCTTCAATGTACGTGAGATGGGGAAACTTACTGCTAGTGAACAAGGATGGAAATTAGTGTCAGTCTGGAAGATCCACACCTTCTGCTACAGGGAAATGAATAATTTTCTTAAAAGCAAGTTAATGAAATTAGTTAAAAACGCAAAGGGAATTTAAAATGATGTATAATTCAAATCATATATTTAAATTGAGTCCTAGAGCTTGTGCCTATAAGCAAATCAAGTTAATATTAAGACAAAAAATCTGAATTCTGTAATGATTTTTCTATGATAAATATGTTAAAATACTGTATAGCTATCACAGACTTGAGACTATTTGGAGTAAGAAGTGCTCTTGATCAGTGAGTGTCAGCATTCTGGCATTGCTACAAACACCGGCCAAACAAACTTGTAAATTTTTAGTGGATTATTTAATGTTAGCAGTAAGGAATTCTGGGCGGTGGAATGGTAATAAGTCACTGCAATTTCATTAAAATAACACTCTCATAGATTACTTCAGTAAATCTAAAAGATCATCAAGATAAATGAAGTAATTAAAAAATCCTACAAAAGCTACATCCCCAGTGATTCTAGCTATTGTGCAAGGAAGTGATGGCTCTTAAATAAAAACACGCGTAAGTTGAAGGATTCAGCTTACAGTGGAATATTGCTCTTTATTCAAATTCTTATCCCAGGTGTAGTAATTTCAGGGTTTATCAGTTTAATGTAATTTCATTGTTTTCTTTTGCAATTATCAGCAACTCTTATAAACTTAATATTTGTCATTGTTTAAGACTGAAAAAGTGGTAGTAGAATATAATAAAGTTGGAAATAAAATCTTAAACAATAACATCTGAGCTCATATCTGAATTGATTGCATTAATAACAGTAGCGGTTGATACTTTTATATTTGGATAGTTTTTCAATACTGTAACCGAAATAGAACGAGTGCAGTTCAATATTTTGTGAACTTTAATAAGGAAATACATGAATATAATATTTGTGCTGTAGCAATCATGATTCATATTATATTACTTTACTGCCTTGTCCTACATCTGCCTGTTATTTTGCCAAAGATGTGTTGCTTCAGAAATAGGACTATCATATTTATGTAGCCTTTTACAACTAAGTCTTTACTTTTAGCTTTGATAATAACTGGAGATTTCATGCATGTGCTCAACTTGCATTTAACATTTTAAAGCTGTGTTGCAGCTTACTCCCTAACACCCATAATATAACTTGCAGCTCCTTCTCTGAAATGCAAACTAAGTCTTGTTTTATCTGGGAAGGCTACTTGCATGCGCATGGTCACAGTTACCATGGCTGCCTTCATATATTTTTAATTTGTAAGCCCATTGAAATGTGTTCCAGGCTTCCTTCGAGTAATGAAGGATGACTATGCAGAGATTATATCTTCTCAAGTCCATAAAAACAATAACTTGATTATGGAATACTTACTCACTGAGATAGAAATGAAATCAAATAATATGAATCATGCAACTATGCTATCAGTCTTGTTCCTCATTACTGTCTAATTTCTAGGAATTTAAATACCAAAAAAAAAAGCATTCTTAATGGAACAGTCTACAGAAAGTGTATGAAGGTCTCATTCAGCTCAATATAAAAGCTTGCCAGTCAGTCTAGCTCAGTCTGCCTAAAATTGCCAGGACTTAAAAGATAGGCCTCAGCTGGCCTGGTTGGTCAAAGACTGCTTGGATACCATTGACCGAAAGTGGAAAGTCATGTTTGATTACTGCTCAACATTAGGACATCAAAATGAAATGAACTTGAAGTGTCATCTGTTTTCAGACTAAATTAATAAATTTAGAAAAGAGAAGAGGAGGGAGTTCCAGTGAGATCAGAAAAATTAGCGATAAGCTACAGAAAGGGAGAAATTGAAATCTTAATTTGGAATCTTCCTTTGCTTTTCTCGTAACTTTGAGTGCAGCTGTCCATAGCCAGAAGGCAAAAGCATCATCTACCCATGATTTCTACAGTCCAGTTTTGAGCTCCTTACTGAAGGTTGGATAAATGCATTAGTATACTGTGTACTGAAGTAAATGGTGATAAAATATGCTGAGAAGGAAAACTTAGTGCCCTATTTCCAGTGGTGAAGTCATGTAATTGCATGCTTCTCACACCAAAACTGACCGAGGTCTAGTTTGGCAGGGGCACAAACTGCAAATACTAATTTTCTGCATGTTAGCAGTTTCCTGAAAATAAAATATAACTTCTGAATTTTTTTTATTTTTTTATTTTTGCAGAAATTCTTTTAATGTCATCATTGGTTTTTACTAATGTTTGGATCATTAAACAAGTGAAACTGAGGGAAACTTACAGAGAGAAGAGTCGCTCCTGTGTGGCCTGATAATGTTGTATAATTAAAATGATAGGAACACATGTATCTATTTTGATTAGGTATTGAGAGGAAATTCTGCACTCACACAGTGGTGAGGCCCTGGCACTGCTGCCTAGAGAGCTCTGGGTGCCTCATCTTGGAGGTGTCCAAGGACATGGATGGGCCCTGGAAAGCCTGAGCTGGTAGGGAGTGTCACTGCCAAGAGATACTGGTTCTAAATGGTCCCATTCAACCCAAAACATTCTATGATTCTACAGATACACAGTCTTTTAAAAATATTTAATTATGAACTAATACCCCTCCCTCCTCAGAAAACAACAAGATGAAGGTAAGATCAAGGCTGTATTGGATTGTTAATTACGTCATATATTTGCTTCATGGTAAAGCTAATTACTCTACAAACTGGAAAGGTAACTCAATCATTGATCTAACTAGTGTGATATCCTGTTGAAGGACATCTTGCCCAAATACTTCTGCTTGTATTTTAGACAAACATACTGCTCTTTCTCTCTTGCTGCATTAGCAATTGCCACTTTATGAAGTCCTTTCCAGCAGCACTTTTTCTTTTCAGCCTGACAGGCTGCCTTCCTTTGCTTGTGCCCTTTGCATGCTTTGAATGCTGATAGCTGGGATCTGATTTACCTTGCATATCCAGGATAGAAAAATCTAACTTCTTGTTATGATTGTTACTGATATTACAGGATACAAAGGTTCTCCAGTCCTCGAAGAGGTTGCTTCAAAAGGCTTCAGCAAGGTAACATCTCAAGACTCGATCCTTTATTTAGAAAGTGTCAGCACAGGTATACACTCTCACTGTTATTCAGAGAGGTATTTTATATTTTAGTAACAGGAAAGTATTACTCTGTCTGTTGAAGAGATGCCTAGAGTTTTATCTGTAGTGCTTTTGAGTTTGTTTTTCAAAAGCATCTCGGTGACTTGGGTATCTAAGTCCTAGTGAAAGTCATTCAGACTTAGATAAATGGATTTTAGGGACAGGATTATAAGCATCTGCTATGAAATTCAGCATGTCACTGTGTGGAATCTTAATTACCAACTAAGGTTACAATGTACTCCTAACTTGTTTATGGGATATAATAATTCTCTTTCAAAGATAAAAGTCTTTTTAAAAGTCAACTGTGTATAAGACACATAGGTGAAAATCTTACTATTTGTTTTTTATTCACTTCTTTAATTGTGTCTCTGAGCATCTCTGTCACTCACTTCAGCTGGCATGCTTCTAATTTAATAGACTATGCTTGTCAAGATTGTATATCAAATGCTGCAGACAATCAGCTAAGTCCTTAGTCATCTGTCAAATAATGGGGTCTTAGGTGCAGTGAGAATAAGCTGGCAAAGTAGGGTATGTTGCATTCTGAAGTTTAAACTGTTTACTGATAATACAAAAAGAGCATTAAGGGATTGATAGTCTATTTGAAATTCCTTTGAAAATATATCCCAGACCGGATCTTTTCTGTTGCTTGTCTCTTGTGTGCCTCTTTAAGAAATCCATTCTTTTAGATCCACGGCTGCTATAAAAACCTGAAACCTGTCAGAGCTCTGCTGATCCAATTACAACTTTAAAACTTTTAAGCTTATGATTTACAGTAAGCTCATTCTATTTAAATACAAAGGAATCTTCTAAAACACTACATTGTCTAGCAGCATATTTCACAGCAATTCACCTCTCTTTCCCCTTGACTTATGCAAAGCAAAGTAATTTTTATTGGAAATTAAAGGTAGGGATGGCTCAGTTTCCTACCATAGTTGAAGCTAGACAGTGAGCCCTACCCTGTTTTTCTATTGAGACGATGTTCTACTGTGACATAAAAATGTTTTTTTCCTCTTTGTTTTATTTGCTTTTGTTTGTGTTCTTTGGTTATGAAAAAACAACCACCCACGTTAGGAAGATGTTGGTAGAGACTGTAGGATTGTCTGCAATGCAACAGGCCAGCTTTGCTGGAGGTGGTGTGAACATTTCCTTAGGTGTTATTTCTATATGATGCAACTTTTAGATGAAATACTGAAGAGAGTTTAGGCATGTAACCAAACAATGCCATTAATCTCCCTTTTTAGACCATCTAGTCTCATCTTAAGGATGAGGATTCCCCAGCTCCCTGGTCATGCATTCAGAGCTTTCTTACTAAAATGCACAGAAGAATTCCAGGTCGTTGGGATGTTCCAGTTTTCCTCAACACCCATCAGGAAATAAAGCAATCAGGAGCGAGTTTTATGCGAAAAGGTTTCTGGTGAAGCCTGCTGGACACATTTGTAGAGGCAGGGTTAGCTTAGCTGCAGGCTAGTTGTGTTTCACAAACAATGAAATGGAGTTCAAAAATGAGCTGACTATTTCTTCCCGATAACCAAAAGGCTGAGGGGGAGAGATGACCTCTGGTTCATAAAAAGCTTTGCAATTCTTCTGGCAACAGAAATTAGTCTGAATAGAGGCTACCAAAATCATAATTTCCAAACAATTTTGGAATTATCTTAGAGAGGCAGTACTATTTAAAGTAAAAGCAATATTTAATGGCATTCTTTTAAATCCCTTTTTTCCCCCCTCCTCATATAGCCTGATCTGAGCCATCAGAACAACTATAACTGAACATACTCACTCTTGGCTGTGCAATTTTCCAAACGATGCTGTTCATGTACTTCAGAAAATGTATGGTTTTATTGCCTTTATTTTTCCAGTATAATTTTTTTTTCTTTTATTCAGTTTAAGGTATAGTTTGAAAATGTTTTGTACTTGTCATCTCCTCCAGTAGATCTTGTTATGGTCATTATTGCAGTTGTTATTGGTATTGGATTTATAAATCTGGACATTGCAGCTGATATGCATGTTGGCACTGTGTCCAAAAATGGTGAAACTGAAGTTAGTAAGGTAATTCAAGAAAAGAGTGAATGTAAAAGCAGAAAGTGTGCTATAGCGCTAGTCCTTGTGGTCTCACTACTGAACACAGGGTAGAAAATGAGCTCTGGGACATGTTTGCACTGCATCCTACTTTGTCATCTATTCTACTTGCTCCCATCTTCTCTGCTCCTTTGACTAGACTGACAACCATGTCTTCACTCTGCTATCCCACAACTGTGCCTTTGCTGTAAAACTATTCCTCTGAAGACACTGCCATCTGGAACAGTCTTTTGGAGCCTCTGCCTCATTGACTTTCTGTATCTTTTAAAATATCATTAGACAGCAGCTTTTCTCACTTGTCCGAGTCTCTTAATTCTATATTTTGTCTCTTCCATTATAAGCTTTTTAGTTTAGTGATTATATTATTCTAGTCTGTAAAGCACTTTAGAATGCTCTTTGGAAGAAAAATTATCTGTTATAATGTTCCTTTATACTTTACTTTACAGAAAAACAGTACATTTGAAGTTATTGATATCTATATACGTATTTACTAGTCTGTCACCTTTGTGTGAATGTTATCTACTAGTAATAATGTGGTAAAATAGATTTTTTCTTTTAATTTTTGGAATTTGCTCAGGACAGAAAGCACATTACGACTAGACCACAGTCATTTGTACTTATCCTAAGTCATAATCCAGTAACAGTAAATAATTCATTTTCCAGCACGTCATTTTCCTATCACTGTCCAATATGTAAGGGAGACAAAGCTGAATAATCATGGAGAAATCAATTGATGAAGAAAGGGACTTGACTCCATGCCATGAGTTTCATTATTTTTGTATATGAACTTAGATACTACTGGATCTGAGACTGCAAGCTGTTACATGCTCTTACTACAACAGCCTGATTAACTTTTAATGGGAAAAAAATTTTGTTCCACTTTCAAATACAGTAATCTGGTAAAGGGTTAGCCATCAAAGACCCAGTTAAAGGGCAGGAGCACAGCAAGAGACCTATAAAGCTCGGCTACAAGGGTGTAGCTCAAGAAAAATAAGCAATTAGAGTTGGCAGGAAGGGGATGTCAGATGTGCAACTGTCTCTTGCATGAATTGTCTCCCAGAAAGCTGAAGGACAGCACAAAATTATCTTTCCTTAGAGACTCATCCATAAGTGGTGTTAATGACTGTCAGTTACATTCAATTTGATAGTTATCATCTGAAATGATTGATTGTAGCTGTGCTGCACATGGATATGGTTAGCAAAATCTCCCCGTGCTTCTGTTATCCTAGAAGATATCATTAGGCTTATAGTTTGACAGTTAGCACTCAGATGGTGCTCTACACCTCTCTGGTAAGTATCATGCCGTTTTTCTGTTTACAGACATAATGGTAATATTGGACTGTGTTCTGAAGGAAAATAATTTTTAAATCTACAGTAGTTTTTTTTTTTTTTTGCTGCCTCTGGTGCATGTGATAATTTGCTTGAAGCGTTTTGGGAAAAAACTGCTTGAGAAAAGCCAAAATGGCCAGCATACAAAAATTCTGTGATTCTGGAAGCCAGTTTAATAACTCCCAGAAGGTGGCTTTGTTCACCAGCTGAGCTCCAAATATGATGCCTTTTGAAGTGTAGACAACTGACTACTGGCATCCTCTAACCTTTGAAGAGATCTGTTTTCACAAGATCTTCTAACATGGGAGAACCTGTGCCTGTAAGTGAAGAAAGTAATGGAGCAGCTGTTGAGGTTCTTGAACACAGGTATCCATCTTTGTAAAATCTCAATTTCTCCCATGTTCAGAAGGAGATGAATGTAGAGATTGTGGTTTGGCCTATCGCATAGCAGGTGGCTTGAGGCAGAAAGCTTGGGTGCAGTTACGTTTCCATATCCAAGCTTCCTTGAAGCTTCAGGGCTGGGATTGGGACTCATTATCGTAATGCATTAAATTAATGTTATAGATGAAATTCCAATTCAATCTTCTTCGTAAGAGAGCTTTTGACATGATATATTAACCATCAGATTAGAAGAAGACTGACTGATTGCCATTTAATGCAATTGAATGCCAGGATTTTTCATTTGATGAAGCTGGCTGGGTGGGGAATATAAATCTGCTGGTACCAGTACCCTTATAAACTTTAAATGGGAGGAAGATTAAAATTCCATGGATGGGATATTTATTTGCAGCCATTATTCACAGAGTGATGTATCACAGAGTCATGAAAATGCAAGTGCCCATCTTTTCTTTCATATGAAGCCTTTGAAAAAAGGATTAATGTGGTTCCAATCATAGTTTAGATGGTACTGCATGCTCTTTTTAATATGTCCGCACATGTACTCTAAATTTACTTGGAAGTCATCCCACAGATGTGTAGTAGTTTCCAATTATTGTAAGGGCATAAAGAACAAGACAGGAATGAAGTCCTCTGGGTCATTAAGTCTAAATCCTTGCTATTGCAGGGAAGTTTAGCCTTAAGTTATCAGACTACTCTTCCATCTCTTTCAGATGGTTCTCCAGCCTTCTTTTTTTTTTTTTTCTATTTGTACTGATTCTCATCTTGAGTACTTTAATGAGTAGCTTTTTTAAAAACAAAACAAACCAGTCAGTAGGTCAGTATAACTAAGGTTCGCTTGCAAACCTAGGTTTCATTAGATCCTGTTTTTCCGTTTCCTTTCTGGTCTCCTCCCATTTCAGGATTTTTAAAATCTTACATGCAGCAGAGCCACTACAATAGTTCCATGATTACATTCTTTGCTTCTTTTCTTTGCTTGGATAACAAAACATTCCTTCCAACATTGAGCAGACTTTAAAAAGTTTGAAATTACAACTTAATAATTTTTTTAGCTGAGAAAACATTTGTTTCAGAGAGGAGAGAAAGTTTCTGAGTGTGTTTAGTTAGTCTTTGACTCCTGATTTTCTTACTAGGTATTTTATTCTGCTCTTTCTTTCTGACCCCTAATAGCTGCACCTCTGTTAGAATGGACTCAGGAGTGTCAGCAGGTTTGGTACCTTGCTAGTTGGGCAGCTATCTAAATCTTGTATGCTGCAGGGCATATAGGAGGCTCAGACAAAGAGTTTGGACTGCTTTCCAAATGATGTAATCCAAAAGAGACTACAGCTCAACAGGAACACTTGTGACCTGAATGATCTTCTGTGTCATCTGCAGACTTTTTGGAGTATGGCAGCAGGAATTCAAAATCCAGTGATGCAGGTTAACAACATGAAAGGATGTGCTTTTTGTCTGGGTAAGGGAGAAAAACCTCTGAAGAGGGACTTCTGGGGCATAACAGCTGAAGCTGTGAATTTCAACCTCTCTCTAGCGTGATGCTCTGATCCTTTGCTGCAGCCAGAAAGATGTCTGAGGAAAATAACACTTCATTCCCCTTGAAAAAAGAATGCATAGCACAGTATAATCTTTTGGTTTTTAGTAGTTACTTTGCCATAAGAGTTTTCTCATCATAAACTTGCATTATCTAGCTGTTGTCACTAACATAGCAGAATTCCCACTTCCCTGGCAACAGGACTCTTTTTGGCTGGACATGCATAATTGCACGATGTGCTGGACAGTGCAGTTAAATTATTACCAGGAAATTTTTAATGCACATGTCCTTCCAGTGTTCACCTATATTCTAAAACAACTATGAGTTTTAAATCCTGTTTGTATGTAAAAGCTAGAAAGAAAATATCTTCTACAAAAGCATTCAATAACACAACAGTCTCTGAGTAATTAACATGCCACAGGCACTTGCAGGAAGAAATACAAATCTTATTGGAGAAATCTAGTTACATTTATGGCGAAATCTTGCAAATGGTTTTTAATGAGGTCTATTTTTAGTAATTATCTATATTTTTGGACATCTGTATCAAATCTCATGTGTACTACAACGCTACCCAGCAGATTATGCCCTGTCAAAATAAAAAGAAAGGCAGATTTATATTGCATTTCTCTATGCACGCAGGGACTTACACTTTTATAAGCCTTCATTGAACAATTTAATTTCTGGTAATTAGAATGGTTGCAATCTTTCAGATTAGAAGGGTTTAGTGTTTATTAAGAGGTTGCCTTCTGTGTTGCAAGATGGTTATCAGCATGGGTCCAGTCTGGTATTACTGAAGACACAATATTCAGGGAGAGGGCTCTTTTCTTCCACTTGCCTTTTTTGACCTGAAGGAAGAAATTAGATATGTAAGGGCTTCTTATCTTATTCATGCTCTGCTTATCACAGATTCCTTGAACATGTTGAAGAAGGTACAGCTGTATTTTCAGCTAATGCAGACCAGATCACCCCAAATCAGTATTCTCCTTCTTTAATGAACCTCATCGTGGGCTCTGGGAAGTGTGCCAAGAGTGTGAGGGGATTTTGAAGATGGGGTGGTGGAAGGGTAAGGATTATACAAAAAGGGAAGAGATGGAAGGTTGCAGGGTGTATTGGCTTCTCATATAATTTTTGACACACTGGAAAATTGGGTATATGAGCTCAAGGTGCCCTCAGGCATTTTGACTTGCCAGTGGTACTTACTCAGCACATCGTTGACCTTGTTATTGTTACAGAATTGTATTTGCCCATAGATGAACTACTCTTGAGGAGTTTATCCACGTTTACACAGCCACAAAAGCACTTCCAAAGTTGATCAGGATTGGCATTTTTTCCAGACAACATTTTGTCTGGCATTTTCCTTTGAAAACTCAACAGGTAGTGAAGTCTCACACTAACTGTAAAACTTGCTATCTGGTGTTATCAGACTTGTGTAAGGTGGCCTTTGACAAGCAGAGAAGATTTAAGGTTGGCTCCTTATTCCTGAGCCACTTGTATTGATATGTTCACATAAAGTTGAGCAGGTTATTCAAATACAAAAAAATCCCAGAGTTCTGAGAGGTTTTTGCTGTAAAAGAAAGCCAAAGTCTTCCTCCTCTGAATACATGTTGAAGTTGGTAGGTAAGGCAGCTTCTCATAGTTTTTGTTCTTTCGCATTGTTTGGTGAGAAGATACGTAATGTAACCAGACTCATGTTATGTATTAAATGGTTTAGAAATAACAGTTGTATATACATAGACATTTTACTAACATAGAAGTTAATAGTAAAGTTGATTAGCTTAAAGCACCTGAATTTGTGGTTGTACAATCAAGTAGGATTCTCAATTACATTGAAAATTATGTTTTGATATGCAGGGCTGATATTTTTGAAAGCCAGTTTTTTTTTTTTATTTTATTTTTTTATTTTTTTATTTTTTTTATCTCTAGTGTTTTCAAGCCTTAGCTTGCTACTTTATCATACTTTTAACAGCTCTATGGCTAAAGGATTCTTACAATGGTGTCACCTTTAGACTGAGTTTTAAAACCAAAGAGTGCTTTCTGTCTTTAAAAGCAGAAAATTTAGGTTTCAGAAGATTCAAAACAAGAGGCCATTCTAAATGTGGTTTTAAGTTGTCCTTCCTGATTTAGTTCCCAATACTGCTGATTATACAGATTTTTATTTTTTATGTTCTTATTGATAAAGTACATTTTCTTAATGGCTGATAATAATAGACCATGGTACTCTTAATCACTGGGACACTGATCTAAAGATATTAAATATGAAAATACATCAAACTTGATTATTTGTCACAAAATATTTCTTGCTGTAGGTGTATAACTGGGCTGAATACTTCATATTTCAAGTAAGGATTCAACTCAGTGGAATAAAAATGTCTTGAATACAGCGTAAGATGAATGAGAGAACAGCATGACACACTTTGGTCGCCTCTTGAGCAGTCCTTGTGGGCTCTCCTCGTGGATGACAGTCTCTTCTCTGTTGACGTTCTGTAGAGTGAGCGCTGTAATGTTCATGGTTGTAACCTGCTACCAAACCTCTGCTTTTTGCCATAGGGAACGATTTTTGTCATCCTTCAAAGTGTGGCTCTGGGGGAATTTATGCCAGATTGTTCTGTAGGTCGTTGGTTTTTCTCTTTTTCCCCCTCGTGTAGCAATGCTGGGTACTATCTCTCCCAGATCTGCAAATGCTGTTTTGTATTTCTTTTCCTTGCTCTCTATTTTCTCTAGTCAGGAAATCAGCCAAGGTACTAGATAATATTAAGCATCTCACTAGCATTCAGGAAACCACATCGGCACTCACCTAAGGGTTCAACACTGAGCCAGGAGTCATTGACAGTACATTTTCACAGCCTCTCTTCTCACTGTTCCCTTTGTTTCAGTTGTCAACACCAAACTTTTTGCATACCTGCTCGTTGAATAAAATTTCTTGCATCACCAGCTTTCACCATGCATAATGTCATTTTCCACATTTCTGGTTTTTAATACAAAAAAGTGTTTTGGGGGTCGTAGTAGGCTTTTTTAAGGAATGAGTAAACTGTGTTTTGAGGGGAAAGGGTGTCAAGCTGAAAAAGCTTGTAGACTTAAGATTTTGTCTCTGCACATCATGCAGGCTCTGGGTAATGCTCATGTGAACAGAAACATTAACGGGTTTTCTTGTGTTTATCTGCCCACTGAATGTTTAAATAGCAGGTGGGAAATATTTGCTCTTTTCTTTTAAATAGCATATTCCCAACCTTAACCTTTACTGTTTATTTTTCTTCAAAAACATGAAAGGATTTACTAGTGTAAGTCTGGTTAAGCAGATCTGGGAACTTAGTACATCAAGAAGGGGCAAAAATTATTTTAAGGAAGTTTTTATATCAGTATAAACCTTCTGTCTTTTCTGTAGGTCTGATGCTTTCCAATCTGAGTGATGTTGGGATTTTATCGATGTGACCAGCTGAGCTATTAGATCAGTTCAGATCTGCTCTGAGTTATTAGATGCAACAGAAAAAAAAAATAAATCTGCAGTTGATTTTCTCCAAATCTAATTGGGAATAAAGCCAGATTCTCTGACAAGTTCCACGGGGATGTGTCTAGTACTGTTGAATCAAGTTTATTCTGGCTTTATGTTGGAGCATGGAGGACGATGATGAATCTCACTGAGCTCTTATTACTTAGTTACCATTTTGACAATTGTGCTCTGAGCTACGAAGCCATCAGGTTCGTCATACTGTGCAATCCCTTTCCATCCTCAAGAAACATCTTGACTTCTGAGGGTGTTTTTTAGACAGCAGACTCTGGATTGCTATCAGCCTAGAAGATGTGCCCAAAAGAGGATGAAGGGAATGAAGACGTGCTCAGTTTGCCTTTGAAAATAGGAATGTTGTAGTCTATGCTGTGTGTTATCACAAAGGTAATGTGATTACTCCACAGGACTATGAGTGCCAAGCACAGCGCCCTATGAGCTGCTGTGGGGAATGTTAACTCTATCCCGTACAGGCACATCCAGTACAGTGGTATCCACTGGCTTCTCACCCAAATGATGTTTTCAGTGCTTAATGATGGTATTATACCTAAGGCTCAATTTAAAAACAAAGCAAACAAACAAAAAAAACCACAGTATTCTTTGTGCTCTTTGTCTCATGGACTAGGTCAGGGAATGTAGGCGTGTTCCTCTCTTTCTGATAGAATTTCTGCATAGATCAGACAGCTAGCATGCAAACTGAAGAAACAGTAGCTAATGCACAAAAAAATGTAATGAGAAAGCTGAGGTAGTGAGGCAGCTTGCAACAACAAAGGACTGAGTGACCTGAGGGCTTGAGGCAGAAGCAAACCCATCTAACTTCTGGGTACTAGAAATAACGGTGAGTACTTGCAGAAAAAATCTTGTCCTAGTTACTCAGCTGGCTATAGTAAAGATCTCATTTCTAACTTTTTATAGTGTTGCTAGAGCTCATGGGCCAAGTTCTCTGCCTGTGTTGGTTTACCTTATTTTTATTCTTTTTTTTTTTTTTTTTCCCCCCACAGGAGCTCTGCTGTTTCATCTAAGATTTCTCTGCAATTATACCTTTGCAATCTTCTCCTTTTTTCTTTTTTTCCTTTTTTTTTTTTTTTTTTTTTCCCATCTCACTCGTCTACACTTTTAGCACCTTCAATGACTTCAGATCTTCCGTTCTTCATGGACAGGAATAAATTCTCACCTCTGTGGATTTGATGTTCTTGGACCTTTTGCTGGCCACTGCCATGACACAGGGCTTGGAACTAGGTGATCTTTAGGCTCTCTTGCAACCCATACCATTTGTGACCTTGGCCCTCCTTTGTATCTGATCTTGGCTGTGTTACAAGACCTAGTTTCATAGTCTTGAGAATGATAGCAAAGATTGTACCTTGTCCTTTGACAGTGGAGATAGATAATGGGCACTTCACTGCAATTCTTACAATGTAAAAACAGCTGATCCAACTGTTCCCATAAAAGTCCAATTGGTTGCAGTAGGCATTATGTTCATTCTGACAATGATAAAATGATTGCTTTAGTATCTGGCTGTGTAACCCATTTACAGCTTGTGCACCGGTATTATAAGAGTGTTTCAATTGTGAAAATCATTGAGATGTAAATGTCATGATTATAATTTATCTTCATTAAAAATTCAATTGGAAGAAGGAAAATTAATATATGTGCTGTATAGTGTACCAGATACTGAAAAGGTAATATGTTATACTGAAAATAGGGACTTAGGAACGAAACTACATCAGAAAATAACTCAGAAGCACATTCTAGTGATGTGACAGGTGGTTATCTCAAGGGCATTGCCAGAAATATTTTACTGGCTCTCAGTTCTTGTCTGGAGTGGTGTAATATTTCATCTTTCTCTAATAGCAATCTTAACACATCTCCCCCCTCCCTACGCTGCCAACGCAGACAAGCAGCCAAACAGACGGGGCTGTCGTCTTGTGTTTTAATGCTTGAAAATGATTGTATCACCTGAAACCACCATCAGCTTGGAGCACAAAAGCCAGCTCTGAATGTTATTAATGTCACTGGAAAGACTTCCATTAAATTCATTGATCATTGGCTCGCATTATTTCTCTTTTAGATATTGATGGGGCTTTTTTTTTTTTTTTTTTTTTTTTTTTTTTTTTTTTTTTT
>NW_024884744.1:2914437-3118750 GCF_019232065.1 Centrocercus urophasianus | reverse complement strand
TTTTTTTTTTTTTTTTTTTTTTTTTTTTTTTTTTTTTAATTTATTTGCTGATTTATATGATGACAGTGAAATTTTGCTTTTTAGTTCATCATATATTGGTTCATTCTAGTATTACTCATCTATCACAGACTCAGAATTGCCTGACTAGATATATTTGGTTTTTGAGTGGTTTATTTTTTAATCTACCCCAAATAAGAATGAATATTTGTCTTTTCATTCAAATTTTATTTTTAAATAGATTGCATTGTTTGTTTTTTTTTTTTTTTGGTTTCAAATCCAATATTTTAATTGAAGGAGGGAAAAAACACATGCCCATGGACATGCCCATGGAATATTAATATAGTTTATGCTATTTAGGAATGATATATTCAGTGAAATCTGTAGCTCTGAGTTTGTTTTTTTCTTTTGATAGTGTGTAAGCAATCTCTTTGGTTGTGGCTCTCCTATAGACAAAAATTTTAATCTCAATGACTTTCTTCTCTGCCGTATTTAGAATAAATGAATTAGTCCATCCTTCATGTTACATGCTATGTAATTGCTGAACCCTTCTTTAAATAAGCAATAACCTCTAATTTTTATTTATTTGCCTTTAATTCTTAAGGGGTTCTGATAATTGCACTGGAATGAGCTTTCTTTGATTACTTGCACTTCAACTTATGCAATCACAGTGTCATTATCAGTGCAGACCTTCCTGCCACGGTTGGTACCAAAAATCTGTGCAGTGGAGATGTTTTATAGTTTGAAAAGTTAGCATTAACTGCCATACTCTTGTTATCAGAGATTTAAGAACTTCCTGAGCTGAGTTGTGCTTGCATGTCATCGGGCTGCATTCCTGGGTTGGTTCTTAAACAGTAGTGGTGAGAAATGTGTTGAAACAGGAGAGGGAGCTCTCACCCTGGCTATGAGGGAGGAAAAGCTGAGTGAGGCATCACTTCCCCAGATCTGGATGGGCAGGGGAGTTCCCCCTCCTTAACTGCAGAGGGGAAAAAGCATTATTTTGACCTGCCGTTATTCTGTGCCTTAGCCATACTCATCCGTTCTGCTGAAACAAGCCAGTGACTGACTTAAAAAAGAAAATAAAAAGAAATCTGTTGAGAAATGTTGAGATAGGTAAAAGATGTAGAAAGCTTTAGTTAATAATGTCACAAAGGAGCATAGTGAACTGGTGAGTCTACTCTCCACCCAGTGTAAAAATGGCGGAGTAGACTAGAAGTACCGGTAGCCACCTAAGTCAGTTGAGTTGTTATACAGCTGGGGATCCATTGTAAATGCTCATGTAATGAACCTAGTGAAAGTCTTTCTAAAAAAATAGACCACTGTGGGCAAAATACTAAAGTAACAATGTTCTACATCCAGTTGTATGAATGAATGTAGAATGAAATATTTTGCTCCAGGGATAGGCCTGGTAATGGTCATGTATCTGTGTTTGTAGTGGCAAAGGTTTTGGATACTTCACCGTGCTTCAGAAATGCTGAAGTATATTTTTGTTTTCATGTTACTCTGTGGCTCATTTTTATTATCTGAAAATTGTGCAAAAGGTAGCTGTCAAGTAAGCCAAGATGAGGGTGTAAGTGAAAGCTGCTGCTTCAGAAAATAAGAAAATCAATACGAAATGTTTTAGAGGGACTGCTAATGATCTGCTTGATCTTTACAAAAAGGTCCCTAAGGATCTACTTGTAGAGATTCAAAAATACAATGCTACCTGTAAGAAGAACTTTAAGGCTCATGCTGTATTTGTTGGTATGTTTTACCAAAGGAAGAATAACTTTTTCCTGACATTTGTATATGTGAGAAGTGTGCTGGAGTACCATTCTCAACTTAGTATAAAAGCTTGTTGTTAAAGCTTTAGCAGTACGACAGCAAGTAATAACGTCTGAAGAGATTCTTCTTTTTCCTCCAATGTACTTTCAGGCACTTTTTCTTTTCCAAACTGTGTCAGAACTTCATACAAATCTGTTTCAAGGGAAAAGCAATTCATAATATTAAGTGCCACCATTAGCAGTGACGCCCAAAACTAGGGACTGAATGACTGTCCTTGAAAAGCTTTAAGCACGAAGCGTAAGAGCAACAGTTGTAACTGATTAAGGTTCCAAACCAGCCCAAGCTAGCTGATCAAAACAGCACAAGTACAGGAATTTTGAACTCTGCCTTCAGTGGGGCATCCCAGACCCATGCTGTGCCAAGTTTTGCGATCCCGCATGTGTTTCCTTGGATTCACAATTTGGACTCTGAGATTGGTAGAAACTTTTAGAGGTTTGTAGGCCACAGACAGAGCTTGCAAATTGTGCTGCTTGACAATAGCAGATGTGGGAAAGTTGTCTTTTGGGACTTAAAATAATACAAAGATCGAAATGCACTTGGACAACTTTTGGTTTACGTTATGATGTTAAATTTCCACAGTGCATAACATAAAGTAGGAAGGAGTCACAGATCAGGATGGTTATGCATGTGTGCAAAATTGTTTTGTTGGTTTTTTTTTTTTTTTTTTTTTTAAGAGCAATTACAACAAAGTGAACGTTGCACAGAAGACTACTTGCTTATGCTACTTATTATAATGCCATGATCAATAGGAGATGGAACTAACATGCAATATAAATTTCTAATCTATGTATGCCTGCCTGGATTAAAACTTAATCACTCTTCAAAAAGAAGGATCCAAATTAAATCCTTGTATCAACTCTCTCAATTCCTTAAGTAGTAAATCTTATCATATTTTTTTCTGGCAGTATTTTGTCTACTTTTTGTTGAACACCAGTCTTTGTACTCAGTTATCTTCTAGAAATGAATTGCTAGGAAAATTCTCACCTTGTTCAGTGCAAGTTCAGCTGCACATAATATAGCTGATAATTGCCTTTTTAATTGTCATTATTTTGGTCATAAACCCAGAATTTGTCTTTGAGTAAGGAAAAAGTGTAGATTTTTAAAATGGTAGACAGCTTAGGAAAGTGAAACATCTTGAAAAGCATGTTGCCAAATAAATTACCCACTTTCCTTCGAAAATGGAGATAACCATATCTGTTGATACCATTATAACAACAGTATTTCTGAATGAAGTATTGGAGGTCAATTGTATACTGCAATACTGTCACTATACTTGAAACAAAATGATCTTTTAATCAGTTGTGAGGTCTCAACCTAATTTTCATTTAATTTGTGGGATTAGGAAGTATTCAGTTATTAGAAGGTTGAATTAATTGTACTTTTTACTGTGGCTCACTGTGTATACATAATTTATCTTATGTACATGTTCAGTAGTATTCTTTTAAAATTTCCACTGTATGAAGATAGTACTATAGAAGGGAAGATTATGAAATAGCCTATGGTTAATTTAGCAGGATGTCATGGGCTTAAGTTGCAGCCATGGAGATTGGATTGGGGGGGGGAGGGGGAATAATAATAATAAAAGGGCAGTGAGACACTGGAACAGATTGCTTAGGGTGAGCTTAGAGTTGCCAGCACCAAAGGTCTTGAACTAAGGCCAGACAAATGTCTGTCATGAAAGCTGACACTGTACCTGATCCTTCCTTTGTCCATGGGCAAAGGACTGGATCATGTCTGAGTGCCTGCCTTCCTTCCTTCTTATGCTCTGATTTCTTGGTAAAATGCATCTAGAATCTTAAGCAGAAAGGAATGCTTAATGCGAAAGTGGGTTTAAACTTTAGCTGAGCTTTAGCTGAGCTTAATCAGGCCTACTGTTCCTTTCTGTGGTGTAATAATTAAATGAGACGGGCAGTATCTGCAGCAGTTACTTCTGCATGCATAAAAGACAATTATGTCCTGTACAGAGAGAGTGATACTTCACAAAAATAATAAATCTTGAAGTGTTTCTTGAAGACTCTAGATATCAAACTTATATTTAATTTTAAGCCCCAGACTCTCCACAGTGTAATAAAATATGCTTTCAGCTAATACATGGGAATGGTAAGGTCTGAAATTCAAGTTCAGAGGTTCTTCCACGCAAGATGCTGTGAAGGGATCAGGAGCCGATAGTTACTGAGAGCAATCCAATGACATCACGTATCTATCTTGTGAAGAAACACATCAGCGATAGCTTGAAGCTTTTGTCAGGATTTCTCCTACATTTCCATAAATACAGCAGGTTAACATTTTCCCCAGACAGAAATTCCAGTGCAAGCTAAACAAAGAGACTATCCACGTGCTTCCATCAATTAATTTTTTTTTCTAGTTTCAAGAACGGGGTATGATCATCCTGGAAAAAAAGGAACAAACATACTTTACTAGTAACTGCATCTTTAAGGCTATGCAATGGAAATGAGCTAAAGAAGTTTAAGAGTCTGTCTGATGTCTCGATTAGCATCTTGAGTTTTCATAAATTTTAAAACCAGAAGGGATTTTAAAGCCAGGGAGAATAGGATAACATTTTGCAGCGATCACATTGTCTGTATATCATTCTGATTCTCACAGACTTGACATCCGAATATATGAGACTTTTAAAATATCAGAGCACTGCTGTCCTTTATTCAAACAGTAAATCCACTGAAAGTCAAACATTTGTGCGTAGAACTTGATAGAACAGTCTTTCATCATCTTTCTTTTTCTTAATATTTCAGTTTTGATCTATGAATGCTCAGGAAAGTGATTCTTAGGGTCTTATTTCCCTTTTCATAGGCAGAATATCTACATTCATATTTTATAACTTTTTATTGCAGAAGTGATCCTGGTTTGAATTCATTAAGTGACATTTTTAAAGTATGAAGTGTGCTTTTTAAGAAAACAGCTGCTTGGATTTAATGAGGAAAACCTTCCTGTTAAGTTATTGAAACAGCCAAGCAGATTACCTAACTGGAATCCAATCTTCATTCTGTTTAGAAGTCTACAATGTTTACAGACGAAATAGTATGTTCTGTTACCTTTATCATTATAATTGCTGTGATGACACTTTGATATCATGTTTGAAACTGTAGCTATTCTCTATGTAAGAACCTCTTGGAAATCTTTTGCTCACATAAGCCAAAACGCATCTCAGGATTAGATGGACTGGTTTCCTCTCTCTCCCACGTTATTTGTATCCATGATCTAGTGAAACCCACAATTGTTCTAAATGGAAGCAGTTTGAAATTGGGACACAATGAACTATATTCCTTACACTGTATTCGTCTTGAATAGACCAGTATGTGTTATGTTTGCTCATCAGGTAGATGTAGCCACTAAGGATAGTTGTGACAACGCAAATGCTTTTTGCCTGGGCAAAATGCAGGCATATCGTGGATCCACTCTGCTAAAGAAACAATATTCTTCACAAACAATGTTTCTAAATTTACTATATATGTTTCTGTAGCAAGGATAGATGTCTTTTTTTATTTAAAAACAAAACAAAAAACTTATCTGAAAAGAATCAAGTCACTACTCACATAATATCAGTTTTGTGCCAAAATATATAAACAAAGAATATAATCCCTAAATCTGCTTAGTGTGAGAAATTGAGACACACTTTAAAGTACCTTTACACAGCACACAGTTAAGGGTCCTAACACAGCTGAAAGTAGGGTTTTGATCTCAGTAAGTCCATACTTCCCTAATAAGAAATTGTTTCTTTATATAATTCAAAAAAGATGAAGAGCGAGGCAAAGAAGAAACCTCTGTGTGTGTTATGAAAGTCAGAAAGAATCAATATTTCACTCTAGAGATGAACTGAAAGTGATTCGTATTGTGCAAAAGCATGAAAAAGTAAACGTTTCAATGAGATATCACAGGAGAAGTCTCCATGAGAGTATATAATCATAGAATGGCCTGGGTTAAAATTGACCCTGCACATAGCAGGTCAGCAACCATCAGACCAGGATGCCCAAAATCACATCCAGCCTGGTCTTAAATGCCTCTAGGGATGGGGCATCCAAAACATTTAGAAAAGAAGGAAAGACACTTTAGAAATGATAGAAGGAGAACAATGATGTCCTTACATTTCAGACCCAAATAAAAAGGAGAATTTTTTGAGGATTCTTATCATGATTCACTATTTAAAAGCCCAGTGCTCCATGATATATGAGGAAAAAGTAGGATTATTAAAATGGCCAGGTAATTAGTCCCTGCAGCTTCATCTCATTCATGAGAATAGAGTGAACCTATGCCCTGTCTAATAATCAGAAATAAACAGCACTGATTGTATTTGTACAGTAAAAATTATCAAGTCCCCAAAAGAACAGCAAAAGAATCTTGAAGTTATAATGGTGAGAAAGCTGCCAAAGTTGACGATAAGTAAATCAAATGAAATTTAAGCTCCAAACAAATGTTCCTTCACTTGAGACTGGGATAATTCTGTGCCATATCATAATGAAAAAGGCAATTAACAGAATCACACTAAGAAACCCCCATTCTCTTCCAGTGGTTGCTGGTATTGCTGCTAGGCAAATGCTGTACAAAGCTCTTCTGGCTTTAGTGTCTGTGTTCTTATGAAAGAAAGTTCTTTTTTCTTGCTTCCCCCATTGGAGGGGAGAGTGCAATTTTTATGAAGCCTTGTCATCTTCCTCCCACATATTGCAAGCTCCTGTTTAGAGTAGTGAATCAATCACAAGCTGTTTCTTCCCATGTATTTGCAAAATACTTTGGAAAATAATAGGTCTGTGTTATATCACAATAATAATAGCTTAGGATTTAAGCTCATGAGAATAGTCTAAATGAACAGTGCAAGATTTGGCCTAATTACCCAATTATCTCTCTCCTGTAGTCAGCAAAATCTTTTACTCTGACTTTAATTGGAATGAAGTTCAAGGTGTAAGTCTTGTGGAATGCCTGGATTTCCCTTTCAATATAGAATGCATCTGGTTTAGGTTTTCTATTTGGTTGAAGACTGAATGGATTTTTTTCCCTTAAAATTAGATTTATAGATCAAGAAATTTAGGTTAACTTTTAGTTTTGTAATTTGGTAGTTTTGAATAAATGAAACACTGAAGAGAAATTATGCTGATTTCACAGTTATATTACTTGCTCTTTTTTATAAGAAAAAAAGTCTACAGCTGTACAATAGAGTGATGGCATCAGTTTTCATTTGTGAAAAAAATCTTCCAATTTTTATGTGTTGTTTAATGTAGTTCTAGTTTGCTTGGTTCTCTCCCTTTCAAATATCAATTTGAATGACTGAATTTCATAGAGTATTGTGTCTTTTCCTCATAACAAATCAAAGGAATGGTTACCAACAGCATACCGGTGTATTTCCATAAGTAGTTGAGTTTGGAAGCAGTTAATAAATTTTATCTCTTTCAGAGACATTAGGTTTAGTTTCTAAGTCTTTGAACGTTTCTCAAAGTAAGGTGGATTAAAGTCAGTGTAAATCAAATAATAGTCTGAAATCTTAATATACTACTTATGTCACTGGTTGTACTTTTGTCCGAAATTCAGTTATCAAAGAACACAATTTGTTCTTGAGTGCATTTCGAGTGGAATATATAAACTTGATGCAAGATTGAAGTTCCTCTATCCATCAGTATGATTTGGGTCATTATAAAATTGTAAATACTCGTAGTGGATCCATCTGTCATTTCTTTATTTTGAAAGAAGACAACAGTCAACTGCTGTAGATTTCTACAAATGTATCTCTTACTAGCTTACACTACAAATAAGTGGTACTATTCTATCTGGAGCTTATATTTGTAAGAAAGGCATACTGTTCATCCAGTGATAAATTGGTCCAGAAAAGAAAAAAAAAAAAAAAAAAAGAATAGCAGCAATTTGGAATTCCAAGTTTCAATCATGGTGTTTTCAAAGCAAATTTTGAAAAAAAAACAGGAATGATTCCTACCACCTCTTGCACGCCCTGTTATTTAAGGAAGGCAGAAGTAAGTTGTAAGTACTGTTATTACTTTTTTCAGATATTTTTAGGTCCAAACTGTGTTCAAGAGCTTCAGATAGGTGCTAGCAGCTTCGGAGTTGTGGAAATTTCGGGCATGTTTGTTTTCTTTGTTGCTGACTAAATTTATTGATGCCTGTTTCTGTTTTTTAACTTCTTCTAATGGGTAGTTTTCTGTCTTATGAGAAGCAAAATTTATTCTCAGTACTATTTCTCCAGGAAATCTTGTGGTTTCTCTTGGGTTTACAATCTCAGTTTTGTCTGCTCTGAAACTGTCTAAAAAGCATTCCTGGGATTATCAGGACAAACAACAGCAACACAAACAACTCACCTCTACGTCAAAAATAACGATAAATTAATAATGCCACTTTAAAACAGGAGTAATGCCTTCTATAACATGCTATAAATTTACTCCCACCAGGAATTTGTACTGCCTTGGTGGATAGCACACAAGCCTAAACTCCTTGGAGTAATGCATACAGGTGCATTTAGGTTATTAAAACCAACACTGTGCAGATATCGACTCTGCATCACGATAGGAAAAGTGCCACAACACTTTCAACATCTGTAGAAATATTTTTCAGCTGTGCCAATCTAGGGGCAAAAATTCACTGCATGTTCTGAATGAATCAGTTTTTAGAGATGCTTGGTTTTGGAGAGGAATCCTGTGGCAAGGCATTGGAAATTCATTGGAAATCCCATCCATCGCTCAGATGCCATAGGCTACATGTGGTTGAATAGGTAACTTCTCTGTGAGGTATCTAGACTAAAAAACATCTAGAATTATTTCTGGTTTTGTGACTGAGTTGCTAACTGAACTTGTGCATAGATCTTAGCTGTATTGCAATCATTTCTCTGGCTGTACAATGTAAAAAATAAGTACCTACCATATGGGAATACAGAAGAGGTTAATTCAATAATATTTATGTAGCTTCAGACAGTTTGATAGAAGAAACCATAAAAATGCTTATGCAGATGAAGCTGTAAAAATTTGAAATTGCATTTCTGCTAATTCTAAATTTCTTGGCAGCGGTGACATGTATTTTGTTTTCAGTATGGGCTCAGTTCATTTATGTAAAGCCTTAATTTAGGATGGGATAAATTTAAGAACATTTTGTAAGAATGTGATCTCTTGGCCAAATCTTTTTCTGAAGAGTTAAAGTTTTTTAACTTTATTTTGCATTGCCTTGCTAGCTATCCAGAATTCAATGTAGAAACTGTGAATCTGCAACATCTGGCAGGATGAGGACTAAAATCAACAAATCTATAGCTTTCTAATAAAGCAAGATTGCAGAAGAAATTAAGATTGGGGCTACCGGTAATTACTATAATTTTTATGGCTCTGACACCTTTCTGGAACACTGCAGTTTGCTGCTTGTTTTTGGGATGAAGCTACTCTATACAAACCTTTGGCAGCACCAGGATTTTCTACTATTCTGTCTTTAAGTTATTTCACACTGTGTTTTGAGAACAAATACTTCAGATATGTTCAGATATGTAATGAAGACTTGTTCTTGATATCTCATCCGAAGGACTGGTGCTTATCCACAGGAAAAATTACCCATCTTGAGTAGTTTGTGACCAATAGCTTTAATACTAAAAAAATGTTTCATAGTGGAATGTTATTAAATGCTTTCAATGAAAAGATTCATAAAGCTGATGCTCTAAGTGCTTAGTGAAAAAAATATTGTCAGCAAATACGTTTCGATCATCAAATTTGATCATCAATCCTGAGTTGATCACAGTCAATGCATGAGCTGTAATTACTATATTTCAGGTAGTCATCAAATATGTTATCCCTTTAAATGGTTTGCCTCTCACTTCAAATAATGATTTTTCACTTTTTCTAAAAATATAAAATGTATTGCTGAAAAATAACGAGCGCATCAGTTTTGTATTGAGAGAAGACCAGTACCCCACAGCTATACGAGTCTGTCTCTCTCATTACTGATTGCAACTATTCAAATGTCTCAATGTAAGCATCTCCGAAAGCTGCCAAGAGTACTTGAATTAGTCTTTGGTATTGATAAACACTGCAAAACAGGTTCTTGCCTTTCCAAATGTTGGCCAGGTGGCACAGCAGATATGCTTGTATTAACATAAAACTTCAGTAATTTACTAATAGTTTGTTGTTCATTCTGTGGTACTCTGCTCACCATTGCCATGCAG
Organism: Centrocercus urophasianus; assembly: GCF_019232065.1. Classification (NCBI taxonomy): domain Eukaryota; kingdom Metazoa; phylum Chordata; class Aves; order Galliformes; family Phasianidae; genus Centrocercus; species Centrocercus urophasianus. Next base: position 3,108,777 of record NW_024884744.1, on the reverse strand, counting down.
AGGTAATGGACAGTTATGTTATGAAATCTCTTCAATTCAGTGCTGACGTTAACATTTAGAAATCCAGTGCCTTTTTAAAAGTTATTGTTGTTGCATCCCTCTTTGGCATTCTGAACATTGATGTATTTCTTGAAATATTCTGACCTGCAAAATCAGAAGAAGGTCTTGAGCTCTGAGCAATAAGATGTGTGGTGTTCTTGAAATATTGAGTCATCTTTTCCTCTATTTATTTTGAGAAGCTTTTACATTCAGTAAACTTCCCTATTGCTTGCATAGATATATAAACATAAACGCATCTTATGTATATGAAAGTATAGACAGATCAGTAGAACTGAGCTTAAAACAACTAAGCTGGGCTTGTGACTGCTAAAGTTTTCAGGAGCAGGACCATTCTTGTAGCCACACTATTATGGTGCCAGTGATATTTAGCAGTTTTTAGCAACTGTGTAAACCACCTGTCCTGTTTTGGAGACACACTTGAAGAGGACACACAGATGAAAAGGACATTAATTATTGTGGCAATTCAAAGGAAAGCTGACAGGCTGCCAATGGGACTCGGATTTTCTTCTCAGAGTAAATCCAAACTATGAACCTGCAACTCTTGTAACGTAATTAACTTCTTGTTTTTGCAGTCCTAGTATATGCAGGTATTTATATTATGCAAAATGTAGAGAGTCCAAAGTATCTTGTTGCAGAGAATCCAGCAGCAAGATTAAATTAGTTCTGAGATTCCACACTGAAGTGTTATTTGCCAATCCATTTTGCATCAAAGGGTTCAGTATAACTCTGGAAGACTTTAAAAATTAGGAAGTCATAAATCTCTAAAGAATTTGATCAAGAGTTGTATTTCATGTGATGTACTTAGATTATATTTATCAGCAAAGTGCTAGAACTTATAAAAAGATTGTGTATGTTAGTAGCCTGCGTTCTCTGAAATATGGAGCAGTGTTTCTCCCATCCTGCCATATAACAATAATAGCATTCTGCCATGTAACATACAAACTTGCATGTTATGTACATGTGTGTGCATATATACATATGATACACATACCTGAAATTTAACACTGACGGTGTAACAGTGATTTTTCCCAGATGTGTTATGTAACCTATGCATTTCATTTATTCGTTCTCAAAGCTCTGTTCCTCTCCAGAAGGTGAGTTCATAGGCTCAGGTAAAGTGTCGATCAATGTTATATTGCTCTAATTTCTTAAGCTGTTCCTTAAAAACAAATGAAATGGTGGTTGTAAACATCAAGGTTAGAGGTGACTAGAGCTGGGAATCATTTAGTTTGGTTTTGTATCAGCTGTCATATGTAAACAATATAGTTTCTGGAAATTATTAGCTGAAAAGTTTCAAATGACTTTTTTTTTTTTTTTTTTTTTCTTGGAAGTGAGCATTTGCAACTTCCAGGAGTTCTCTCAACTTTTGTGTTGGGGGTTCTGTCCTGTTTTTTGCTTCTGTGATTTAAATGGTAATTTCGCAGTGAAGAAAGGCTCATATCTTATGATTGTTTTTAATTAATCTCACCAATTTGCTGACCTAGTTACTATTTCTCCAACTGTAATGGAGAATCCGTAACAGGTAATAGTACAGTGTGGCCTAGTTTCAATTTTTTTATTTTTTTATTTTGCTACAGGAGTGGGAGGAACAGATTACAAATGTCAATAGCAAGGGTAACGTTTGCTTGGGTGGATTTCAAAATGAAATTTTTATTGGCACAGCCAGTCTGCATTTAATAGTTCTCAGGACATGTTATGTATGTTACTTAGTGCGGCTTACAAGTACACAAACTGCCTTCTGCATCACAGTGGGTGTTTTTCTCTTCGAAGTCTCTTCTGTGTTATTCCTACTGCCTAATAAATATTTATGAACTACCCCAGACTTGTATGTGAATAACCATAACAAAAATGAATAGACACGAGGAAAAAAATAAAAATAAAAAGAAATCAAGAACAGTACCCTTTCAGCTAACAACAAATAGTTCTTTAGTTTAACCATTTTTGTAAACCAGCCTTCCCTCAGGCTACACTGTACTGCTAAGACAGCCATTCCCCAACGTATTGCGAGATAAACTGTTAACATATGGCTAACAGGTAATGGTTTTAAACTGGAAGAAGGTAGGTTTAAGTTAGATATTAGGAAGAAATTCATTACTGTGAGGGTGGTGAGGCACTGTGGAACCGGTTTCCCAGTGAGATTATGGATGCCCCCTCCCTGGAAGAATTCAAGGCCAGGTTGGGTGGGACTTTGAGCAACCTGGTTTAGTGGGAGGTGTTGCTGCCTATAGAAAGGTGTTGGAACTGGGTGATCTTGAAGGTGCCTTCCAACGCAAACCATTCCAGGATTCTGTAAGATAAAAGGCTTAGGAAATGCATTTAAAGCTATTTTCTTCTAAAAAGTTTCAAAAATGCTTAAAGAATAGAAATGCAGTAGAAATGTTAATTGCCCTCCTGCTGGGAGCAGCAATGTAAGAAACGAGAATCAGAGCATCAGAGCCCTCTGTGCATTCTTGGTTTTCAGACATTCTGGCTGTGGGGGTTGGTGGGGCTGGGAAATGGTTCAGAAGGTTAAAGTGTGCTGAGCTAGCATTCTGAAGTATTTAATAGCAGCTAACAGGTATGAACAGCTGAGGACAGGCATAGAGCCAGCATGTTTGAAGTGACATTTCTGGATTCTGGATGACGTACATCCTATTTTGTGTGAGGGAAGAAAAGATTGTTCAATTGTTCAATGATGTAGCAGGAGATTACACGAGTTGGTTTTTTTTTGCTCTTGAACAATATCAGTCCATTTTCTAGTCTTGTGTACTATGCACAGAAACACATGAGCTCTAAGGCTACAGTGAAACCTTTACAGACCGACAGTAAAATTCTGGAGCCTGCTTCCATTGCTTGATGCCATTCAATATCAATTTATTATGAGCTTTATATTACATTCTCTTATGCATAGAGCATATTTGTTCTTTCTTCAACAGAAAAAAGAATTAAGAAGTTAATTATTGAATTAATATCGTCTTACTGGAGATTACACTTGGAAGATTTAATAACTGGTTGGTACTGATTTCCTGATCTGACTACATTGAGATTGTATCAATGGCTTCAAAGTGGTGGCGAAAGTGAAATGAGCGATCAACTATTAATGATCTTGAATGAAGGATAATAATTATCTCCACTGAATATTTTATAATACAGTTGCATGCCACTACACTTAAATTCTGCTGAGTGAAAAGCTGGCCTAAACCCATCAGGTGGGGACAGATGTAGCCAAGACCTTATCGGTAGATTGTCCTCAAATCTGAAAAGTTTAGTTGCTGTTGCATTTGTTCTTAGATAAACCAGTGAGGTTCTGTTCTGTCCATTAGTGTTGTGTATCTATGAGTAGTACTTGAAAGTCATCTGTTGACAATTCTCTGAAAAAAGATATTTTTTCCTCTATACAGTTTTACACGCTTCCTGAAATTAGATTTCACTTCTCATTTTCTTACTAGCTCTTCAAAGGACTATTTTGAATTAACACCTCAGTCAAGAGTATGTGTTTGAAAGTAAATGTTCCATAGAAATGTGAAAAAAAATATCTGCTAACCTCGCATAACAAGTGAATTGTCTTAGATCTGGGGGCTCATATTGTAGCCATTACAATGTAATAGAGAACAGTCTTAGCTGTGGGGAAAAGACAGAGACATCTGCAGTCTAAAGCAAGTAACAGAATTAAACACAATGGGAACATAGTGAAACTGGTAAAAATTATGCTGCTGTATGGCTCAGTGGAGCTAAATGTTGCATAACATGTTTTTTGTTTTTTTATTTTCTCAGTGCTTCAGCATTCAAATTAATTAAAGAATCTTCCAGAATGAGCTGCAGTGTTGCTTTGGAAAATATTGATTCAAAAGCTGTTAATAGGAAACTCAGCATACTTCTGCAAAATAAATCTGTAAACTTTCGCTGATTGTAGCTATAAATTATTTTTTTAAGTTTCTTATTGCTAAAAGCCGTTTTTAATTCCCCAATCATTAATGCTTTCATGTGCATTTATGCTGACACATCATTGAAATACGTTTTATCTTCTTATTAAAGGTTCTGAAAAAATAGATGGTGAGGTGAAATTTTACTCTAATTTTCAACAGACAATGGAAAGAAGCTAGCTTATATTACTCCAGTCTCGGAAGAAGCCGTCATGACTTTTCTCATGCAGCGTTACACCTGTGTCTAATGTAAACTTATCCATTTCATTGAAGATATAGCTGAAGTTCCATCTTCAGATTTTGAGGTGAGCTGATTAATAACCACTGGAAATGTTGCATATTTGCCTAATGTGGCTGAAGTTCCAGTTGAGGAAGTGTCTCAGTTTTGCATGAGAGAAAAAACCGATTAACCGTAACCATGTGGTACCTGTTAAGGACAGACACTCAAGCAAGCAGATGATGAATATACTGCTTCAGAATGAATTTGTCTTGACCTGTGATAATAAATTTAGTATTCTATCATCTCATAATTTTGTTCCAGTGAAGAAGTGTATCTTCCTCATGAGAGGAAGATTTTTTGGTAATTCACATTGTCACTGAATCTTTCAATTCAGTGAAACAGGGCTGACTTGCACCAGCTGGACATCTGCTGTCAAATTCTTACTAGCATCTTTACCTCATTCAAGGTGCACACTGGGGAAAAAGTAATGAAAAAATTAAAAGCTTCAGTCTGTGAAGTGGATTCACAGATGTCTACTTACACCAGATAATTAATATCTGAGCACCAGAGGCTTGCACCATAAATAATCATGGGGAAAAGAGATGTTAGTAAGTATTTTAGCAAGACTTATTGAAGCATTCTTAAGTGACTACCCACAAATATTGTGTAAAGAGGCAGAAATAGAGGAAACGATGCTTGGTCTGAAATGTGTTCAGAGAAGTATCATGTAAGCATGAACGATTTGCAGAATTAAAGGAATTTATGACTTATTCTAAAAATCATACTTTCTTGAGATGTTGGTGAGGGATTTTACAGTGCATTTTGAATAGTTGGTTTCTTTTGTGATTGGAACAGCGAGGACACATCAGAAGCCTGGAGGAGGCAGGAGAAAGGCTTGATTCGTGCCAAGTTGTCATGTTGTTACGTTGAAAATTTGTTTATGTCTTTCAAGAGGCAAGCATATATCAACATTGAAATGCCATCTGAAATGTTCATGTATGAATGGTAAAATTTGGAGGGGAAACCGCTACAAACTAAAGTTCAATCCCAGCTCTATTTTGTGACAGACTCTCTGGCAGCAATCCTGGAACCCAGAGCTCCTTTATCAGCAAGTGCCTCAAACTACCAACAGTTCACAAAACTTGTGTTGATTGAATGAATAATCAATTTTGAAGAGCACTGCCAGTTGTCCATTCATGGACATGAACTTTAACTTGATATATAGGATGCTTTTTTAAATAATTTTCTCCCAAGGAATAGTATTTGATGCTCATGCATGACTCCCTCCCTGGAGCTGTCTGCCAGCAGGTGTAGGTAAGCCCTGCTCAGCCGGCCAGGCATTGTGAACTCTGTGTTGGAAATGTGAGCATAAGATTACTGTGTGCGTTCATCTCACTAAGGCTTTTGTAAAGGTTAAGATGAGAACTGCCATAGCTGAGTGATTAAAGCTTTACTGAGAACTCATCTCACTAGACATTTAGGAGCTATGTATCTACATTTAAACTGGTCAAGGTGAGCTCCTCTAGTTATCTGGCAGAGGGAGCTTATCATTGTGAAGCTAATTACCTTCAGACGTGCTTATTTTCCTCTACAATGCAATGCTAGGATGGCTGGTTTACACGTAGATGCCAGTAGCTTAGACACTTAAGTCCTCAATCTCACTGAACTTCTACACCCACTTGGTAAAAATTTTTGTTTTATTTCCTATTCTGATTCTTTTGAATGCTTTTTATCTCTCTTGTAAACATTTATTTGTTAAAGAAGTTCTCTTCAGCAATTTAAATACCTTCAGAATAATTGTGCTTCTCGGTAATGCTTAATTATTATTTTTTTTTTGTACCAATCTGCACCTACCACCTGGAAGATGTGTAATTGATTATACTTCCAGAGAAAGATCATAGGCACGACAGTACAGGAACAACAAAAACTGTCATGGGATTACTGCTGTGGAATAGGGGTTTAACTTTTGCATTATTTCTGAATATTTTCAAACAGATTTATATTTTCAGAATGAGGAAAGTAAGTACTGGTTTCTCAGAGCTTCTCAAACTGTCAGAGTTTCTGTGTGATACCCTTCCCTTTTGCCACTTGATGATTTGATTGATCTTTATCAAAGCCATTGAGAAGAATGGATGAGGACGAGTAAAAGATATCTTAATACTTTAGATTATTGCTAGCTCTTATGATACTATATCTGGTAAATCCTAGTGAAAGAAAAGTCCTTTTGAACTTCTGAGTGGTGTCAGCATAAAATGTAGACCTCTCAATTTTCCTGAGTGATAGAACCACTTGAATGACTTTTCCCCTCGATGTCTTTCAATAGGAGTGAATTAATGATTGGAGAGAGATGCACTTCTGGTCCCATCTCTGCGGCAGCCAATAGCTGCCCGCTATTTCTATTGCTTTTATCTCCTTTTATGAAATATTTTTTCAGTGCTTTCTTGATATAATTGATTGTGACTGCTATTTAGATGTGTTAGAGTACTGTGTCACAGCATTGCAGGCCTGTGTCTATGTAGAGAGATTAGCTTCTCTTTCTGGATTACTGCTATTGCTCTCTCTGCTGTCCTCAATGCACTAAACATAGAATTTACATCTGAAGTGACTAGAAATTTGTATGCTTTGTATTTAATTACACTGCTTACTTAGGAATCAGGGCAATGGAGTTATTCAATTAGCACAAGGCTTGCTCCTTCTGAATTGTAATTCCCATTTGATCACCAGTTATTGAATTTGTGATTGCGAGATGTATTGAGTTTCTCTAAGATCATCCTAAACTCCCTGACACTGATGTGTAATGCTTGGCAAAGCTATGAAATATGAAACAGCTTCTCAAAGCTGATGTGCAAGGGTGAGCAAGTTAATGTATATCAAAGCAAGTATGCATTTTTTATGAACGATTTGTCTGCAATATGTCATTTGCAAAAGAGTCCAGCTACAAACCTTACCAGGATTCCCTTTCTGTCATAAAAAAAAATTGGCTTGTCGTGCTTTTCTTGGACAATTTTCCAGCAAACATCACTATCAAATACGTCCTAGGTATGATCTGCTGTTGTGTTCCACAGACATTCGTCTAGTAGCAGAAGTTATTAGTTCTTATGGGTACTATTTCTGCATAATGCCCACTACTAGATCCTGAAAGTACTGAATAACTCCCCTATTGCAAAGTTTGCTCATAAAGAACTCAACTTACAGAATCTAGAAGGGGACCACAGAGTTCTTCTCTTGTTATTGAGCTGGAATTACAGGTCTTCAGGGTAGGGGACTAGCACAACATGTCTTGGAAGGAGACGTCATTTGAGTGAGACTGAAAATCATCTGCATGAATGCATATCATATTCTGTTGTATAATCCTGGAATTGCAGAACAAATATATGAAGAAACACTATACTGTAGTGCATAGTCGTGCTGAAGGAGAAAATAAATTGCATGTTAAATTTATTAAGAATAATTTTTGTTCATTTGGCCAAGTTGATTTTTTGTTTCTACCCATTTTTACCTGTTTTCTCCACTTGCCTATTAATCAGTGTCTTGTGTCATTTATCTTCATTTACTCAGGTTTACTGTACAATGGGACATTGCTCATCCTAATCTTTTTTGGCAATCTCTTTTTGACATTGTTCATTACAGTTTGCCTTTCACTGAGCACCGTTTCTGCTTGATGCTGTTTATCTTCTCTTATCACCCATTTATCTGGTGATTGTTGTCTAACATCATTAGTTTTGGCAGTTGTTCACTGTCAGTTTTCTTCTTGTGGGGTAATTATCATAACTCAGCGATAATATGGGGAGGAGAAATTTTTTTCATTCCAGACATACTGGAAGGTGTCCAATGATGGTCTTGAATCATAGACTGGCTTAGGCAGGAGGGTTCCTTAAAGGTCATCTAATTCCAACCCCCTTGCTATAAGCAGGATTGTCAGTTACCAGACCAGGCTGCTCAAAACCCCATCCAACCCATCCTTGAATGCTGCCAGGGATGGGGCATCCACAGTTTCTCTGGATATCCTTTTCCAGTGCCTCACCTCTCTCTGTGTAAAGAAAAATTCTTCCTGAAATCTGACTTAAATCTCCCCTTATTCACCCTTGTCCTGTCAGTGAAATGCTGCCCAAGAAAAACATGGTAAGCTAACCTTTTTACCATAGAAAAGGAATCCCAGTCAAGTTGGTAGCTGGATTGTTTTGCAAATGACTCATCTCTGTGAAACAAAGACTAACTGACCTCTATTTCTCTAAGGTTTCTCTCAGAATGAAGTTGATGAAAAGTTACTAAGTCTTAGCTGAGCTATGTTAACTACTTTGTGTCTTTAAACACTGGAAAACAGTGGCAATTACCTCACTGTTACTTCATTGCAAAGTAGAAAATGTTTTCGTAGGTTTGGTTTGGATTAAAACAGAACGCTGAGACATCTGTTGCTGAGGAGCTTACAAGGGTTTTCCTTTTAAAAGATGACATGTGGTAATTTGTTTGAGCTTTATTATGTTTGAGCATTGTTATTTACTAGTGTCATAATAATAATATGTGTGTCATGTTGTACAGTCTGTACAATTTTTGGTATCATTATTTTTTGTAGTATCCTAGAAATATAAATCAAAATTTCACCTTCGGAAATAAAAGGACTTCTCTGGAAGTTTTATGTCTACTGTACACCTGCTGCTGACTCTGTATTTTGCACATAAGTCTAAACATAAATTGGAAGAGCTGAAAATAATAAGTAGACCTGATTTCTTTTCAAATGTTTGCAGCTGTTTCTGATCTACAGTGACTTATAGTTCACCTTATTGGTGAGTTCTGAAACACATTCATAGCAATTGATAGATGTAGAAAATTTCGGACAACAAAAGCTATTTTTTAAAGAAGAAAAAGTGAAGTTTGTATGAAGATCTGCATAGCCAAATGCTTACAAATCTTTTTAGCAAATATTAGAGAGATGGGGTTTTACTAAAAATGTGAATACACATTTGCCTTCCAGTGTAAAGTACTCTGATTTAATCAGGTGTATACAGTTATTTGTTTGAAGAAGTGAATCCCAACTTGTGCAAACAATGAAAAATGACCTCAATTTTCTGAAATTATTCATTCTAATGTGGGCATCACATCTCTGAGTACTTCTGTCATTTCTTCCAGAAGTGAAGCCCTTGACTTCATTTGTTGTAAACGTGCTGAAAGATTCTCTGTACTTATACATGGAGGAAGAAAAGTGTATATGGAAAAAGAAGAGCCATCACTTTTATTTGCAGCAGGAAATGTCAGAAAATGATCAATAGTTGAACACGATTTAAGATTATCTTTGGAGTTCATTAATCAGTAAGTTAGCTTTTTTGACAGATGCAGTCATACGAGATACAAAAAAAAAAAAAGTTACATTGGTTGATATTTTACATCCTTTACACTAGAAAGTGCACTAAAGGTCAGTGAATAACAAATACCACAGTGTCTGCACTGTGCAGTGTCAGGAACTCGGGGCTCATCACAGAATAACATTTGCTCTTTCATGATCTTATCCACATCCACCTCACATTGCAAACATTTTCTCCAGCAAAGATTAAGTTCGTAGCTGTGAATGGCTCAAGGTTGTCCAAGGTTCAAAATCAAGGTTGTCTGAGTTTTCTGATCCTACAAACCTTCTGAAGTAGGGATGTTTGGAGAATCCATAGATACCTTTTGGCGAATTATGATGTCAATATATTAATGATGCATATGCATATCCAAGTAAGTGGGTAAAGTAGTCTGTTTTCAAAACAAAGTTATGTTTTTATTCATCAGTTTCTTATAACACAGCAAATTAGAAATGGGTTTCACACTTGCGTTGATTTCAGTGTCTTGGACTGCACTCCCAGCAACATACACTGTTTTCTTATTCTGTATAGGCAGTGATCTCTTCCCAGGACTGCACTGTGCACAACTGTCATACAGCTGAACACTGTTGTCCCTGGATTACCTCGCTGCTTTGATCTGTCACTGAAGGTAAGCACGTAATATGCTTGGTACTCTAAATAATGATATTCACAGTCTCTCAAGGCAAGACAAAATGTAACTTAATTCAGCAGAAACAAAAATAGGTCATCGTGCTGGTTTTACTTTAGTGTCACATTAGCTATATCCCTTCACTAACACACTTCACATTTCCTTGTAATAAACATCCTTCAAGTATGAACAGTGGCAACTGTTGGAAAGAAGTCTTCACTTCAGTCTCGTTTCTGTTGGAGTGGAAATTGCTGATGTGCAGATAAGACCATCTCCTTTTTTAAATCATGCTGATTGCTGATATGCTGAGTGCTACAATAGACCCTACAATCTCTGTTAATTTGATTATAGCTCAAGCACCAGAAAACTGCACTACAGTGGTGATTTCTGCTGACAATCCTGTGATACTGCCAGTGAAGAATAATGTAAAAATATTGAGAGTGTAGGACAAACAAATGAATAACACAGAGCACGTCTCTTGTACAAGCCTGGATATTCTGTAACCAGGAGGTATTTATTTCATATGCTATGGAAACTTCAAAGAAGGGTGATGGAATGTAATATAGTTTATAATGGCTCTGAAAAGATAGTTTGTGTGTGTGTGTGTGTGTGTGTGTGTGTGTGTGTGTGTGTGTGTGTGTATGTACACACACATACGTACAACTCATAGTTGGTTTTGCACTAGCACTTTGCTGAAGTGAAAAGAAGAATGAGTATAGAGATGAGCCCATGCTTTTCAAGAGTCAGCAATGACTTGCCCGTTCCTTTCATAGGCTTTGAATTACACCTCACCAAAAGAAACCTTGCTAAGAAAATTTCAAATGCTAATTTCTCAAATCTAATACACTAACAGGCGAACAGTATTGAGGCTATTTAATGAAACAATGTCCACATTCCTCTTAAGTTTGTCTAGGACTGTTATTTCTCTCTTTTTAATAATTTTTTATCTTTGTTCTTTTTATTAATGACTTATTTTCTTTTTATTTTTTTTAATTTTTTTTTTTTTTTTTTTTTTTTTTTTTACTTCTATAGAGATTATGTGACTGTGTAATGTTATTGCCATAGTGAATATTGTCTGATATCAAGGGGATGAGAATCATCAATGAGAATCATCAAGCTGTGAAACTTGATGCACCACTCATAGCCTTATTCAAAAAGCACTGTTAATAGAGAAACATGATGATGAGTTCTGAAAATTTCATTGTGAAATGAAAATAATTGTCTTAACCTAGAAATGGTTTTGTCGTGTACATGTATGTGTGTATCTGCATATGCACTGTGCATCTATATTGTGTAGAAAGCCAGAATTTTTAATAGTGCTTTTACAGTATTCTCAGATGGTTCTCCAAAACATGTTCATGCTGTCACGCTTCTTGAGTTAAATGATAGTCTAATTAGTGGATGTCACTGTGCCACTTATGTCAATTGATGTTCATTAGCTGAGGGAAGGCAGGAGAGACACAGAAGGCTTTCAGCTCACTGGGGAATCAGCCAGCATTGTCCATCTCTTATACAGACACATTAGGATAAAACGGAGTGAAAAAGAGGAATTAGTTGAGTTTCTTAGTTCCAAATATTTCTATTGAAACGTTCAAACTAACTACGGGTAGAACATCAAAGCCCAAGAGGACTTGTTTTCCTCCCTCATGTCAAAGGATGGAAAAGAAAGAAGCTAACAAACTTGTCCTGTGAAAGGAAAGACAGGAAGAGATCCCAAGACCAGAACTCCCCAGAAATGGAAAAATCTCTTCATTTTTATTCAGTGTTTTCAGGTACTCTACCCTTCCATAAAATAACATATGCAGTATTTTAGAAGGGTTATACTTACCTGTTTCAGTAAACTAACCTTAGTCTCACTTCTCATCTTGTATGACTCAGTACATAAAATAAATCAACTCGCATGGTCTTGTGTTGCCATGAGCCACACACTTAGAAGGCAGGCAAAGAATGGGGGAAAATATGCCTGCAAACTTCAATCTTTGAAGTTTGCGTTTTTCCTGATGTTTCTGCAGACAGTTCACTGTAACATTACCCAGGGTCCGAATGATTACAAAGATAAGCAGGGTTCCATTCTCTTCCTGAGTTAATGATTAGATGTTAATTTTTCATTTAGAAGGAAATTATTAACCTTTGATTTTAATAGATAGTCCTAAATTTGACTATGCATACAGTAAAATTTTCCTTCACTGTATTTGATCCTTTCACATTACTGCCTTAAAACAATCAGTATCACACTGTGTTTAGAATTATCTTTTAAAGGACACAAAGTATTCAGGTGGAAAAAAATCTCAAGAGACCAGCATGAAACTAATAAGATTTGCTAATAGCTTTTACTTTCCTAATTTAAAGGGAAGCCAAAGTGTAGACTCTGAATACCCGGACCCTTAATTGGATATTGATCTAAATAAATATTCCTTTTCTAAGTACCTGTTATAATCACTTATTGCTATTTGTTAGGACACATTGCATTTATCTTTTTTTTTCTTTTTTTTTCTTTTTTTTTTTCTGTTGAAGTGATACTGCTGTTCTAAGTTATATAAAGATGCATTAATAGTACACTTTTAATAGACCTATTAGATTCATTTTGATTTATTCAGTATTTGAGCGTAGGTTGAGTATTCTATACAGCATCAAAAAGAGGAAAGCTGAAAGTAATGCAATTATCATCATTTATACTGCTATATATTTCTTTAATTTGCATGGGGCAATGGTTTATGAAGCATTAGTGCTGCATCTGGTTTTAAACATGCCATATGTATGGCTTAATACAATCTATTCTCCGTTTTCATTGAGAGATCCCTCTTTCATGAACCTTTTCTTTTACTGCCTATGTTTGCTTGCTTATTTTTCATTATTATAGTGATTCAATATGCTATTAGCCTTGAAGATTTTGATGTAAAACATTGTAGGATTGTGGTAGATGCAGTTATCTCTTTTAAGTAGGCTTCCATTGGATAGCCTGGTCTCTTTGAGCTTAAAGCTTTATAAAGGTCCGTTAGATGTATAACTCAACCTCTAAACAATATTTAAAAGGACATTAAAAACTAATAGCTTCATTTTATTCAGTGAGATAATTAAACAAATTAATATTGGTTGTACCAATAAAGTTTCAGGGAAACTTTAGAACTGACTCCACCTTGAGCTGTGGAACTAATGACTGCATAGACCTGACCCTCTTTTTTGACAGACTGCTAAGCAGTATTGTAAAATTTGTCTATTTTCAGACCAATGGTCTCCTCCAACATTAATTCAGCAAAACCCTACAGACTACTGTGATTGCAGAAACTGCCTCATGAGAGGGAAAGTTATGGATAAACTTGGAAAAATTCAAAATCCTCTCTGTATCCTATTTAAACATCCATTTTTATTAAACTTGAAGAGACTTCGTTATCTTTAAATCTTTAACAGTTGTGTGAAATCTGTGAAATCTGCCAATGGGTTTGAGAATGACTGGGGGTTTAGAAAAGCAGTCACAAGTGCCTATACAGAGTGAGTGACTGAGTAATCTTTAGCTCCTGCTAGCAAGCTGGGCTAATGAAAAACAGGTACCAGAAAAGATATTTTGATGCTTTCTGATATAATCCACAGCCTTATGAGATATGACAGAAGCCAGTATTCAGTCTAATGTCAAATCCTAAAGGCAATACCAAATCTGGGTTGACTGAAAGAAAACAAAGTGGCAGAGCTCTGTGAAACCTGTCCACACTTCTAGACAAAGCCACACAAACTATGTTGGTCCAGCAGCCAGGTGGGCTCTTGGAATGATGGAAAGCACCTTGCTGGTATGCTGACTGCAGAATTATTTTTCAGAAGCATACAGCAACACAACCTGAGACAGATTCCTGTTTTACCTCAGTGTAGATGAAATGGAAAACAGCTGTGTAGGAAGCATTAGCCAAAAATATGTGAAAGCAGAAATGTGTTTGTGCTTTTTATTGCGTGACAGAAACTGAGTACATCAAAATCATCCCCGTTTATAAGGAGGCAAACTGTATACAGATCTTATCAGCTCTAGAGAAAGGTAGCACCAAAACAGTAGTTTTCTCTTGAGAAAGAAATCTCGTAATTACGTGTTATTTGGGTTATTGCAACAAATACATTCTTGTAGAGGAAAGCAGCACAAGCAGCACTACCTTCTGGATCTGTTACGAGTTTTTCCTACAATATATTATTCCATTTATGAGGAAATATCTCAGAAATGCAATTCTGTATTCTAGTTCTGGTTCTAACCAGGGACTTTACGTATGTATGTGTATTGTCTGTGTATACATATATATGTATATGTACTATGTATATATATGTACTATATATGTATATTTAGCCCTATTTATTAAAATGTATGTGCAAAATACTAAAGAATATGTACAAAGATACAGACAATATATATTTCCTAGTTGAATAATAGCTGCAAGTCAAAAACATGGGAAATAACTAACCTGTCGACCAAATAAGTAAATTAAAGTGTAGTGCCATGAAGTTTAGAGATAGAACTTGCATAACAGAACAGGTGAAGCAAGTCTACAGATTATTTTTTGGCTTTTTATATTTAACTGGATTTCTGATGCTTTAGTTGCTATAAAGCTAACCTTCTGCTGATAACTTAGTATGTTAAACATGCCCAGGCCATGACGCTTAATCATGCTAAGAAACTTAAGTAATGAATGAAATGTTTGGATACCTGAAGTTACATTTATGGCCCTAGAGTTTTTGGAAGATCTCAGCACCCCGAGGACCTTTGATATCAATGAAAAATCAATGTGCATGTATAATTAGAGAATCAATTCTATTTTTCTATCTTGTATGGAGCCTCTGAATCTGACAGTTGTCGAATTCATGATTATTTCAAAAGCTTACTACTAAATCTTTAATCATTTACATATTTCATTGGAAGCCTTTCCTATAAAAGTTATTACTTTGGGAAATGTCCTGACTATAGTGATTTTATTTTATAATTTCCCTCTCCCCCCTCGATATATATTTATATTATGTTTAGGCAACTTCATCCACAGCTGCTGTAGCTGTATGTGTACTTGAAGCTGAAAACCTTTTCTTTCCTGACAGTGCCTTTCTATTGAAAATCCTATGCATTTTTATCAACTGTGATTTGGAGTTAATATGTGGTAATATATTAACCTTCTAAACAGTGACTAATGTGCCTTATAGTAAAGCCATGAGATAAATCGAGACTTATAAATCAGTGGGAATTCACTGAAGTAACTACAAATTCCAGGTAGATCTAGCAAATATTGCATGTTATCATAAAAGCAGGTTAGATTAAACTCTCAGGTGTGCCATCTCAGCAGCCTTATCGCTGCCAGAGGCCTTAAAGAACAATAGTGCCCCAAGGTAGAAGTTCTAAAGCAGGCAAAAATGCTTTCTCAAATTTTTCACTTATTGTGGAGCTTTTTAAAGAACCAAAACCAACAGATAATGATAAGCAATTAAACATCTTTAAACTAAGTGTGATATATTTACTCATAATTAATTGATGATTGAGGTAGCACCCTCAGAAGAAATAAGTGATGACCCGAATGATTGACATATATTCAGATAGAGGAAAAAAGAAGTACAGCAGAAATAACAAAATTTCATAGAGGTGTTAAGGACTATATTATGATCAATATCATTCATGAACAAATTGCATTTATTTCACTTTTTCAGGTTGATTTTTATTTTATTAGCTATTACGATTACTTAAAATCCTCTGAAGTCATTTAAAACTTAAATGCATCTCTGTAATATGACTGCGTTTTGATGCAGGCTTTGTTTTGCATTCAGAGTTCACATGGTTATTATACCAGTCATAAACTGTAACTAGAAGAAGTCTCTTTCCTTGTTTTACCAAAACAGAAAAAAAAAAAAAAAAAAAAAAAAAAAAGTGCAAACTAAATACTCATGTCATTGTTAGGAAGTATTAAATGTGCTCTTTGGTTTAATTCCTTCTGGTGTAGCATTAAAATTCATGAACATCAATATAAACAGAAAGCTTCCTTTCATCAGTCATTAAAAATGACAAAATGCACCCAAACAGCTGAAAAGCTCACATTATATTAAACATTTTAATGCATTTATACATACATATGTCTAGAGATGCTCTCCACAAGCCTTTTTGTTCAAGCTCTGCATGCAAATGTTTTTGCTTTTATTAACTACCAAGGGCAGTTGAGTATTGAAATCTTGTTATTGGTAAGCGAAACAAAATGCAGTGAAGGCAAAAGAGAGGAGAAGTTCACTAATAATGAGCCAAGGCTACCTTGATTTTTAAAGTAGCATATATTTACAATGTTCTGAGTTCCTTGTGTGGTAACATATCCCACACTTCATGCTTCTAGGTAGGTTGAACAAACTTCCCACTTTGGCTGACCTCCATGGTACATACAGGTAAATGTATGGTGGACTTTGTGACCATGACTGAGAAGGGGAAAAAAGCATTAGGAGAAGAAAACTTCTGCATTTCTCCTATGGCCAACAGATAGTATTGACTTATCTTTAATAGTTTTCAGCTGTGCTTCGTATAGGAATAGATATTCTGATCAGCTTTGTGGGAATTTCATCCAACCTGCAGGAGAACAAGAAGTGGTTCTGAGTGCTTTTGAACGTCTCCTAGTAGTTTTTCAAGTTAACTTTATCAGAATGAAGAAATAGTTGTGTTTATTTTTTATCTCTCCTTCTAGATTACTGTCTTCCCTGAAATGTATCTTCAGTTATATCTCCAAGTTCATACAAATTGTGACTATAATTTTTATTTTTAAATAAGACTGATGAAGTGAAGCTGTTATTTAAGATCCTAAGGAAACATCTCATAGTTCAGTACGGCAAAAAAATACATTAAATGGACAATACTAATTTGGGGCCATTTAATGCTCAACCTATGCTTTTTCTCATATCTTATTGAGCCTTCTGATTAGAATCCATCTCAGGTTTGCAGCAGCCTTTAGATCACTGCATTTCTTCTTTTAAGGATCTTTAATAGGCAGATGAACTTCTTCACTGGAAGCCAGTCAAGCATTGCAGATCCCTGGCTCTCTTACCAGAGTCAGAGCCTTCCACACCACGAAACAGATAAACGTGCACTGCAGATTAGAGATACAGCTTTGTTAAAATAAGTGGTACTTTAAATATACTGTGTGTGATAACTGTGCTAATAAAATGCATTACTTGGATTTTTAATCCTCAACCTACAAATCCAATTAATTTCCAGGGAATCCAATTTTGAAATACAGGAACTTTGCTCTTCCACTGTCACTTTGCAGAACTTCAGCATCTCATACTCCATTAGAAGGAATTTCATATACAAACATGCCATCTTGGCTTAAGAGGCATGTAATTTTTGAAGTGGGAGTGTAGTGGTGTTTAAAGACAGAGTGATAAACAAAAGTTCCAAAAGCATGCATTACCTTCAGTCATCTCAGCCTCCACCGTGACATCCTGTTTATTTCAGAAATGTTGGCAGTATTCCAGCCTCCACTCATTTATTTTTAATGGAATTAGATGTATGTTAGTGGGGGAGGGTTGTTGTTTAAGGACACCTCTGGACCTGTATTACCTTTTGCTCAGAACGGCAATCTGATATCACTCATTTATTGAGAAGATGTCTTACCCAGTTACTTTCAGTTTCAGAGTGGCCAACATTACAATGCTACAACATCTCAGAACAAGGAGAGTCTCCTGGGAATATCTGGGCATGATCCCAGAAAGTGATATATGGTATTCGTACACTAATGTTGTGCTGCAAAACACTGGTGAATAATAGAATTATTCTCAGTATCCAACTAGTTTTGACCTCAGAGTGCAGAATATAGCAAAGAGCAGTGCACTGACATAATTATCTTCTTGTCCTGCAGTTGCTGTTTGTTGGCTAGTTTTCTGGTGGGTGGTTCAGACACAAGGCCCCCAGACCTCAGGAAAGCAAGAGGACAAAGGGTGCAACCAAGGTGAAGGTATGAGTCAATAGGTTACTGAATTTGCACTGTTGTTGCATTGGAGATAGACTTAAAAAAAAAATATAGGTTACATGTGGATGAATCTTAATTAGTCATAGAATCACAAAGAGCAGGCACAGGTGCTGGATGGAATGTGGGAAACAATTTTGGATCCTGTTGATATGATGCAATAGATGCATTTACATAATGCAAATCCATTTACAAACAATTCCTATAAATAGAGAATCTTTTTAAACTTCCATTTTGAAAATATGAAGTTTTTTTTCAGCTGTAATAATAACTTCCTCTATTTAAAATAGGGTAAAATAGTGTTTGTGTTTAAACCAGGATTGCGAGGAGCTATCTACAGGGCAATTAATTGAAATGCATTGTCACTGCCCTTCCAGGGCATTACTTTCTTAATGTCACCAGTACAACGTATACTGTTTTTACTTATTTATTCTGCAGACATGAGAAGCCATCTAGTCCATGGCTGCATGTGCAGTACTGTGTATAGATTATGGTAAGCACTTACAGCATCTTACAGAAGGAATGGTTATTAATATTCTTTCATGGCAACTGCAGCTTGACATCTGCATAGAATTTATGAGCAAAAGCCAAATGTAATTAAGATAAGGACTACACCAGTCTTGTTGGTAAACAAGTAACTCACAGCTTCCAAATAACTTTTGCAGAAATTCAGACAAAACTGTACAGTCAGGATAAGAGGAAATAAAAGAGCAATAAACAATGAGCGATTCCAACCAGTGAACTTATTTTCTCCATCAGGTGAAGAAGTGGTCAAGGAATGTAGTCTCAGCAATGGGACCATTAAATTAATACATTTTTGCCATGGTCTAATTCTGTTATCTTTTGCTTAGCTGAACACACCTTCATTTTGGATCAGGTCTCTTTGGGGCCAAATAGTATGATAAAGCTCAGGAGGAACCAATTTTCCCTTGTGCCTTTAGCTATGCTTCTAGCAAGACACAGGTTACCTTGAAATCTTTTTCGCAGTGTTACATCTGTGCCAGCCTGAGCTCTAAAGCAGGAATGTGTTCACTGCTGACTCTTTTGTGCTGCAATTTCTTTTAATTATTTTTTAAATTCATTTTTAAAGGAAAGGAGCCGTGGCAAATAAACCTTACTATGACCTCCACAAGTCAACAAGCTCTGTCTTGATGTTAGAAGGGAGATAAAAGTAGCATGTATTTAAAAGAAGAAACAAATCCAAAGATGACTGAAATTCAACAGTGCTTCAGATGATCACCCTTCAATGAAGAAAAGGACTTTTAACTCTCGGCACGGGGCAATGCCTTTGAAATCGATGAGCTAAATGAAGCATAGACTGGGGACATCTACAGTTCTCATCACAGCTGCTGCCACATCATGGAGAGTATTGCTAACACAATGGAAGAAGAATTAAGCTGCCCATCTGTGCAGTGTAGGCTGTTTTGTCTGCTAACGGTTGATTAGTGAGAGAAAATGGACTTGTGCTAATGTTAGGGCACAGTTCTGGAAGACAGAAGACCCACATTTGAGTCCCTCCTCTTGCTGATTAAGTTAGGAGACTTTATTGTTATTTCAGTAGGTTGTGTTGTTTCAGCCATGTGTCAGTGCTACTGCACAACTGTAGTCATCAGTTACCTGACTTTGAGTTTGCCCTTGTCAGGCCAAATAGAGATGGCTGAACTTGGTGGGTTCATCTCTACGATGCTTATTAGTTACATCCACACCTTAATAGAAACATGCCAGAGCTTTCTATAGGAGCCTGATGTACTCTAGCAATACACT
The DNA here is from genome assembly GCF_019232065.1 of Centrocercus urophasianus. NCBI lineage: Eukaryota > Metazoa > Chordata > Aves > Galliformes > Phasianidae > Centrocercus > Centrocercus urophasianus. The sequence goes on along the minus strand of NW_024884744.1, from coordinate 3,088,912 downwards.
GGCGCAGAACATTACATTACATCATCCTTCACCAAATTTGTTTTCATGACTTTCAGTGTGTGTCCTGCTAGAAAAAAGGGTGGGGTTCAGGTCTGCTGGTATTTGCGGATCTGCACAGCACCCAATAAATTACCTGTAGTTTTGATAGAGGAAGACAGCAGTCCATATTTCGTCAGTTCACGAATCTCCAGAACCTTCACTGATGTTTTTTTTCTGCTTCTTTCCAAAAACTGAAAGGCAACAGTGGGGGAGAGAGAGCAATCATATTTGTTTCCATACTTCAAGAGCACATGAAGTTTTAGACTGTTTTACTCACCTGAAGGTACCCATTTTAGCACACATTTCTGTTCTTTTCACTTGTGGTTTTTTTTTTTTTTTTTTTCCCCAGTAAATTATTTTGATACATTTATTTAATTTCTGGTGATGTATGTAAGAAAAGCCTGAAGCCTAGTTATTCTGAGATGGAAATGCTGCTTTGTTTTCAGTAGTTTCAGAGACTCTTAAGAAGAAACATGCCCCTCATATTGTAGAATAGAAAGTACCAGAAAGGTCATGTTCATAAAGGTGTGAGTTAGAGAAACCTTGCTAAATCTTGGAGCAATGTACGTGAATCACTTCACCGATCTTAGCAGTGCAAAATGTGACTGAGTTGAGACATGAGAAAGACTTGTATCTGCTACTCTTCAGTATCAAGGTATTTCTCCCTGCTCTCACTTTTTATCAGCCTCTGCCATTGCTGCTTTGGACAGAGATTGCATTTATTATATATGCTCCTGTTAGAAACAAGAGGTGGGACTGTTATTCCTCAAATACAGCTTTTATCTAGTTAGTACTGCTGGTTTGTTGCTTTCTACTTCTAAAACCTCAATTTTACTTGCTTTGGAGCATTAAATGAAATATACATTTATAAAATTAGGAAAGCATAATTTTCTTAAAGTCCACGTGGCGGAGTTGATCCTACTTTCAATTTCCAGTTACATTTTACTGAGGTCACTTTTACTGTTATTAAAAAATGGAGCAGCTGGTTAGTGAGGGAAAAAAAAAAACGTCTGAGACTGGAAAGGAATGTGTTGTCTGAAATCAATAGCAGACAATTAGCAACAGTCAGTGGTCAGTTTTACATTTGAAAGCTTTCCTTTGGACAGAGCCAAAAGCTGTTTGTTTTTGAATGGGAAGGCCCAGGAACGTTTTCTGGATGAAGACTTGACCTGGGAGCAAGCCTTTTCAGCAAGAAGTTTAGAGGTGGTTCAATTGCATCCGCAAAGGTAAGACACAAGCTGGAGTCTCCCTGCTTCTTATTCTCTCTGCTGGTTTAAATTTGCAAGGTCAGGAAGACAGGAACAAAAGAGTTCCTGCTGGGATTCCCGAAGCCAGGAGCTGTGACTCCAAAGTACAGCCTTTTGTTGTACTGAGGGACGTGGTTTAGTGGGGAAATACTGGTAGTGGGTGGACGGTTGGACTGGATGATCTTGGAGGTTTCCAACCTTGCTGATTCGATGATTGTCGACCGCTGGAAGTCCAAGAACACGTGCCTTCATCGTTGTCACCAACCGACCATCACACCTTGGACAACCCGCCCTTATCAAAGATCAGCAGCCCTGATACCAAGACATCGCTGGATCGAGAGGTGAACTGCTTTGCTTTGCTGAGTTTGTGTCTCTGCAGGTCTGTCTGCCTGTCTGTCTTTCCCCACTCTTTTCTGTCTTTTCTCTTTACGTTCTTTTAATCTTTCACTCTTTTCGGTGAGCTACATATCTTAATATTATCTTAGAGCTTTTAGCATAGTAATAACTCCTGAATTAAAGTACTGTTCCCTATAACGCTTGTTAATTGTTATTAGCAAATTAGTCTATTATACTTCCAAGTAGCGTGTTAATTGTTAGAGAGCTCTCAGTAAATTGATCTGTGTTATTCCTTTGAGTCTTGGCTGACTCCATTGCAGCAGCAACCCCTGCTGAGTACCGGGGTGCGACTCAGGAGATGGAAAATAATTCACTTTCCTTGAAACCCACGGAGTGGGACGAGACAGAATTGAAGAAATTAGGATGAAAATGAAGTTAATTTTTTGAATGTGAAAATCACTGTCCAAGCTAAAGGCAGGTTTCGCTAGCGCAAATCAGGTTAAGGCAAGGCTTTTGCAGTTGGCTGTTAATCATTTGGAACTTGTTATTTCAGTGGTCAAGAATCATTTTCTCTGGATTATGTGATTAAAGAAATCAAAGGGTTCGTTAGTGCTTCGAATAAGTGCTAGCACGTTCTATTATCCTGCATGCAAAAGAACCAGCCTGCAGTAATCTCCTACCGTTTAAAGAGTTACCCCAGAAGTGGCCTATCCACCTTAATTAATCACGTATTAAAGTCTTTTTTTTTTTTTTTTTTTTTTTTTTTTTTTCCACTAGGAAGTGTAAGGGAAAAGGGAAAGAAACACTTTGCTCTCAGCTATCAGTGATGACTTAGTGAAATCAGTGGGGTTATTCATCTCTAACTAGGGGCAGAATTTGGGTCATGAAGAACATGGAACTTTGTGACATGTGGGAGTGTTTTATTTTGCTTCTGTTAATTCCCTGGGCATAAAAGGCTGGCCTTTTACCTCTTCATTTTTCTAAACCACTCAACTTGTGTTTCCTGGCTTAGATTCATTTTGCTATTTTAACTGGTAGCCATGGAAGGAAATGGCTGCCCCAGTTAGAAGCTGAGAATGAAATGACCCCCTTTTGGCTGCAGCATTAGAGGGGCCTCCATTAGACCATGTGCCATGTGAGCACTCATCTCAGCCTTGGGATCACTCCAGGGATGCACTTTTTTTCCCACTCTCCAACCTCCAGGTATAGCCTTGAATCCAGCTCTACCATTGCCATGAGTAAAATGAGCATTTTTTCCATTGCAGTTTTGTTTACAACTGCCAGACTGCTGTTATCACCCTTTCAGCTGGGATTATTCTAATACTGGAAAAACTTCTTAGTATTATGTTCTCCGTGGTAATTCATCTTGGATCACAAAGGGTTTTTTGAAGCTTTTGCAGGAGAAAGAAGTGGAAATCACTGCACAGCTTACATCACATTTTTAGAAGATCTTAGAGCTAGCATTATAATAGAAGCAAAAAGCAATTGATCTTTTATTCCCACATTATATACAATATGTTAGGAGTTGCATCAGTGTCTGACTTACATTCAGAGAATGCAAATTCTCCAACTGATTCCTTTTACACAGGTTCTTCATTTTCTAAGGAGTTTAGGTGATGTTTCTTTGCTCTTCTTTCTGTGTCCTTCAGGCAGTATTTATTAGCCATTATTTTGAATAGAACCAGAAAAAAATGACAAGTTAATTAGGTGTCTTTTCACTCCAACAAATAAGCCTGAATAGTTTTAGCTCTATGCTATTTCTTGCCCTGGCTGTCACAGCCTGATCTTTGCACTGCTAGAATAGTCAGGTGAAACCAGAAGATGAAAGTTGGTTGAAAATCATTGTGGTCCTTTTCAACCCAGGCCATTCTATGATTCTATAAAACAATCGGGAGAGGAAGGCAGACATTTCCAAAGCCTAAGTGCAAGAAGAAATCTGGCCTCTTATGGGAGTATATGGCAGATATTCTGATCTCGTATAAAAATTAGAAAAGTTGAACGTGAATGGAGTGAAGGATGTAGCTTGTGAGTTAGCCTTTGAGAAGCATTTGAATGGTTTTAAGTTGAAGGCACGGATGAAATTGTGATTTCCACTCACACAGGTTATAATGCTGTCTCTACAGACTGTGCATGGAAATCCCACCAACAATATTTGTGCTCCAGAATCTCCCCTTGAGCATAACTTCAGCTCATTTCAAACTATCAATCATTTCTGAAGAGGTTATGCAGGAGACATTAAATGGGAAGGAGGAGAAGCTAAGAGGACACTGTAAGATTGAATGGTAAGACTCAGTAAAGATAATGTTACAGTGGCTGCAATTACAAGTACAAACTGTGATCTGCTGTGTTCATGGAGCATCTGTCCAAATGCAGCAACAGAGTTGTTAGAAACAAAGTTCATAGTGCAGTTTCTTAGCTGGTTTCCTAGCACAGGGTGTTACAAAGAGAACATTTTGTAAATATATCCTAAGCTTATTAATCTTATGCAAGCTTGATTACATTTTTTAATGGCACTACAATCATTATGCGTATCTTCTCAGTGTAATTTTATTTTTTAATTAAATCCAAATTTTGGTATTAGAGAAGAATTCTGATGTCACATTTACAGTTCATTAGATTCATAATTAAAATGTAGCCTGAATAGAGAATTAGTGAATATTTAATTTGGAAGAGCTTTTTATTTCATTGATTCTGTGACTGTCTGAGCTGAGTTTCTGCAAATGAATCGCACATTTAACATTTACAAATCTCACAGCAACAGAAGGATTTCATTCTGCTGCTGCGTGTTGGTGGATTTAAGAGTGATGCATAATACATTTTAAAGGTCCCTATACAGATATGCTTCTGTCTCAGTCTCGCAGATTTTTAAACCAACGCTAGACAGAAAGAATGCATCACTGATGTGGCAGTGTTATTTCAGAACAGGATAAAAGCAAATGGGGTCTCATTTTTTTTGCACGTAGATTTACTAATTGAGGCTATGAAATGGGACAGAATCCATTGTTAACTAGCAGTAAAATTAAGTACTAAGAAAATGTTAGCAGAGTAAAAAATTTACAAAGATAACAAAAAGAAAAGTAGTTGTCTTTAAGGTGGATGATAGTAGAGGCAGAGATAACCCAGTCTTTCAAGAGTGGAAGATGAAGGAGAGTAGGATGTATTTTGCACTGACAAATGATGGTTATTTTCCATTTCTGTCCCATTTAGTGCAGTTGAGAAGAAGGGAGGGCATGTCATACCATAAACCCTAAGAGGGTGACATACCTGCCAGGACTCACAATGGACAAAAGTCTGTGGTGTGTCTGTACTTCCTCTGTCAAAAGAAATATTGTATGGAATAGTTTCTATTTACAGTACACTTAATGATGATCTAATCTGGATGTTTGGTAGATGATTTTAAACCTATTAACTTACCATGCTCTTTAAAGCCATAACATCTCCTTACTAGCAAGCTTATATTGGCTATAAATAGTGTGTACATGCATATATAGTTTATCTCTGTATGTATAAATACATAGGCATATGTGTATACGTATATATACAGGTGTATGTATATGTATATATATATACGTATACAAATGATGCAGCTGATGAAAATATGACCAATTTAACATCCTGTTACCTAAAATACAATCTCTCCACTTAGGGACTCTCGTTAATGTTTATATAGGAGGAAACCATCGAAATTATTTCTCTCTTTCTGGAAGGGAGACAGAATATGGATTTCAACATTACTATGTAACATTTCCATTGATGCATATAAAATACTGTCATTAATAACATCCCTGTTAGTGAATTTTTATGCTTTCATACATGCATGATGAATAAAAAACACGTTAACAAGTTAAATATATATGATAATTTTATTTTTAGATAGAATTCTATTCACTTGAATTAAAAGACAAGTAGTTTTCAAAACAGGGCAGCCTGGTCTGGTGGTTGGCTACCCTGCCCATGACAGGGGAGTTGAAACTAAATAACCATGGTCCTTTTCAACCCTAGCCATTCTATCATGCTATCTTTTTTTATCTATAATTCCAGTGGTAAGTTAACTGTTCTTTGCAGCCTCAAAGTTACAGTTCTTATATATCCTTTTGTCCTTTTGTTCTGTTAAAGAACTTTCTTTCCATGCAAACTTCATTGTTTTCTCCATTTCAACTTGTGAAACAGAAAATTCAGCTTTTTGATCAAATGTGGGTGTGTGAGAGCCCAAGTTCATGTTTCAGCCTATTTCAGTTTAGCTCTCTGAGTACTGAAGTGTTTGCATTCTCTGTCTCCAACATTCATAGCACAAGTGAATGTTTCAGTAGAAGCTTTGCTACGGAGAACGCAACCAACACCTACTACTGATCTCACTTGCTGAATGCTTTACTGACTTATGTGCAGACCTGTAATGGAAACTTATTGTAGTAATGGAAACTTACTGTATTATCAATTTCTCTGTCTGTGGAATTTGGTATCATGGAATGGCTTGGGTTGGGAAGGATCTCAAGACCATCACGTTCCAACCCCTTTGCCTCAGATAGCGTTGCAAACTGCTAGATAGAGCAATAGATCAGGTTGCCCAGGGCCACATCCAACCTGGCCTTGAACACCTCCAGGGATGGGGCGTCTACAGCCTCTCTGGGCAGCCTGTTTCAGCACCTCACCACTATCAGTATGTGTTCTATAAAAACAGAAAAATAAATGAAAATTTCCTAGGTAAATATATTCAAGTGCAACAATTTAAGGCAGGACTTTTAATGTAATTTTCTTAACTTTTACAGACTAACAAATCCGTTGTACTGTATGGATGCTTAATGTGGTATAAGTTAAGTATGAGGCATCTAAGCTACTGCTAATGACAGTTTGAGACTTGGTCCATGCAGTGCCCATGTCTTGTCTTTTTCAACTCCTTCTGTGTGTGGCATCTGCTTTTAAGAAAGAATGTTTGAATCCTGAGAACACTGGGAAGGCCACGTTCTAAACATCATTTCTAAAATCCAGTGTAAGTAAATATCCATGACAGCTGTCTTCCAATTTCATCCACTTCTTGTCAGAACATTGAATCTGATTAGTTTTCTTAATGTTTCCGTGTACACTGCTCTCTCTGGTTCTTAATGGTCACCTGGCAGCTTTGAGAAGATGATTAGCAGTGAAAGACAAAGACCAGCTTACAGAAATCTGTCCTCAGACTCAGAAAATGTAATTGATGCTACAAATAGAAAATTAAAGTGCGCTGTTGAAGTGGGAAGCAATGGAGTAATTTTCAGTATAGAGGCATTTGTTATTTCTGTAAGACAGATCCTATTTTTGTTGCACTGAAATTAATGTAATAAAAATGTCACTACCAAGGACTTTAATTAGAGGAAGATTAAATCCCTAAATATTGATTGACATCTATAATGGAAATAATACTGGGACTATAACTTGAAGAGCAAACAGTGGTATAAGGAAAAATGTATGCTATTCTGCTGTTGTCAGTTTAAAATCAATGGTACTTCTCTGTAGAGCTCTTCCTAGCCTTTCTCATTTTTCACTGGGAACTCATAAATATTTAATTTAGTTTCTATATTACCTGAGAATTTAAAATATATCAGATCATATCAAAAGCATTATCTCTATATCAACTAATGCAAGAGGACTCGGAACAGAAGATATAGTACTGGTTTTGCTATGATTGAAATAATAAATTTAAATTTAAGGTAAGACTTCAGGGTTTCTCACCTTATTTAGTATCCATATCTAATAGAAATAACTCCAGACAGACCAGCCAGTGAAGTACAGAGAATTCAGTGCATCAAAGTGAGTCTGACTGTTGTTTGATTTGTTCTATTGGCAAGTCCTGTCATGGAGCTGGATGGTAAGCCAGGACCAAACCCTGCATGCACTGCGCTGCCAGCATATCTGGCAACATAAAGCCTTGTCAGCAGCCTTGCTCCCAACATTGGTGGGCTCAGCGACCTTGCTCTATGACAACTGCTCAGCATTGGGTCGTAGATCATGATCTCCTTGACTTGAAAATGGAACTAAACTTTTTTTGGATCCCAGCTTAATACATTGTGTGTTCTGTTTTATGGATTTGCTAAGTCTGCAGCAAACAGTTTTTATAGACCTAAAAAACTAAATTTAATCTAGCTACAAACAGGAGAGCGTGAGATAAAGGAGCTATTTTTCTTTTCCTGCAGGTGTTTGAGCTAGTTAGGAACCAAAACACATGCTTCCTACAGTGAGAAAAATCAGTCTATATGAAAGCAATGAACACTACCTCTGCAAGTAAAATAAACAAGGTAACTTTTGATAGTTTTTATTTATAGTAAGAAGCTTCAAAGCTACTGTAGTTGCAATTATGTGGATGCAGTAGCTTTCTAAATATGAAATAATATCTGGATTACATATTGATCTGTTTATTTTGGTTCATAATGCACTTTCAGCCTTTTTGCTTAGTTTAGTGCACTGGATAAAAAAAAAAAAAGGAAAGAACTGCATACTGTAGGCTTCTGATCTGATCAGTTTTATAGCTGTAGCAGTTTTCTTTATAACACAATGTCTTTAGTTCTTGAAGATGGTTTCCTAAATTAAGTTCTATTCTTCCAAACTGGACCTTTTCTGTACTAGAATTAGCTACTCTGATCCAAAGAAATCACAAGCAGTGACATTCATGGGAGCACATTAACATTCCATCCCTCTACTAAGAGTTGAACTTCTTTGTTCTTGGTTCATTTGAGAGGGCTGATTCGGTAGGTGGGCTGAGTGGTAGGGAGGAGATTGGACCCAAATTTGCAGTTACTGTAATGTTATGCTTCCTGGTTTCAGGAAAAAAACAGCATTACTCCACACGTCTGCTCTGAGTTCACAGCCCTTGGCAAACATCATCATCATTTACTCCAGTTCTCCATGTTTTGCTGGCAGTACCACCCCCCTTGCTTGTCAATAAACCACCACCGATAACTAAGAACTTCAATTTGCTTACTCATGTTTGTGGCTCCTCCTCAATTTGTCAGGTATGTGCAGCCTCAGTACTTGTTCTATTCCATGGTAAAATATACTGTCTGAAAATTCACCAGGTGATTTCCAGTCACCTGTGGGTTTCCCGTATATTAAATACTGCGAGCTGGACATTCATAAAAATGAGCTTTTTTGGGGGGTGAAAAGAGAATAAAGCCTTATAGGAGAAATGGCTGAGCTCTTCAGGGGCATTCTACTTACAGGTCTGATAGTAGGCAGCTGAAAGAGCAGAAATGCTGATAATATTGATTGAGGCATGAAAAATCCGTGGGATTCTGCACTTTCCATTACCTTCTCACTATGCTTGCTGACTCTACAAAATGCTGAATCTTAATTTCACATAAGAATTTCCATAACATCGAAAACATTATAGAAGAAGTAAATGCACTCATCTTCTAGAATACTGGACTTGAAAAGAGTAGAATCCTTTTCCTGCTTCTTGCATAGTATTTGCTTTGAATATAACTTAGGTTTACAAAATGGCAAATCAATGTGTAATTTTATATTCATTATTGATAAAACAGTGGATGTTCAAATCAGTGAAAGTATTGCTTGTCATACATGAACGTCTTGAGAAATGAGGAAAGTCACTAGTTTCTTTGGGAGGAAATGAAATTTAATTTTATTTTCAAAAGAAAGAATAACAGTACTTCTCAAACCCGTGTTGCTTAGCATTAGACAAACACAAAACTAGCACATCTGAGTTGTTTAAGACTTGTGCTGAAGTAAAAGCAATATTCTAATTATCATCACATCACTGCAATTGTGTGGTGACACTATTCTATTGTATTCTCATCAGGCATGACCTTATGTTCTGGAAGGTCTCTCCAAATGGTGACTAAATTGGTCACTTATTGATCATACCTTCATGCTAATGCAGTGTAACATTTCACATGTAATTGAGTTGCTTATTAATTCGGAGGAAAGGTGACAGATTGATTCCCACAGAAACATATGTTTAGTAACCAGAGGCAAAGATTTAAAAAAAAAAACCAAAACAAAAAGCAAACAAAGAAAACAAAAACAACAAAACCGAAAAGGTATTGAACTTCATTTTTAGAGAAGGCATATCTTTTATTTATATTCTTCTGAACACAAGAGCTTATTATGGCTGCATCAATGCTTAAAGACACTCAACAAGTAGTATATGCCATGACTTTAGCTAAGTAGAAGTGATCACAATATAAAATGCAAAACATGCATACCTAGATGGGAACATTATCATGTTTTTATCATCATCGTTCTATGATGACAGTGGATGTGTTGAACTGTGAAACTCTAGAATAGCGTCGACTCTATTCCTCCCTCAGCATTAACAGAATGTGACCTTGAAGGCTTTCTATTATTTGATATAGTGAAAGTTTACCTCATAGGCAAAATATTTCAAAAATCCTTATGGTAAACAAAGAGAAAAACTTTAGTATGCAGCACACAACGTCTTAGATAAATTGTCTTCTCGTTTCTTTGGAAAATGTTTTTGAATGTTGCTTGAGTAAAATTACTTCAATATCTGTTTTTCAAACATCTTGTTTAATTGAACACTAGAGATATAGGGACCCAAATTCTAATTTACTATGTCGTTAACTAGAAAGAAATGTATAATCTTATATACCTAGTGTATGTGGTTATTTTGAAGTGAATTATTTATTATATCTTGAGACAAGTTTTTAAGTACCGACTCACAAATGCACATAACATAATTATAAGCACTTTCAAAACAGTATGCCATAAAGCAGAGTTGTTTACACTGTTGCCACACAGAAACTGTGCTTCCAAACTGATAAATATTTGTGCAATATTACTTCACTGGAAGTGGGCTTAGGGATACAGAAGTCTGGAAAGATGGGATGAGCAACAAGTGCTGAGTTCAGAGACCTGTGTGGAATACTCAGAGTTCCCGAATGGTGGGACCTGCTGTAATGTTTCCCAGCTGTGTTGTCCTGGTATTACTGGGTATTCATACCAATGGATGGCCATTTGAAGCTTTGTCCTTCACCATCCTTAAAATGCTCTGAACAGTAAATTCAGACAATTCAAACAATTCACTGTGTCTGCTTCATTCAGCCTTCCTTAAGACGACTTACTTAAGATTATTTTACTGTTAAATGTAATAAAGAAATGAGAGGTTATTTGGTTAGACTGGAGAACCCTGGAGAAGACTATTCTTTTTACAAATGATGTTCACATAGGTTTTTGGTGGTTGGAGCCTTGTCTGGCTCCTGAAATGCAAGAAGAAAACGGAACCCTTTGATCCCGAATCTTTCATGAAAAAATACCTTTATGTAGAAGATCTTACATTTGAAGCATACCATTATTTATACTCATTTCTGCTGCTGTACAAATCTGCTTTTTATTATGAGTGAAACAGCAGCCATGCATCTGGCAAGAAGAAAGGCAGTATGTTGGGGATGTGTCCATTTGTCCATGTGACAAATGTTGATGAATAGAGCAATTAATGAGTGAGTGGCTTACCATTATTCAGTCCCTTTTATGACAACTACACACTGCTTGAAGTGCTTTATTTTTCTTTATTTGTGAATCATTTTGCATGCCTGAATGCCTGGGGAGGATGCGTGTATTTCTTAGATGTACAGAGCTCTGCACTGAGAGCTGTGGGCACCATTTTGTCACACTGTCACGTGTGGGAATGCACCTCTTATTGACATATTGCTTTGGTTCAGCTGGGGAACTGGACTTGGGACAGACATGGGATGTGTAATATCTGTGGGTTCAACTCCTGAATGACGTAGCTAGGAAACTTTTTGTTTCCATAAGAATCAAGCAAGGCCTTTAGCTTTTGCAACCAGGAGTGTACAGTGCTGTTGAGCTAAAAACAAATGATGCAGTGATGGTAAGAAATAATTAAAAAAAAAAAAAGGAAAAAGAAAAAAAGGAGAAAGTTCTCACAGTTCTCAGTAAAAAGTGATTTGATATAACCTTCTTATTATTTCAATACTTGGAGCCAAATCTAAAAAGCTTCTCCTCTGGTATTAGCAGGATGAAATTATATTTTTTTATACTGTTTTTTCAAATGTTTTTTCAAACTGTTACTCTTTTATTAAACAATACATTCTGTTCTCTTTCAATTCTATCCCGCTCAGGATCTACAGAGACCAGACTGATCAGTATGGTCTTTTTATGTTTTTGATAGCTGCCACTCCCAGTAATGGAGGAAATGTTGGTGCAATCTGTTCTGCTGAAAGGCAGATGAAAGTTATTGATCTCAGATAAATGCCAAAAATTGGCAGGCTGTGGTGAACTGGGAGAAGTGATGCCCACAGGTGACACAATTGTTTCTATCTGAGTTACGTGAAACTTTATGCTGGATATTCATCTGCCTGGGGTGAAAAGACTTGCAGCACTTTTACGCATCCTCTTCTCAGATAACTCACATAGTTGCTGAAGTAGCTGTCCTAGTAAATTTTAGCTTTCATCATGCTGGCATGCTTCTTTTTTTTTTTTTTGTAGACAGCACATACAATAACCTCCTATATATTAATGATAATAGCATATATACTGAAATTGCCTTTTGATAGCTGTAGTTAAACTCCTTTATTTCCTTCATTTTATAATCATCTGTGCAGATTCATTAACTGAACAAAAGAAGTCAGGGTTTTAAAACCACAGCATACTTATTCAGGGCCTGCTTATGGTTTTTGCTCTAAATATGCATTTGCATTATGCTAACACCCATAAAACTTTAGGGCTTGCAATTAAACCAGCTGATACATATGGCAAAAGTATATTTCTATTTGTTTATTTCCTGCAGTTGCACACATGCACACATGTGTACATGCACACATGTACCAGGACTGCTCTGAAAGCAATGCCTCCTATTTTATGATGTTGACCCATGAAGTTGAACCTTCCAGATAATACTTTGTTACATTTTATTTCAGTGTGGAAGATGGCAGCAGAAGGGTGATATCTATTAATATTAAACCTATTTTCATACACTTACAGAGGCTCAGCAAATTGTATGATCATTTAAAAAGATTTAAGCTGTTTTTTCCCACCCTTTACAGAACATTTTAGATTGGCTTTTATATTATGTTCATTTCATGTCTTGCATTGTCTTCTTTCCTTCCCAAGCATAGGTTTCTGCAAATGCCACATTTGCTTCTAGCCTATCAAGAGTTAAGAAACCTCTTTTTCACAGAAAGAAAACATCAAAGAAAACAAGTTTTTGTTTTTATTTCTTTTCTGATTGAGAAACTATTTGGAGGCTGAGTACAAATTTAATTATGCAGTTTTACTACTAGAAAACAATTAGGGCAGATTCATGAAGCAATTACATCAATTGCCCCGTGGCTCTTTTTAGATTTAGTAAATGCTTTCATTTTTTATCTGCTGCTTGACCTGTAATGAAACAGATGGATTTCAGTTGCTGTGAACCAGTGGTTAATTTTCAGATTCTGTTTTCCTCTTATTTTTACTAAACTGAACAGTGAGGGCTATAAGTAGTTGTGTATATTGCTACTATATCTTTCAGAGGAAATGGATGTTTGGTCATTACAACTTGCAATTACAAGTTTCCAGGCTGTGTATTGGCAGCTTCAGTTTAACTAACATCTATCAGTACTGATCATCTTCAGTGTTCAGTATGAATCTTCCATTTGTAGTTATTTTCTGTATACTGGATTGATTTGGCCAAATTATTTGCTCAGACTAAGATGGTTGGCAACATCAGGAAAGTAGTAAAAGTAGGTTTAGCTCTATTTGACATCCCTCCCTGAAAAATTTGTGTAAGAGCAGTCGTATGATTTTTCTTGGCATCCATTTGACTAATGAGTACTTTTGAATGGAATATAATCCTAATGACAGCAGAGAAGCAGCCAAATGATTAACAGTTCTGTTTGTATCCCATTGTCCTTGGCCATAGAAATAGTAATACATGCCAGTGTCCTTCCTAGGAATATAGCACAGGGGACTGCTTTCTTCCTTTCGTTCAGTTGAATGGTTAACAATAAACAATGGTTTAGATTGATCTTGGTAGTGTTAGCATGGAATTATTTTGTGCTGAGCTTCAATGAAGAATGCAGTTGCCATCAGTGTGTACATGGGGTACACCTACTATACACAGAGTTTAAGGATTGTCACTGATGGAGTATTTTCTTTTCACGGTTGTTCTTGTTTGATAAAATTACAAAAATTTGGTTCAATTTGTTGTTGTTGTTGTTTGTATGTCTCTAGATTCTCCTTGACTGTTTTTTGTTTGTAGACAAACATAAACAAAAAACAATAAAGGGACTGATATTTTCCTGTCAGCTTGTTACAAAATTATGTGCAATTTCTATTTCCCACTGCACTATTTGATGATCAAGCTTTGCTTCTTTGAATTTTGTGTTTATGATTATAAATTATCCAGTCATAGCCAGTCATCTGCATGAGAAAATTATCTTCCATCAAGTATGATTTTATTGCATGTGTTTTAATGCTCTAACAACCAAATATAAAATACATATGAATTTAAAATAAAAAATTTCTTACTGTATGAACACACAGCCATTGCATTACTATGAACATAAGACAAAATTTCAGATGTAAATAGCAAAACTGAAAGTGGTTTTAGGTGGAGAAAATCTCAATGAATAAATTCGTTATTCAAGTGCTAAATTAACAATTTCACATACAGGAAAAACTGGTTTCCTGAGGAATTTTTCCTTGAACTAAAGAGTGTTCTTACATTTCTCTCTGAGCCAAAAGAAACCCTGAGGTTAGTTTTGGACACAAAAAGTGGATGGCACAGCTAGAAGTTTCAACCTGTAGAGTAGAAGGGAAATGGCTTCCCCTCTGCGAGAGTGACACAAGTAAGCTTCAGCCAGCTCATAATGCTGTCTCACGAGACAATACATGAGAAGGCTCCTGAAGAGCAGTAAAACCATGAGGTACTGCATCTAAAGTAATTCAGATGTCATTACAATCATTCTAACGTATTTAAGTTGATAATACTATGCACACGTCATGCAGGGATGCGGGACAAGTTAGGTGCAGTGGGCCCTTACACTTGCTGCTTGTAAAGGTGCACCAAAGCATTTTCCTTGATAAAGCCTTAATCCCTACATCCTGTTCTATTGGGTGTCCAGCTGAAAGTGGAAATATCAGCGTAAAAAAGTTGGAATATGTTTGCTTTGTAGCTCAGTATATTTTTTTAACCTTTAAAAAAAGCTCTCTGGAAGAGCTAATAAAGCTTACTAGCTGGGGAAAGAAGTCATTTTATTGCTTTTTCTCCTTGGTTGTTTATTTTTGTCTTGCAGGAAGGGAGGATGCCTTAATCTTATTGCTGTGGTACTTGTCTAGATATATACTTTTCCCCCTTCTCCCCTTCACTCCTCTCTCTCTAGAAAAATAAAATAAAAAAAAAAAACAACCTTTAAAACCTTTAATATATTCACTGGTCCTACTTTGTGTGAAAGGGACTTCATGTCAGGGTAGCCAGACTCTTCCAGCATCAGTTATTTCAAAGAATTATAGTACAGACTATATAACGACAACGAGTCCTTAACTCATTGCTATTTTTCTTCCTTTTATGTGTTCGTGAGCTTCTTTTGGCTATTCTTGAAAATGATCAGTATGCTAATGCGTAGGAGATAAATACTAGTGGTGCCTTTTCTTCTCAGGTTAAGGTATTTCATTTCACATTGTCCGTAAGAAATGGAACAACCAGTCTGTGCCAGCAAAAATGCTTTCTGCTTAATTTAAAGGGACGGAAAGAAATGGGATAGCATAGGCTGTGGCTTTAGACAGGTTAATTTTGCAATAATTGAATATGAATTTACACGGAAACAAACATTTTGTGGGCAATCTACTTGCTTATGAAGAGCAACTATATACGCGTTCCTTTACTGAATCAGGTAAAACCAGAGTTTTCACTTCCTATGCATTGTGATGAAGTGAATTAAGTGTTATGGACAAAGAATAAAAATGAAATAATATATGGCAAAACAGCTGACATAAAAAAGAGAATATTCTATGCCTGATGTTATAGTCTTCTCTGATTCTTACTGTGAGAATGCATCAGGGAGGTGCATACTAATAATACAATGAATATAAATTTGTGTGCTAGCTGTGTGTGATCCTCTGAGTAGTCTTTTAAAGGCATTGCAAATGCCTTGTCCTGAATTTCCCATCTCAATAAGCAATATGTAGCTTAACTGTTAAATATATTTTCTGGTTTCTTTAATTAAATAGCTTTACAAACCATCAAAATCAGGAAATGTCTCTGCTTAAGATAGCACAGGTGCTTATTCAAGAAAGTAGAAACAGGACACCATTCATTCCTTCATTCACATTTTATGTGTTTGGACGTTTTTGGAGATTACAGTTTAGATTTTAGAGATGACCGAAGTATCTTGATTCTTATTACCTCTGTAAAAATAATAATAGCAATAAATAGAATTACATGAGTAAACAACAAGGGGAAGGAAGGGAAGAGAAGGGAAGAGAAGGGAAGAGAAGGGAAGAGAAGAGAAGAGAAGAGAAGAGAAGAGAAGAGAAGAGAAGAGAAGAGAAGAGAAGAGAAGAGAAGAGAAGGAAATACCAGATCCTAACAGGTAACAATTTACTCATGGATCAGCCATTACGTTTCTACCCTAAAGATGTTAGAGCAGCCATGAAGATACTGATATGCATCAAACCTGTAAGCTGTTCGCTCGATTCTTGAGTAATTTCAAAATGAAAAAAAGTGAGCAAAAGACACCCCTTGAAGTTTTTCAGAATATTTTATTAATTATTTGATTTGAACAGTCATTCCTATGTATTTTATGTAATCTCCCTACTTGTGACTTCACTGATGAGGTAATTATATTTCAGTGGTATTCTCTCCTTATTTATTGAAGAATTCAAACAAATATGTGGAATGATACATGAATGCTCAAGGTTTTGTAGCACTTCATATTTTCATTAATGCTTTAACTGTCCAATGAACTGATTTTTAAAATATTCCATCTTCGTTATATGTCCCACTTCTAATTACTTTTCAGCCCAAAATTATGACGCTGTGCTCCATTTTTGGATTCATCTACTCCCATCAGAGGTCACTCCTTTGAACTTGCTGTCATTTTATGATGTATGCATATTGTAGATTTCTCTCCATCATTTGATCATTGATCACTTTTCCCCCTCTTTACAATAGGTATGCCGATATCAATTAGTCTTGAACCGTATGCTATTTTGTGACCTTTAAAAAGGCCACATTGCATGATTTATTTGCTTCTGCTGTGTGTGTGTGTGTTCGGATATTGTTTTGTTGTGGTAGCTTTGGTAATTTGTTTCCCTTTTCCTAAGTGAAAACCCATCAAGAAATGTTAGCCTTCTCGCTCCAGTGGAAACTGATAAATGTTGCCTGCAGAACCATTACATTTGATTTCCTAATTTTAATTGCTTGAGCCGACTCCTCCAGCACTTAAATTAAATATAGGGAAGGGCACCTCCAGTCACTATAGAGAGAATGTTGTTCACTGTACAGAGCAGCAGGATCTGAGATGCAGGAGTGGATGGGTGCATAGGCAGGTGTCATGCAGCAGCACTGTGAACAATTCAGAGGAGATGGGAGAGAATAAACAGAAAAGGGTGGGCAGATGGATATCTTCATTTGTAGAAACAGAACACTTTTAAAAAAGATAAGGTTTTTTCTTTTTTCTTTTTTTTTAATGTGCCTGGTTTCATGCATTCATTTTACTCCAATGTCTAAAGATTCCAGTAAATGCAATAGTCAAAAAAAGTTTTCTCTCCATTTTTCAAATAGTTGAAGTAATTCTAGCATATAAAAATTGCATTTTTTGGTCATTTTTTAACAGAAGGTCATTAGCCCATCTCTTCCTAGGTAAGTACAGGCATTCAAGCTCTTGTGTTAATCTCTTTCTCCAGATTGTGTTAGTCATTTTCTTTCTTCATGTAATTCAGATAGACTTCACAGAAGAGAAATATGCCTGCAGGGACTGGAGAACGAAAATATTTACGTAATTTTTAGTGTTGATGGCTCCTGTTGTTTGAGGTATTGATAAGTTCTGGCCTCTGTTTATTTGGGAACTGGAGACCATGCTTCTTGTTGACTTGGAAGAAATTAGAATTAGACCAAACAAAGTATGGCTAGGAAAGTCAGAGTTTTAATTTCTTTAATATATCAAATACTTGTTTTAGTATATGGTATCTTGTTTTAACAGTCAATTTGCTTATGTAAGCTTTGGAATGAAATAAAATGTTACTTAGTAAGCAAAATGCTATGGACTAAATCTTGAAATCCCGTCTTGAAGCAGAACTTGTAAATGAAAATTACATAATTTAGGAATATAGTTTTGATTAAATACACAAGGTTGAATTCTTGTGTTCAACAGATGTTGAACTTGTGCTTTTTTTTTTTTTTGTTTGTTTGTTTTTGTTTGATTTTTTGTTTAGTGAAGAAAGCACCAGATCTTGTTATTTAAACTAAAGAAAAACTTCAGTTGAAATAAATAGAAGGCTGTTTCACTTACTGGGATTTGGACCAGATCAAAGTATTCCAGCTTCAGTCAGGTGCCACATTGAGTGACAGCCCAAGTGTCACCGAAGTAAAATGAAATGCAACCAGGCTAATGAAATCCTTGCCTTCTGGTTCTGACTGTGACAGCTGTATCTCTCAGGTTATTGACGTCAAACTATTTTGAAATGAGCAAAGATGATGAGTAATTTAACGTAGCCTTCCAGGTCTCTATCAGAATAGGTAGAGATGAAAATATTGCTTCCTATTTCATTTCTCTGAACTATCCAAAACCTGAAAATCTTACATCAGTGTTCATGAGTTAAAAAAATATTAGACACTAAACATACTTAATAAATAATTATCCTCTTTTCTAATGTCCAAACATGTAAGCTGCAGACTCTTTACTATCTGGCCAGGCAATGAAGAAAGCCCTTCAAGCCCTTCTCTTATTTCTCTTGCTTGTCCTTTCTAACAGCTAAGCCAAATTAGCAACTGGGGAGTTAGTGAATGAGCCATTGTAGATAATTATGGACTGTAGCAATGGGGAGACGAGCAACACTGTGATTCTGCTAGTTACATTGTGGAATAGTTAGAAATGTTATCATCTTCATATGCAATTGAAATGTGTGTGCACTGTATCCTTTTAAAATACATCAGGTTACTTTAACTGAGAAGGCTGTTATATGGCATCTATTCTGCCATATCTACTGACATGTGTACTGTTAATGTAAGACAAGTATGAGGTAATGCAACCTGAAGTCAATGGTTTTAAATTAAAATGTATTATTTCAGAGTTTTGTGAATCATGAACACAGATGGACAAAATGAACCAATCTAACAGTGTAAGTTAGTGAGTTTCTGTGAGTGCATTTTCAAGAAAGGAAAATTCTAATGGAAGAATCCTAGAGAATTTTCTGCAGAAAGAAATTATGAAGTATTGGATTCAGTTCATTTACATTAAGTCCTGCTTTTAACATTCTCTAGCACTCAAGAGTACTAGTCGGAATTTAGAGCACAGTGTTGAATGTGCTGAGCAAAGGATAAGTCTTTGTATGGAAAAATTTCATTGTGGAAAATGATATATCCTCTAAGATATCCAGATTTAAAGAACTCCCATTTATCTCAGATGTACCTATCAAGTGTCTATTTACACCTTGGAAAGAAATAACATAGACCTCTCTAGCTGGGTAATAGGTATTTGCAGAATGCAACAAAGTGTTTTTTGAGGTTTAAATTACTTACATGCACTTACTCATTCACAGTCAGCTAATTTAGGGCTTTGCTAATAAGTAGAATGAATTTTGCAAAAGAAAATGAATTACAACTGAAAGATTTTTTTCAATGTCTACTTTCTAAATTAAATGAGATTGCAAACAGAAGATTAGAGTGGATGTTTGAAAATGCAGATATTGCTTTAGACTATGCTTTCTAGAAAGCATTTCAATGACGCTTTTAAAATATGACCAACACTTGGGAAGATGAATTAACAGATAACAAAAATCAGGACTTTCTGTGACAAGCTTCTTAAACATGTAATAAAAGGTACGGTATAATATTCTCATTACTGTAGAAGTACTGATGGAGGATTTATTCTCTAGAAGTGTGGCAGGAGTATAACAGCTCCTGTTCTAGGCTCTTTTCCCCATGAGTGAAAGTTTTAGTCCAGGCACTTTTCAGTGTGTTTCTTTGCATTAGCAACATGTTGTAGCACCCTAGTGTATATTTTCCAATTACATTATTTTTAAGCCTTTCTAAGAATTGAATTTGTGCTGCAGTTACCTGCTGCTCCCTTGGCTAAGCACAGCTTTTCCAAGTTACAGATGCTAGGTCTTTTTATTTTGATTTTTTATTTATTCAGAAGTTTTGTAAGGAAGATTTGGCAATGAATTTTTTTCCTTACAAATCCATAAAGCTGTCTGGGAGCCTAATGAGAGTATCCCACCTTCCAGGATGTGCATAATGCTGTAAAAGTCAGAACTCAGTTTTCAGTTGTAGTGACTTGCCCACAGCTAAAGAAATGAGAACTTTTAAAGGAGGCTTTTCATGTAGATACGTGAAGGATGCAAACGTTGTAGAAAATAGAGGTTTTGAACCATCACATCTATTCCCAGAGCAAAAGCAAAACCTTTTCATCTAAAAATACAACCGAGCATGGAAATATAGAGTAACTATAAGGGCTTAATTCCTATTAATTCTCTTTGGTCTTATTCCTTATATTTCCATTCCACAGCAGTAAACTAGGTATTTTCCTCTTTGCCAAATCTTCAAAAACAGTTGGACTTTTACTCAAGTTACAGTTGCTACTAAAGTTCAAGTGTCTCTGTGGGTAAATAGAGATCTTAATGGAAATAGGGGGAGATATTGGGGCAGGTGAGGGAGATCTCTTTTCTTTCTATCTATTGAAGCTGAGGGCTGTTTTATTTCACCAGAATGTGTGGCAAGATTGCTCTAGATGCTCAAGTCGTCCAGGTCGCACTTGGATCACACTCAGGCAGGCACAGACTTTTCCTAAAGTAGATTGTGTACTTAATCTTATACATAAGTAGTTCTTCTTAAAAGGTCATAGTTGTCAAACTGAGCATTGTTATGGTCCTGGCTCAAGAGAGGCACCAGTGGTAGACTACTTGTTCAGTCTGCAAGCTGATCTCTGTCATCACCCCTTGTCACCTCTGAAAATAAGGGGTGTAAAGCCCTGATACAGGAGCATGTATTAGCTGTGGAGTGTTTTTTTCTTCCTCCCAAGTTAACACATCTTTTCCTTCCTTGTTTCTGTTTTACAAGTACAATGTTTAGGAGTTCACAACTTTATTCACCTTTGCAGGAAGATCTGATCTGCCGATCAGTAACATCCTTCTAATATACCACTATAATCCGTCCTCAACCTCTAGGTTATCAAGAATCTCAAGTGAGAATACAGTCAAAGCCTTTTCTTATCTATGACAATTTATCTTACAATTTCGGGTCATTTCTTCTTTTAGTGTTTTAGTTCATTTCATTTAGCTCTGCAGCAAACCTTTACACTTTTGGCAGCATACTTGGTGTATAACAAAAGATAAGAAAGGTAAAAAAATGTTGTTTCCCAACACTTCAGTATGAATAAACTCTATGAACTCTTAAGACTCCTGAACTACTTACCACCATTTTATAACCAGAAGAGTTGTCAGCTTTTTGAGACCAGTGGTACAACTAATACAGCTTTGTGCTTCTATAGTGTTTGACATTTTATGTGCAATAAATATTGACTCCAAGACTCCCTTGATAGAACACGAAAATTCATTTTGCGAATTGTATTGGCAGCCTAAGTAGGTTCATTCTTCTCCACTTGAATCACCTGTTCTAATTTATTAACTCTATCTCCAAGGCTTTTAATATTTACCTCTAAGTTTGAGACATATTTACAGTACAACATGTATTTTGATATTAGAGAGACATAAGATGAAGGTTACTCTTCAATCAAATTATTCTAAAATGTCCTATAACATCCATATGAAAAATAGATATCCTCATAAAATTGTATCCAGCTCATAAAATGGATGGATCAGCTTTAAACAGAGTCCACAGTGACATATTCCCTTGGTGTTGACTTCATTTTGCTGTGAGTTTCAATCCCCAGAAGTCTATCTTTTGAGACTGAAGTATATTAAGTGAATATTAGAGATACATTTCAGTTCACTTTATTGGTGAAATAACATCATTTAAACAAAAAACTTGCTACGTGCCTCAAATTTGGATGACAAACAGGACAAGGCAATCTTCAGAAATATTATTTAATGGGTCATAATTTGATTGAAAACAGTGAGATACGTGTACTCCTGCACATGCCTATGGATCATGAGAACTAAGGAATACTGACTTTTTACTTATAGCCACTAGTAATGTAAATGCTATCATATAAACTGTCTCATACAGTATGCAGTGTATTTCCACTTGCGTGGGAGTTTAATGTTTGCTGTACAAGTTAGCAGGAATCAAAACAAACAGTTGTCTGAGCATCAGTGCAGAAATAAAAGCTTACGTTGCCAAAGGCAGCTTGATGTTCAAAATAGAAGTAACTGATCTTACAGAGAATGGAAAACTTATTTATTTGTTTATTTGCATACTTAGAAGTGTAGTACTGAAGTCCTGCCAAGATAAATACCTCAAACCTCAGAATGAAACCAGTGTTCCAGCTCAGACTAGAAAATCGGCAAGTGCTTACAGTGTACAAACAAATGTGATGCATGCGACTGTCAGAATTTGATTTGAAATATCCATCAGTAGCAGTGAAACTGTTTATACCAAAGCCATTGGAATAATGTTGCTATGGGACAAGATCAGTAAGATCAAGAACAGAATTTGGTGCTTTACCTTTGAGACCCTGACAGCTTGGCAAATATTAGAAGAGAATTTCAGTGATGCCAGGGGAATTCAACCTTTTTCTTTTATTGTGGGTTTCCCAATACCGGGTTGCTAGGAAACATTTGCAGTATAACTAAAGAGTAATGCCATTTATTGCAGTTATAAAATATTCCAGTGTTGACTGAGAAGCACAGTAGTTTAAAAGCTATCATCAAAGCCAAGAACTAAAAACACTGCAACGTTCTGAATTAATTTCAACTTCTACTGACTTTCATCCAGAATTTAATTTTTGTTGCTCTAGCAAAATAGAGAAAGAGCACTCTGGCAGCTATATAATCTTATTGTAAAATCAAAAACTTAGTTTTCAGAGGTAAAAAGGCAATGTATTTGAGGACAATCATAATTTTTACTCTATTGTAATGTGTAGTGTTATATGTTGATAATGTTCACTAAGTGAAGGGTATAAATGCTAATTTTCATGTTATGTATCCAACTGAGAAATAATGGGCTGGGTGAGAGGAAATGAATACTTACATAATATTCGCTAACTTAAAAAAAAAAGTCAGTAGTTAATTAATCCTTAGATTTTTAGTAGTGAATATAGGTTAAAATGAAGATCTGTAGGAGAGAATATATCTTACATAAAGAGATTTATCCATAATATTGAAAGTATCTTTTTGAAAGTAAAGAAGTTATTGGAGAAGTCAGGTTTGTTACAAACTACTCGGTAGTAATTTGCAGAGCTATGCCCTTCTCCAGTACCTGAACTGGTTTACGTAGGATTGTATTAAAGAAAAAGTGATTATATCTAAAATCCATATATATAATTATATAAAAATATAAGTAATAATACAAATCTATAATATATAAAAAGATATGAATCAGATAACTGCTTTCCCAGAAATATTGACTAATCTTAGACCATTCTTTACTGACTGGCTTAAATAGCTTAAAAAAAGGAAAGAAAAGGAAAACAACATTAACGTGCATACAAAAAGCACTTGACTAAGAAAGTATTTTTTTCTTTTTAATAGAAGTTGCTATCTTTCAGTTATTCAACACTTGTACACATCTCTGTCATTAGCCACACAGAAACTCCCCAAAGGAAATTTTTACTTGCTGAAGAGCCCCACGAGTAATCTGAGTTCACTTATTTTCTTCCTTTCTCCCCACCAGTTATGTCTGGCCTTATGGAGACAATAATATTCACTTATTGTCTTATTTTTAATATGTATTATGCTTTTAGATGTCTTTTAAGATATGAAGCTTTTAGTAGTTGAATTCTCTAAAGCACTTTTAGATTTTTACAGTTTTCCCTGTGGAGTTCATTACTTTCTCTTCTGAATTTGATTTTTCACTTTGTCTTGTTTCTTCCTAGAAAAACAAGTTCTGTAGAGCCAAAGAGCTTGTTTTCTTCTGTTATGTGTCTGAATTTAGTAATTCTTTAGCTCTTAGGTATATTTGGACTAGTATGTTCATGCTTAAGCCAATGCTTAAGACCATCTCAAATGTCTCTGGGCAACCTGGTCTGGTATTAAATGTAGAGGTTGGTGGTCCTGCCTATGGCAGAAAGTTGGAGCTTCGTGATCCTTGAGATCCCTTCCAAACCAAGACATTCTATGATTCTGTGATTCTATGAAATGTTTTACTGAAGTCCAAATGATTTCTTATAGATGTAGCAGTCTTATACAGGTTTAGATGGTGTCAACAGCCATTAGAAAACCTAACTGGCAGCCAATTTGAAGTATGTAAAATTTTTCTAATGTTGATTTTTGAATGCTGCGATTTGTATTCAGGGATCAGATGGTGTTTGTTAGATTGTGCTTCAAGTAGTAGCTCTAATCTCTTTTATAGAGATCACTTAACTTTCTTACTTGCCTCCATAGCGTACAAATTGCTCTAGAAAAACCTGAGAAAGGGAAGACTGCCTGTTTATTTTTGTCCACTGCTTCACCTTGGTATGTAAATTATATTTTGTGTGTGCTGTGTAATGCTGTAACAATAGCTGTATTGGGTCACACTGAAAGTGTTTGAATCTGGTTGATAAAGCAGCTTCTCTTATCACTTCAGTTTTCTTGAGTATCCCACAGGGAATTTAAATGCATGTGCATCAAATGCAAATAGCAAAAAAAAAAAAAACCCAACAAATGCGTAGCGCATTCTGAGCCATTCTGTTGCTATTCTGCAGTGGAATTACTATTTCTCTCATTAGAGTGAGAGTTATTTGTGGAGATTCTAGACTCCTTATCATCTTGTCATTTACTAATGATACTGCTACTTAGTAAACAAGACACCATCAACTTTCTTTTGTCTTGGTAGGAAAGTGCAACAAGCCAACTTGTTAGAAATTGAGAACAGATCGAATCTTCCAGGAGCCAAATACATGGAGGAGCTAGAAACACTCTGAAAAGTAAGAAAAGTCAAAGCAGAGAGCCATGGTTTTCTTTCTTTGCCTGTCAACTCGGCACAAAATGTTGAATTCCCATTGCAGGGTGTCAGGGAGTTAAGAATTATAGGAATGTATATTTGAAAAGATACAGCAGATTGCTCTGACAACAACCTCTGTGATTAGTTTACTGAGATTTTCCTTTTCTTTCAATTTCATTTAGAATAATTTGTTATGTGTAAGTTTTATCCTTCTTCAGCCAAAATAGATGTTACTTTAGCGAAACTAAAATAGGTGGTAGGATATTTAATTTATCTACATTTTGGGAGATGACTTTACATGGAACATAATTATTTTTTTTTCATCAGCAAATAATCTCCCAGGAAAATCTGTCAAGATTGAAAAAATCCCGGAGCTGAGTTCATTCCACATCTGTATGGACTTTAAAAAACATAATATGTTAAAAAAAACTATTGTTTACAGGAGAATAAGAGCAACAGCAGAAAACCTTGATTTATTCATACAGGTGCTTTGCAACTACTTCACTTGTTAAGTTCTAAATAACATCACTAAGCCTTTTCAAATTAAAAGTTAAAACTCACTCCTACTCTCCTAAACTTTGCAACTTTTTCCTCTTGAAGAGATGGGAAATATAAGACCGATAATAGAAAACAAATAATGTACAGTATGATTCATTCGTGTGAAAATTGAAAGAGCAGATAGTTGGAAGTGTATATCTATTAAAAAGGATATGACATTCAGTAACCAGTAAAATATTAGAATTGTTCTGCTCTCTATATTTAGGTTGAAGGGTAATTATTATAGGAATTGGCTTGTGTGAGCATTGGCCATAAAGACTTACAAATTAGAATATGGTAGAGTTTTAAACTTTAACATTTTACATTACTTTCATCACATTTAATAAAATATGATACTCTTCCATGGTGTTTCATTAGTATGCATGACATAATTATCATCATCATCTAGGCACATCTAGTGAAATGAGAAGTTTTATAACATGCAGTTGATGAGTGACATTTTTTCATATCTTCTCTTCTCACTGGGTTTCACAGTTCCCACATCCAGGGAAAACAAAACCTTGAAAAACAATTTAACAATGTTTTAGAAATAAAAAATACATCGGAACTTCATCTGGTGAAAATTATTTTACGTACTTTAAAGTATGCAGAACTGAGCCAAATGAGAGTGAATCTACTGCAGATATGTGTACACATACTTAGTTATTTGGTTAGTGATCAGGTAATTGAACTGGATGATCTTTGAAGGTCCCTTCCAACTATGCTATGCTATACTGTACTATTCTACACTATACTATTCACAAAAGACACAGTACTTTAGATTACAGAAATATCTTTAAGAAATATAATGAACTGATAATTGTATAATAAGTGAACATACCAGGAATAATATAGGAATGATTGTAGGTTACCAGCAATACAACTTCATTTGTTTGTGTTGCTCCATGCCAGCTAAATCCACTTTATACTCTGAAGTGGCTCCTAAACAGTATAATGATCTTCTCTCGTTGGTCTGCCTTGAATAAGTTATTTAGTTAGTTGTTTTAGGTTGAAAGATGAAAATGACTCTTCATTTGAACTCTGAAAACCCTAAGTTATTTGAAGTTAGATGCCTTCTGATTTGTGTGTAATTCCAAGTCAATACATGCTTATTAACCTAAAATATCTGCTTCTCTGCTTGATGTTCAGCTGGCCTTTCCAAACGTACAGCTATTGTTTTAGCTCGTTATGATGTGGGCTGTCTCATGTCTTTGGCTGGTGTCTTTACAGGTGGTTTTCATTGTGCAGTGTCATTGGGGTGGTAACATGAATAGACAGAGTTTTAACTTGCAGTGTCAGTCAGAAGGTACTCTTTCGTTAGGCCATATTTTAGTGGCATTGATATTTTCACTTTTTTTTCCTGGATATCCCTAAGCAAGGTGCAAGTGAATTTATCAGAACAACTGAGACTTGTTGTTTACCTCTGGAAGAGGTGAAGAGAAACTGAACCAACGCGCAGCATCGCTTGCTGTGAAGAATTCTCACAAAAAGTCAGTAGGAGTTTTGAATAAACATTAACAGCAGGGTAGTGTCCTTAGAGGTTTTTTCTGTTTCAGATGAATCTTCCTGTGCTGCATTACCACCTGCGCTGTCCCTTGTTTGACAAATTAAAAAGAAGCATCACAAATACTTTAATAAAAATCACAGAATGCTGCCAATGTTTTAAAGAACAAGGCAGCGCTACAGATATTTTAAATTCAGAATACTGGATGATTTCAAAATATTTCAGTCTCTGGGCATGTTGAACAGCATGATCCATCCACCTAAAACAAAATCAATAAATGAAAAATAAGGTGAAATAACTCCTCTATGAACGACACCAGCACCAAAATCTGTACAGTGTTTTCTGGAGAAAGGTTCAGAGAACAAGCCATACGTTTGAATGTTCATTCTTCCCTTGCTGATCTACTGAAAAGTGCTCAAGTTGAGCAAAAATGGAAAGAAAATATAATGAGCATAATGTTGTTCAGTGCTACCTGTTTTAACTTGCTGCATTTCCTTGCAATACTGTTAGAATCTGTTTAACAGGTACAACTCACTCTTCTATTCAGAGATAAAGACAATTGGTTCTCAGTCAGATTCATACTTTCTAAACATGTTATTCACAGAACAATTCTGTGTAATTGACTATTATTGCAGAAAAATAGTTTTGCATTTTCTTTCTTTTCTAGCAAGGATATGCCAATTAAATTTTTGTCCTTAAGATGTGTATCCCATAGTGGATAGCACGTTCTCTGCTGCTGAATTATAATTGGAAGTTCAAGTTAAACAGTAGGAAATACATCAGAAACTCTTTTCTAACTCTGCCTTGTGTGTTGTCTTGTCTTTAGAATGTCATTCCTCATATGTTCTCGTTCATATGTCTTGTCTTCTATTGTTACAGGTATGTGTTTTGGGGGACATGTTCTTCCCGTAGAATTGTACCAAATGCTTCCCTAAACTGTTGATATTTGGTTTCTTGGAACAGCTATCTCTGTTTAATGTACTATTTCCTCTGTTACCTAAACACTGTCCAAGAATTGTTGAATTTACTGTTTTATGATGGCTTTCCTTCATGCTGCAATCCCCTCCTTCAGAATAAGACAGCAAGATGTCTCAGTTTCACACATTGCTGCACCCCCAATTGTACACTACATTGAGACTGTTCATTAATTGTTTATTTCTTTTGTTCTAATATGGAAGAACCTTAAATAACAAAGGTGTTTGTTTGTTTGTTTGTTTGTTTGTTAAGCATCATTCTTTACTTTCTGTCTGTCCTTAGTCATGTTTTCCTTTGGGAAAATAGAAATCAAGTCAGTGGTAGAGCAGAATCAACAGACTATCCACGGTGAGCATCACTGTGCACGCTACGGGCTATATTGGAGTAGTTAATAAATATGTGCATTATTAAAATAGATATAACTGTAGCTGCTCCAAATTGCATCTGATAGTTTGCCCCATTGATTGGGAAAAAAATGAGTTTCTAATTTGAGAGAACTTCATTTTCCCATCTGTTTCATTTCACTGAGTAGTATATCCTTCATTTAAAGAAGCTTAAAAACAATACCTGTGATTCTTATTTCCATCATATGGATAGATAGCTATCTAAGGACAGTGAATTCCAACAGCGAACCAATGCTTCATGGATTATCAAACAGCAAACAAGTTGACAGTGATTCTCTGCTAATGTATTTGAATTTTTACTACAGCCAATGAATACTGATATAAAATGCTCAGAAGCTTTTCCTAGACCTTGATATTAAGTTTTTTGTGCCCTTAGGAATGTGTGTGTTTGATGTAAGCGCTAAAGTCTTTGATTATTTTCAAAATAGGAGCTGGAAATATTTTCCAATTAAGAAATGTGTCACAGTTTGGAATTGTTTGATTAGAATACATCATTTGACAAAGAACAAGGTGGTGGCTTCTGCCTTGCAGAGGAAGATGATATTTTGCTGTAAAAAGGTAACCGTGGAGATGTCAGTAGATGTTACTTGTTGAACATGAATATGCAAATTCAGAGTTCAAAAACAAAAGAGACATTGTGCCTTGGGAATATTTCCTTTGTTGTTTCCTTTCCTCTTTTCTTCTGGGGAGAGAGAGTTGTTAGGAGACTAAGAATGTTAATTACTATGATATTACATACATATTACATTCTGAGTAACGCCTGTTGTATGAGGGGTATTTTCTCGAGTTTATTTTCTGGTGTACATTCTGCTGTTTAACAAAAATTGTATCCAAATGTTGAAGAAATGAGAAGTAGGTGGTTTTTTTTTTCTTTTTTTTTTTCTCTTTTAATACCTTTCTTTTCCCCTTTTTGTTATAAAGTAGAGGATGAAGCAAAAGCAAAATAGTTCATGTAATGAAGTGATGGAAAAGGAAATGTAATAAGTAATTTGGTGATTTTTCCTTGATTACTCTGTAAGAGGAGAAGAGTTGGGTGATAAATTAACTGTAAGAAAGTGGTATCTTGCTTCATGGTGAGTCATAAGGAAATCACAATGGCATTCAGTGTAAAATAATTTTCATGAGAAAATATTGGTAGGAGCACAAATTCATTGCATAGAAAATCCACCGTCACTTAGCACTTAGTTTACATTTACAGGTAAAATCTGTTTTACAGCAGGGAGGCTTGCTAATGTACTTGGAATATTCTGTTTCCTAGAATAGGAAAGTCCCCTTGTTGGGCAGTCAAAGTGAAGCCTCTAGGTAAAAAACCATTTATTCTACTGAGTGCCTTGTGAGGGTGCTGGCTTTTGTTCATTGGTTGCTTCATTGGTTTTGTTGTGTTTTGTTTTCCATTGCTGCTGCTTCCTTATGTTTTCAAATTCAACTATTCATTCTCTGCCAAAAAAATTAAACTGTAACATAACCAACTCTTAAAAAAAAAAAAATTAGGAGTTCAGGCAAATGCTATCAGTGTGGTGACTGTACTCAATCCCAGTGGTCTAGGTCTGCCTAGAGGTAGCTAGTGAGAATTTCCCTGACATGTACACTAACCAGCAAACATTTTCCTTTCAATTTTATCTCTCTGCCCACTATACACCACCAGCTTTATCCTATTTGTCACACAACATTTGCTAGAGATAAATACAGTGCAGGTAGACGTTGCATTTGCTTTTGATGATACCTTTCAGAACTGACCTTCAGTTCTCCTGTAATCTCATTGCAGGGTCTTATTTGGGCAGAAGTAACCAAACTGTACTAAATTATCCTGAGCTGTGGCGGTCTGGAGATAACAACAAACCAAATGAGTAAGTGCATCCTGCTTCCTTGCAGCTTTCTAACAAAATCTCTCCACCTGGACTAGAGGAATTTGAATTTGCAGTTGTGCAAATCCATTCTGCTGTATTGAGCAGTTAGACAGTAACTGTTCTTTAGTGGACTGGAGGTACTTGTAGCCATGAAGCATGCTAAAATTCTAATTGCAGGTAAAATTAACTTATCTTTATATAATACTAAGAAAAGTAATATTAAGTTATTGCTTGAGGAATGCATATGTTCTTTCTAGCATCAGAAGGACAGAAGGCAACATGGCACAATGTAACCCACTGAGGCTTCCAGGTCTTTATAGGTAGAAAAGTGGGATTATAATAACATGGTAAAGTTTAATCTGAGCAGCTGTTCAGTATTAAGCTGTGATCAAAGCACATTTACTGTTGAAAACGTTATTCTAAAGGTGAATTTTGGCAAACTATTTGGAAGGAATTTTAGTAATGTTCATGGCAGAATTTTCTTCAGAAATAACAGAAAAGACCTTGGGCCAATTCCGTCTGTTTTGTTCAAATAGATGTTTCTGAACTGGTACCAGATTTAAAATCAGAAGTTTTCAGTTGGGATTTTGGGTGAATTTTACTGTACAGAGGTATTGGGTGAAATCATGATCGCTTAGATCAGAATTTAATGGATACTAAATGATGTTTGTCCCATGCTTTTTATAGTTTAGTCAGGGCAGATTTCTTGCAACCCTGTGATCACAATGGCAGATTTTATAATTGAGTGTTGTCAGAATTTTAGTTTCCCACAAATCAAAAGGAAGCCTTTATGAAGTCAGGAAGTGTCAAGCTAGTAAACCAGTCAGCCTGGTTTACTCTGTGCTGGAGAAGACCTTCAGTACAGATTCATTTAAGATGTTCACTTTTTATATCACTTATTGTCTGGAATTAGCACATTGTTTCTTACAGGTAAATGTGTATAAAAATATGTGATTTTTAAAATATTAAAAGTGGAAAGACCAGTCAGTTGTATTGAATTACAGAAAAAGAATCAAAGTTCTATAAAAGCTCTCATTCAGCCGTGACAGAAAGACTAGGTAGGGCAATGGTCTCAACTGGAGCTTAATAGCTAGCTGATGGGATTTCTGCTAAAGAAGAAACAGAGAAATTCACAGGAATGGAAATTATTTTCTTTTGCACTGATTTTCATGAGGCAAAGTAGTCTATAATTAGAAGGTGACAGGTTACTTGGTGTGGAATTTTTGTTCAGCCTTCTGCAACCTGAAAGGATGCAGGCACTGGCCAAAACAGCTCTTACTATGGCATCTGCATCTTTCCTGCTCGGTATTTTCCATGTTTAAGTGCCGCTTTGCCCTGACATCATGATTAGTTGAATGTCAGAAAAACATATAGAATAATATTTTCTGTGAAAATACTTTTTGAATTGATCGAATCATTTGCAAGCCCTTCATGTGTCAAAGGTAATGCGAAAGGTCTCTTTTACTCTAGGCCCAGTACTAATTCATGAAACATTATTTTTCAAAGCAATTGTACCTTCGCTGCTACAATCTACTCCTTATATTGCAAAAATAATTCTCTCCTTTAGGCCACCTTTATATTGAATTGTGAATTTGTTAGTTAATCACATCAAAGCACCCATGGCGTCTATGGTTATAACTCAGTTCAATGCCATTGGTAAATCTGTCCTGCTGATGTGAGTTATGCCAAACTGCTGCGCTCTGCTCTGGAAGCAACATGCATGGCAGAGACAATCTGCAGCTGGTTTGTTTGAACTCACGTCTCCTTTAAGAATAAATAATGGCATTACTTAAGAAGCTGTTCATGAATCCATCAAATTAGCATTATTGAGCAGAAGTGTTATGTCTTATAAGTCATTCATTATTAACAAGCTCTCTGCTGATTCATAGTAAAAGACAAGCCTCTCTTGAAGCCCCCAATTACAGCAGACAGACAGGACAAGAGTTTGAAAAGTATAGATGGTCTAATCATATAGGTTGTCCCCTGTGGTATATTCAAAGGCATCTATGACTTAAAAGCTGGAGTCGCAGAGTTTTCAAAGCACCTAAACCTAACTTTTGGAAATCGTGACTTTGTTTTCTAATGAAAGTCTTTTTTATTTAAATTTTGATAGTAAAGCCCTCATGACATCTGTTTTTCTTTTTCATAGTGAACAAAAGGAACATCAGCGTGATGCTTTGAGCCTCTTGGTGCTCATGCTCCATATGACTTGACACACTAGATCATTCTTTGAATCTGATACAGTAGGCATTTTCTGAGCACTGATAAGGCAAGCACAAAAACAGTGGGGAAAATTGTGCTGCCTTCTTAGTGCATAGGAACAATAATCTGGAGTATAGACAATTTTTAATATATTTTTGGATTTGATTTCAAGATATACATTTAACATGCCTTCTTCCCACAGGAGGATTTCAGTTGTTGATTTTGAGTATTCAGTGTTAAATCTCTCTCAGTCATTCCTGTTGAAATTATGGCACTTAACACGTTAATGTATTCCTTTTAAAAGAGTCTATTCCAGATTTCCCAGATCAATACTTTATAATCAGAATTGTAATTATTATTCTGAATCCAGTGATACTTTATTTCGGTTATAATGTGCAACCTGAGCTGAGGACTTCAGCTGGAAAACGACAAGAGAGAGAGCCTGAGAAAAAGACTTTACTACTGTGAAATCACCAAATGAAATTGGGTTTGGATTTAACATTCATAACTTTCAAGAGAAAGAGGTGCTTGTGCATACATGAAGTTCATCAGTGAAAAATTCACTGTCATGCATAATATCAGCTGATCAGTGGAATTTTCCTTAATTTCTTGGCACTGTATGTTCAGGTGATGTTATGCGGCGCTGGCCAAGACTTTGGATTCTCAAGACAGTTTGTTCAAACACGAAGAATTCTGTTTACCTACCTTCTTGTTAATGAGATTGGATTGCTTCCCTTCATTTTCACCATTAATCAGTCTTCATTTCTTTGTGGCCAACTTGCAATTCGGCAGCTTTCAGTGCTGGTAAGCAAAGTAAAATATGAAATAAATAAATAATCCTTAAGCTGCTGCTCTGTATTATTTCAATGTCCCTTTGGATAAGCCTTCTGTCTCATTAACAGACCCTTTGCAGAGCTGCTACACCCTTTAAATTCAATGCAGAGCACTCATCTCTGTTCATCTGGAAGAACAGTGCTTGTTTTAGTTATTTTGCCTGATAATGTGCTTCAGTCGATGATTTTCTCTAGCTTTCAAAGATTACATATTACTTTGCACTTATATTTGATTTGCTGGGACATATCAACATTCAGGAGCTTGTGGATTAAATACAAATAGAGTGTGCCTGCTTGCTACTCCAATCTCAGTGAATTAATAGCTAAGGGTGAATTATAGCAATTGAACCCTGGGAAAGTTACATAATATTTCACAGACTTTTCCCCATGGGTCCTGCAGCTTTTCAGATAAATTGGGAAGTAGTTGCTGTTAATTTT
Organism: Centrocercus urophasianus; assembly: GCF_019232065.1. Lineage (NCBI taxonomy): Eukaryota > Metazoa > Chordata > Aves > Galliformes > Phasianidae > Centrocercus > Centrocercus urophasianus. Next base: position 3,055,338 of record NW_024884744.1, on the reverse strand, counting down.
TCCAGATTTTGTAAGCAGATGTCACTGTGCTCATACAGCAATCCAGAAAGTGGACCTGAAGTCAGCATTGTCTAAATAAAATGCATCTATCTAGTTGTATACCTGTGGCTTCATGCAGCTGACTGGAAATTCAGAAACATATCTTAACCAAACAGACAAGAAGGAAAACAGTGCATTCTTTCCACTTTCTTCTAAGAAGATAAGTTAGTTTAAAGCTAGTTTGTAGTTGTAGCTACACTTTCAAGGGAGCCATTGGAAATGCATTATACTTGTACTTAGGTGATGTTAGCCTATGAGTATGAATCCAGCTGGAGCATCTGCCCAGAGAAGTGGACAGACCTGTAGTGATCCACAGCCACTGAGGATCAAAGCTTAGTGATGGTAAATATTTATGCAGGGGTTATATTAATGCAGTCATTTCTACTTAGTGTGGCAGCAGTGGGCTTTTATGGGTAATTAATGTTTTTGGGGACATGTGCTACATTTGAAGTGGTAAAAAATGGACAGATATTTGCTGGAGCAGGGAAATACATGCACTGTCTGACATTTAGGGTGTTTTTCCATTGAAGAACTGAAGTCCACTGGATATTGATGAATTGCAGAGAGAAGAGGAAGAGAAAAAAATAAATTCCTCAGACTTGAGTGCTGGCATCCATACAGAGCCTGTATTTCCCACAGAATTGTAGTGCAGACCAATTTTCATGGCTGGTTCACAGAGCATTACTTGCCTATGGGCTCCTTTTAATGCTAGGGAGAGATGTGCTCATATCATGTTCAATCCCATAATGCCAGAGACTGAGTCTGGCCTGAAGAGCATTAGAATTCTAGGATCTACTTTGTGGTCTTAGAGTTCTTTGTTTTTTTGTTTTCTTCCCCAAAAATGAGCTCCTGGGCTTATTCTGACATGAGTTATCACTCAGAGGACTGTGGGAATGCCTTAGGACCCCACAGCTCAGGTGTAGCTGGCAACCCAGCAGATCTCTTTGGGGCTGTCATTGTAGTACACTGCTGCTGCCAGATTGGGTTTAAAATATTAATCTACAGCGTTGTGATAGGCTTTCTAGGCAACACAGCAACACTTGCAGGGCTTATTTGGGATATTTTCTTCCATAGCATCTTTAGAGATTGGAGAAAAAAGATCTTCATTCAGACTCCCTTCTTTCCCTTTCACTCTTCTTTTCTCTTCTTTTTTTCTCCCAGCTCTTTAGTAGTTACCGATGTTGTCCTAGCTGAAGTTCTTGAAAGATTATGGCACATTGATCCAGGATTTGTAAGTGATGTGCTCCAACCTCTGTAGAAATATCCCTGCCAGTTTTTATGGGCTGCTGTTTCTAGATGTTATGTTACAGCTTTGGAAGGACTTCATTATCAGAAATACAGAAGATTAACATTAATGCTTCTACAGGTCATCTAAATGCACTGTAGTTTCAGTAACCTCAAATTCTACAGTTTTGGGAAAAAAAAAAAAAAAAAAAAATCAGTTCCTCTGATGTGTTTTTTGCCACAGTTGCAAAATCTCTTCAGTCAACCAGTCTTACTCATTCTGATTTTTACTTTTCATCTTTGCTGTCAGAAGCAAATAAGTTGAATGAATGAAATGAAATCTCTTTTCCTACGACCTAGTCATGGTCACTAGATTGAAACCTGGCCTTTGAGAATGGTTTGCTAACTTTAGCTTATTTTTTGTTTGTTTTTTTTACAACATTTTTTTTTTACAATCAGTTTGGGAATGAATGGCACAGGCCTGCTGCATGCTCACTCAAGGCAATCGAAAGCCTCTAGACTTTATGAAGAAGCTTAAGTTCAGTCCACTAGCCAGCAGTAAATTTGCCACGCAAATGTGACATAGGTTATTAAATGATTTCTAGCAGAGTTTGGGACTGCTGGTATGTGTGTTAGCAAACAAACCAGAGAGGAAACTTGTCTTCAGCTTGATATTTCCATTCAACTTCCCCGAGCACTGTATAATTAACAGAATTTGCCTCCTTATTAAAAAAAATGAAATTATTTTCAAATAAGGTCAAAACGAATGAATATGGAAATAAACAAGCTCTTTAATTACAGAGAACACCACGACTTTTGTATGAAATACCTCAGATCATTTGAATTCACGATTTTCAATTATAAGATGAATGGTTTTGCACTTAAATTGTCACTCCTAAAGTCAGCACTCACAAATAAGTGAGTTAGGGCATGAACTACCTGAGCGCAACCAGCTGCATTCCCCTCTGTTCCAAGAAAAAAATTACCCCTGCAAGGCAATTTTTGACCTGCATGGCATGATGGAGACAGAAATATTCATTTAGACAATCACTGTAGAGTAGCTGATGAACTATAAGTTCTAGAGACATTATAAAACAGGTGGCTTCACAGGAAATTTTCTCATTTGCTTTCTGTAAATCTCACTGAGTTGTCTTCTACCACCGTGTTTCAAATATCGCCAGCATATAATAACAGATTCAGTGCTTTTAAGAGTGAAGTGGCTCTCCATCACAGGAGTGATGCACAAGCAGAGAGCAAAGGCAGATAGTACAAAGGTTTCCTAGCTCTTAACGCCTCCACCAAGGGTCCCTTTTGAAGAGAACTCCAGTATATGAGGAGGGAAGGAGCAAGGAGCAGGCTGCAAGGAGAGCTGCAGGACATGTCTGACCTATAGAGCAGACAGTGAACCCACTGACTGGTCACATCAGCTCTTTCTATTTCCTTGCTAATGCATTTGCACTCCGAAAAAGAATGGAGTGCAGACCCAGAACCCATTCAGTTTTACATTTGTTTTCCTTTTTATTAGCAATTCTGTTTGTATTTTTTTCCTCTCATATTTTTATTTGTTCCTTCTTACTATTCTGTCTTTTGCATTTTTAACTGTATACTGTATTTCTTTGCTTTATCCCTTATTTTCAGATTCTACAAACAATGCTCCATAGTTAAACTTCAATTTGCTGAACACTCCCCTTCAAAAAGACTTCTGGGAAGAACTTCTCAGTGTTTGCAGTCCTGTGTGTTTAGCTGAGGCTCAAAAATGTGAAATTCAGGCTTTCTCTAAGATGTTCTGATTTTCAGTAGACCTGATATACATCCTGTTAAAAAGATATATTGGGGTGAAAAAAAAAGTGAAAGAAACATGAGGTACAAAGCATATCACACTGAGTTGGGAGTTTGTGAAAGGCAGAGTTTACTCCAGGTAGCAAAAAGTATTTTACAGTTGCACGCAGCCAACATTACAACCAAACCAGTAGTTCTTGCAATGCGTTTATAATTGTCCTTGTGCTTGCTTTTCTTAGCACCACACAGATCCCTGAGGCTTCTGCCAAGAATCTGGGGTCCTGTTTAACTGTAATGTGTGTTCTCAGTTGAGGTTAGCTTACCGTGCGTCTTATGTAATTATAAGCCAAATGCTTTTATTTTTTTATTGTTATTTAGAGATGCCCTGGGCCAAGCAGCATGTCCTTGTGAAAATTTAGCAGCTACGAAAGCAATGACTAAAATGACTGCTTTGCATAACGCCAGCAGTCAAAAGCCTTAAGAAGCTAAATAATACAAAACATTAGTGGCTGCCCTTTTTCATGCGTCTCAGCTACTTTAGCAGATGTAATATTATTAGCTTCTTCAGTTCACACTAAATTAGATATGCAATCAAGTAGGGGTAAGAGACAGATTTACAGAAGATGAAAATAGCCTGTAAAAGCTTATTCACAACAGCAATTAGCAATTGCTGCAACCTGAGGCAGGCGAAGCGCCTTCTAAACAGAAAGAGCTGCAGTTCTAGAACTGAATTTGGAGCAGGTGGTTGGTGGCAATGTCTGGAACAGCTCACAACTGAATGACTGGAAAGGACTTTTCCTGATATTTCAAGTGGTGGGAATCTGTGTTCCATAAAGGATGTATAACTGGCAGATTTTAGAAACATTTGAGTGCAAGCTGCTTCAGCATAGCAAGGCCTTCTCTACGCCATAGTTCCAGCTGGCTGCAAACCATTTAAATCAGTTATGGGACTGCCTGCTCTGGCAATAGCATTTCGTTTTTGTCTTTCCCCTTGGTTTGGCAGACATCTCTGATTCTGTTTTGTTGAATCTTTGGGTTTGCTAGCTCAGTTCCAACTGGTTAAACTTGTGCCATCAGGTTTCTTGAGACTGATAAGAATAATGTTTGGTCTACAGAAGTTTGAATTAGAGGATGGTGATGAGAATCTTTCTGAACTCCAAGTTTTGTTCGGAAATCTTGGGCTGTCTTAGGGGTTATCTTTGAATAAATCTTAAAGAATTCCAAAAACATGGCATCCTTTCCCCATAGACCAATTAAGTAAAGAAAATAGAAATAACTCTGGCAAGTTAATTTTGAACCAGGAATGTTTTCTTTCCCATTATAGTTATTCCATTATTTTATTATGCTTTTTTTTTTTTTTTTTTTTGCATTGTAATTATTAAATCTCTCCCTGAAATGAAAAATTGAGGGCTAGATTCTTACTTGACGTGAAAAGCTCAGAAGCTAAGAGGCTGAAGTCAGGGAGACCACAGTGACTTACAATAAATACTGAGGTATGTTTGCCTCTTAAAATTATTTGTGACAGGTCATGTGGACACTTGTGGTCTTCTCTCAGTGCTATTTAAAACAAAAATGGTAAGTCAATACATTATACTTTCTGTTTTGCCTCCTGTTGTTTTGGAGACAAAGTGGAGGGGCAGTAGATTGATGTGATAAATCAGTCCATTTACGTTTGGCAGAATAAAATTAGCACTGCCTTCACTTCATAATGGGGCATGGCTACGACTATGGAATTGATTTCAGAGTAAAGCTGATCCATTGCAATTTTGTTAATATTGAGTTTTAAAGAAAATGATGAATTGCTGATCAATGCAGTTAAAGAAGCAACTAAGAAAAAAAACACACCATTATTCACTTTTTAAATTTTGTCTTAGTCTTTCATATTAAGAAGTTACTTTAAATAATGTTACAATTACACTTCAGACACTTCTATAATTCAAGAGATATTATTTGATGAAGAAAACATGAAGTGTTTCACTCATTTACAGTCATTGTAAATGTCAGCCATTTTTGATGCACTCTGCGTTTGCTCTGAAAAGATGAACGAACAGTGTTGGGGTGTTCCATATAAAAAAATAAATCTATGCAAGGAAGGAAACCTTCAGTTTTCAGAATTCCTTCAGTGCACAGAGCATGTGTACATTCTGAATGTATATATTTTTATTATTATTTTCCTAATAGAATATACTTCTTATTCTATCTTATCCACAGAGCTTAGGTTTATGAATTTATCGTAAAACGAAATTTTAGCCAGGAATTTTGCTCTTTTTCCTACTTCCAACCTCTTTCTCTTCTGGTAGAGAAATGTCTCTGATGACAGAAGTAGAGAAAAACATTAAATTGGATTCACCCTGCCCATAGGCTGGGATGACTGAGAGGTCTCTTGTCCCGTGTATAACTTACTGAACATCCTTCTCACAAACCTGCACTATCTAGAAGAGAAATGGCAGTTTAATAATGCAGTGATGATTCATTTTGGTGACCAGCGTTCTTCTTTTGTAACAAAAGAGAACAGAGGTCACCTCTATTAGGATTTTCAACTGTAAGTAAGTATCTGTAGAACACTGCTTTCCACGCAACTTTATTTCAGTTGTTGTTTTCACAATTCTCATAACAAACATTAAAAAAAAAAACCAAACGAACAGATATTGCAGCTTGCCAAATTTACAGTGAATTGAAATGAAATCAATTTCTAAATCAATCTAAATTTAGGAGAACTTTGAGAAGTGCACATAATCTTTCTTTTCACCTAGAAAAATTCTCTTTAATATGGATAGGATAATAATTATTAATCATGTCTCCAATGAATCCACAGAATGAAACACTTCTCTAAAGTGAACAATGTGTTCAGTCTCTTGTAAGAAATGAGGAATAGGACTAAACAAGCTTTTAGTTCATGCTGTGCAGTTTCATTAATGTAAGTGGGAGTCTCAGAGATGTTCACTGACAACTGTTGGAGTGTGCTCTTGGGAAATACTGGCACTCCTCAGAGAAGAGATGTGAAAACCCTCTGCTTGAGCAATTTCCCACAAGCACTGGGTTATTCCACAAGCATTCTTCTGAAATGAGTTGAGGCATTCAACACATGTGAAAGCAGACATGCTGCCATCCTTTGTCAAGTATTCTTGAACTTAATCCAGCAAGCAGGCTTACCAAAATAAGGTACTGCTCAGCAGAAGTAGAGATGACAAGATTTGGCTTCAGTATCATAGAAATATTTTTGTCGTTCTGATCTGCAGTGACATGGGAAAAAGTCCATTGCTGCTAAGGAGCACGGCCATTTCACTGTGAAGAACCTTGGCATTTAACCAGTTTGATGTGTTTTCAACCATTTTCTGCAGATATATTTTTCCCTGTTATTTTGCAATAGTTTTTTTCCTCTTTGAACATTTGTCAGTGCAGTGCTTGGGAAGGCAGGTTGGACTTGCTGGTTTGCTTTTCTTTGACTTTTTCCAACAGTTGTAGTCTGCACACTGAGGTCACACAGGTCTCTAACATCGCATCACGGAGGAACTGGCTGACGTGCTCTGAGAAAAGCATATGATAATTTCACCTCTGTTATGCAACGTGAGTGGGAGCCCTGCTGAGGCAGGAGGGTTTGACTGACCTTTATTCCTTCGGGCTGCAGGGTCAGATCCACAGGATTCACCTCTTCTATTTTTGGACTTTTTTTAATTGGTTCTACGCTTGAAGTGGGAGAGGATGCAGAAAATGTGAATTATTGAGAGGATGATATTCTGGGTTTGAAGTCCTGTTAGGTGTGGATGAGACAGGCTAAGGCTTGTAGATAGGGACATGTATTATTCCAGTAATAATACATGTAATATGTAATAATTCTTTTGATTGCTAAGCATTTTTCACGTTATTAGAGATGTCCAATGTTACTGAACTGCAGTAACTTATAATAATAATTTTATAAACACTGTCAAGTGAGAATATATGTTATACCATGCGGTGTTTTCAAGTAGTGTTTCAGGTGAGTCTCTAAAGTAACATCCTATTGTTCAGAAAGTCATAAAAATCAGGGCCCTCATGGTCATTATCAGCAAATTATTTGCATTTCTTTTTCTGCAAAATCAGGGAAAGGAAGAAAAGGCAGGGAGAATGAAAGAAAAAAAGAGCTCTTTGGCAAAGGTTCTAAAACAAAGATGCAAGTGTATTTATGGTTATAATTTTTCACAGATCAGTAGGTGCTCTAACACCATGCTGTTGATCACAACATAAATCACACTTTAATTTTAACCTTTGCAATTCATCAATAGTTTCCATATCAAAAATAATTCAGCACTGACACTATTGGTTTACAGGTAAGTGGAACAAGAATGGAGGAGACTTAGTAATGGATTAGTTGGCCTGTCAACAGAGACAGAAAGATTCATGTTGTCTTTTCTATGTTTCTATCACATGCACAGGGCTATAAATAATAGTAACAGCTAATCAGATGCAGGAAAGATATATGCTCTTACTGAAAACCAGTTTTTTGTACTATCTGAGATTTAAAAATTTAGCCAGTAAAAGCGAGTCCATTTTCAAAGAAGAGAATTTTGCTACTTTTTTTTTGGTGTACCCTTATCAATTTAAAGTACTTTCTATTAAGCCTTGCTTTCTTTGGTCATGGTGTAGTAGTTCTGTTTTTAATACATCTTTATGCAACTCTAGAGCAGTTTTTTTTACGATAAAAATATGTTATTCAGCCAAACAAGGTGTTTTGAGGTATTTCTTTTCCACTGAGCATAGCAGTAGTACGGTAGTTTTATTTTTCTGCTGCATGTGAAAATGCATGATTGTTTTCCCAGCTGTTGTGTTTCTTTATCTAAACACGTTCACTCCGATGCTGGAATTTAGAACTACTTTAACCTATGGCTGTTTCAATTTTTAAGCAGTCCCAGAATTTTTCTCTCCATTGAGAACCCCAACAACTCAATGGGATGAACAGGCAACTAAATCTACACTATTGTGGTGGTGTTAATGATGGAGCAGGTTCTTGCAAAAGCTGATGGATCTCTGCCCTTGTGGGTTCTCAAAGTGTTACTGGATGTGACCATGAATAACCTGTTTGAGTGAGAGTGTAGAGCAGATGAGGGCTAGAAGTTCTGAATCATTCTATGATTCTATACTGAGACCTATAACTCTCGGTGTTTCAGATCATCTCCTACCTTTTTTTCCTCTTCTTTTGTCCTAAACCTGGCTAAGATTCAGTTAGATCACATCTATCAGAGGCACAAATGTCCTTGAATGCTTTGCTTGAGATGAAAAGCCCTAACTAGGCTTTTATGAGTTTTATTATTCTTTGTGCTTACTCATTCTGTTGACTGAATACTTTCCATCACTACCATCACTATCCATAGTCGAATTGCTATATGAAACTCTTAAATCAATGTTGATAATAATATTAATTTCCCATATACTAACTTTATAACTAGAATATTGGCATGTACATTCTATTAAGATTGCAGTTTGTGGAGCCGTGTCAATATGCTGGAATGAAAAACACTGTGACAAATCGCTTCTATGTTGATAAATCTGTGAGCAACTCTGCTTCTGTCTTCTATCTCCTCCCAGTCTTTATAATGGTTACTAAGTAAATGCTAAAATTGCTTAGTAGCACAGTGACACACATCCTTTGAAAGAGTAAAGGTATTTAAGACAAATAGGCACGATTGGAAATGGGATCAAGGGATACTTGGCTGCATTTATGAGATTCCAGGATGTTAGCACTATAACAGGGATGTGAGGTAGAATTTTCCTCCAACCAAAGTGATGCGTACACCCAAAACACTTTTCCCTTCTCATGTTTCATATTGATTATGGGTTACCTCCATGGAAAGTCTGATGAAGGATTTCCTTATAAGAGTGTCCCAACCTTTATGATGATAAATGGTTTTGTTTTGTTTTGCTTTGTTTTATACTTAGTTTGCTGTAAGCATCACAAAAAATAAAATAAAATCAAGGAATACAAAATGTGCAGCAGTGGTGGACAGAATGATGCTTCAGCCATAGTATTCTCCCATATACTCAATATACCCTACAACTACCTGCTGACATCTGAAGGAGAGGTGAAATTATGTGCACAGATCACAGTCTTTGTGAAAAAGAAATGGCAAATAGGACAGAGTGCTTGGGCATATAGAGGCTGCTGATTCTTTGTCTTTACAGCCAACAAATCTAACTGAAGAGGACTTTCAGAAAGGTCCTGAACTTTTGTTTTTTAACTTCCAGTCCTCTTTACACAAATTACTGCCTTCTTGAAACCTGGTCAAAATCATTAGTAGAGAAAGGAGGAGTGTGTTTTATTATTGTTTTGGAGTAACACTGCATATTCACCTCTCCACACAGTAAGTGTACATCACTTTTCTCCAACATGCTTTAGAAAAAAAAAACAGGCATTAGAGAGTAAGAGAAAATGTAATGTTGCAACAAGGTTAGTCTGAAGCTAGCTGATTATATTAGAGGAAGACCTTAGTTTAGGCTCAGAAAAGTGGTGAGGTTTGTATATGAGAGCTGGACCACAGAAATCTGAGTTCACAGTTTCCTGCAGTATTTGATACGGGTGGCAAAGATTGTAGGAAATCAAGGACAGTCTAATCCATATCACATACCTAGATATCACAGTGCCTAACATGATAGATCTTGGCTAGGATCTACAAGTACAGTGCAGGTAATGATACAGCTCAGTACCAGAACTGCTACCTTACAGTACTCTTTTATGTAAAAGGAGGCCAAAAACAATCCTGCAGCACATTTTGGGTGTTGATGGATTACCGTAGGTATTGCAGTGCAAGAAATTTGCAGAGCTGGAACAGCTGTCTGTTCTAAAGTGTGTTGGGCTTTCTGTTGATTTTGTTTGTTTGTTTTTCAAATCTTCACTAAAAAAGAAAACGGGGAAAAATGCTGATTCTTCTGGAATGACTCCAGTGCTTGCCACTTCACGTTGTTCAGTAGCAAGATTACCAACTCCTACAGTTCTTGCCTTTAAAAAAGTCGCTGAAATCATCTCCGCTCCAAAAGACCAGACCATAAATACCAGTGCTTTAGATAAAGTCAATGTATCATTTCCTGTCATGTCCTGTAGCACTTGCAGGTTTGCCTGGAAACAGTCTAGATGCCAATTTCACACTCACAGCGCTAAAGCAGGAGTGTAGATTTTGTCAAGGCGCTGGAAAGAAGGAAGAAGTTGCTGAAAATACAAGATGGTTCTTATTGGTCTTGTCTTGGTTCTATTAGTTCTCTTCAACTTGTAGTTTTTTAACTGTTTCTCTTTGTTCACTGAGTCACTATTGCTATCTGAAGAGGTTATATTTTCTTCTTGAGATCCATAAAGAGTGCAGCATTAACTTTTTTTCTTTCCTAGCCATGGGTGAGTTTTACCATTTACTGCTTTGTCATGGTGCTTCTCTCCATAGGCACCACTCTAAAGGAGGCTCAATCTTGCTTATTAGTTGGGTGACTCTTCTGCACCTCTGATGGTTCACCTACTAACAGTTCTATCCAGGAGCCTACAGGCTATGAGCCATATCTAGTCCCACTGAAGGCAGGTAACAGGTGTAATTAAGGCAAGCCAATCATACATCTGGTTACTTTATGATGACCAACGATACTCCCACATGATCTCCTAGCAGTTTGGCAAGCAGCAGTAAGAATGGGAGCAAGCTATTGTACGTGGAGGATCTCTGGCACGCATTGAAATTCAGCAAAATGGGACTCTTTTGGAGGAAAGAGGGAGCACTGCAGCCCCTGGGCCTGTGTGCCAGCTGTTATCAGCAAGGAGGTCACTCTGAACACCAAATGGTATATCCTAAACCATGACAGCAGATATTAGCCTACGATAAAGGAAAGCATAGAGGCACCATTCTTTAGCATATTTTGTTACTGGTTGTTATAGAAAGAATATTGTGTTAATGCAGTGGGAAAATCTGCTTCCATGTTCCCAAGTGTGTTATCAGCCATCACTGCCTTTTCTTGTAAAACATTAAATCACTTGTGAAAGGTGGGAGATTAATAAGAGGTGTTTTTGTCTCCTCTTCATTTCTTGAAGCACAAGCAGCATGATGTGCAAGGGTGAATAAAAGCAGGAAATGAGCTTTTCTTTTGCTCAAGCTGTTTGCTACATCTATCACTCCCTGAAAGGAAACTTCAGTAGAGTCGATGAAGGTTCAGACCCTCACACATTCAAATAAATCACAGGCCATGTGTACATCAGTGTGCCTCTTAGAAATTAGCTTCTAACTTGTGCCAGCTCCAGCGGTTTTAATGAGTTCACACTGGAAATCACCCCAAAGTCCATTGGCAGCAGCAATGCAGGGTGGTCCCCAGCAATGTGCCAGCAGGACTGACGCTTCTACAAAGCTCTGCAGCAGCAGTGGAACTTATGTCTTATTTCAGGAGAAGGTGGCTCTTTAGCAGTCCTTTTATCATCAGCTGCTGTCATAGCAGGGAGCCCTTTTCAGGCTCTTTAAAGGTAGTAAGACTTTCTCTGCCTCTCTCTGTCTGCAGCCACCTTCAGCGTTCTGTCTTCCCAGGTCCTTCCATGCTAGGCAATCACTGCCATTAAGACAAAGTACTCTTCCCGTGGAGAGCAGCTTGGAAAAAGGAAAAGAAAAAAAAAAAAAAAAAAAAAAAAGAAAAGAAAAAGAAATGAAAAAAAGAACAGACTATTCCTTTGCAAAGGGCAGCTGTCTTTTACAAAGGATAAAAAATGTTGCCAGATGAGCTTAGCAATGCTATTAATCAATCTGGGAAGACATCTTTCTTCTTTCCCTTTGTGGGAAGAATCTTTAGAAGGAAACAAGCAAGGCAGAGGAAGAAATACAAATGTCTGCAACCAGGGAGTTACTTCTTGTTCAGTCAGTCCTCCTGATTTCAGTGGAAATTTTTAGAACAAAGTTATGCTTTCTACTTACGTTCATACCAAAATGTAGGCTTTGACTGCTTTTGGGTTTGGTTGTTTAACAAAAGTCTCCTATTTTTTCGAGGGGTTCCAATTAGCATCAGGATAACAGTAATCATATTTAAGTGGCTGTTTGCTTCTGACCAGATCCTCCATTGAACAGCATCTTCACCATCAAAAGCTTCTAAAAATGGCTGTTTTCAATGAAAAATTGGGTGTCATGTCCAACAGTTTACTCTTCACAATGACCTACCTAGCTTTTGAGAGCTGTGAAGAAGTGCATATTGCTACATCAAAGTATTTTACAAACTCTGTAAATAAAGAGCTAACACTTTACTGATTATTTTAGGTACATGCTCAGATTGAGTTGCTCGCCTGTATTCCCAAGGCAAAAACTGCTGTGGCCCTGCTGCCCTCAGACCCTTCTGTGGAGCTGCTCTCTCTGGGCCTGGGTAACCAGAGAGCAAAGATGTTCAAAAGAAGATTAAAATCTATAGGGAGTGAATCTGATTTTTAGCCAGATGGCCGCCAGTGGGCATACAATCCTTGTCTGCCCCATCCTTCCTTCTGATCACGTAAATTAACCTCTGAGAAGCTGATCTAAGCAAACAAACAAACAAGTGGGTTTTGAACTGGAAAAGCAAACACAAGGCACATTAATGGCATTGTGCAGGAAGAGGGAGGGTGCTTGGAAAGATCTGGGGAGTTGGGAAGGTTGGATGAAGTCCAGGGGATTGTGATTGAAGGTGGATAAATTCAAGGCATTCCTCTCAAGGGGCAGAGAAGAAGAATAACAAGCAGAAATAAAATACAGGAGAGCAGGACAGAGAGCAGCAATGCAGAAAGGAATCTGAGAGAGACAGCAGGTAACAAATTGAATATAAGTGAAATGTGAGGCTATTAGGGGAAAATGCCACAGCTATTTTGGAGTGTGTTCCTCATGAGGAGAGAAAAGCGATAATTCACATTCCCAGAGCCTTTCTGTGATTATAACCAGACTATTGTGTTCACTGAGGGAGAACCACAAGGAATTAATGATGCTGATAAACTGGAGGTGTCCAAGTGAGAGGTACTGGCACACTTTCTCTGTTAACAGGGTCCTTGGAAGTTGCTGTGGTTTACCATTGATCTATGATGGCCAGAAGAGACTGAAAGGGATGCTGCGATGCCAGGGAGACTTTTGAGAGGGAAGATTCATTTAGCATCTGGACAGGTGTATGATAAAGTCCTTTTACATTGCTGTGCCGTGGCAGTAATTGACTCTTAAATTTGAGAGGTTATAGAACAGCTGTCCTCCTTGCTGATGAAGAAGTATGTGACTGAAAGAATCACCAGAAATTCAAGAAAGAGATGAATATTTGTGCAAGTAGGTGGCATTTTCTTTCCTACCCCAAATTCACACCTTTTGAAAGGTTATGGCTGTCTCACTCTGTGAAGTAATGAAAACACCTTTGTGTTCTTCAGGAGTTTAAAACAAATATTGCATTTTCAATGTGAATTATATCCTGTTTTGCTCATGCATGTGGAACCTTTCAAGTAAAGGAAGTTGAGGATAATTTCAGGGCTTTACACAGTTCTCTGACGTGTATCACGGATGGTTCAGACAGTAAGACAGATACATTCAGTAGAACCTGCACCATTTCCTGACGCTTCAGATTATTTTTTAGTGTAATTCATATTTTCAAATCTCAAGGCTTTAAAAAGATTTTGTGATTAGTTAATGTATGCCAACAAAACGTTAATTGGTGCATAGACCAACAAATGGCAAAGGCAGGTTTAACAGGTACCGTATAATCTCTGGCTTAAATTTCCTTTACACATCATAGAATCATAGAAATCCCTGAGCTGGAAATGACTCAGAGGATCATTGAGTGCAACTCCCAAAGCTGTAGAAGTACTTGCTATTTAGTTCAGTAAGAAATGCATTAAAAACTTTCTTGCTCTCAGTTATGCAATCAGAAAAGGAATCTCAAATAATTTAAATGATGCTATCGTCATTTAAAATTGAATTAGGAAATGGCCAACTTATGTTTTATGTTCTTATGTTTTTTTGTGTTACTTTCCTGTATTTTTGAGACTGACCTCCCTGCTGTTTGCTCTTGAGTCTGTGCCTCTCCTCTCAATGATATGCTTCCAAAACAAAGGAAAAAAATAGTCCTAAGGAAAAATCTTGGTATCAGTACAAAGTGAAAGGCTGTAAATCTTGCGGTCACATTAGAAATGACATGTTAGACAAGCCACAATCATTTTCTGATTAAGAACTGTAATTTTTTAAAGACATTGTACTGATAAGAACAGTTACTGACTTCACTTTGTTCAGATATCTCAATATATTTCTGGCTTCAGTTTAATAATTATACTGGAAAATGCAATAACATTCTGTTCTGTGATAGATTATACTGTTATGGGTTATAAATTCAATGTTCTCAAGTGGCATTCATTTTTTACATCCCTTTGAAAAGGAAGAAGTTGATGAAGTCTACAATACCCTAGGTGGTTTTTTCAGCTTTCTTAGTTCTTAGTCCTTGAGGCAAAATGCTTTTAGAATTACCTTTGTAGATACTTCCTAGAATCATCTCTCAGATTTGTTTTTGATTTGAATCATACTTGTATTACTATGAAATAAATACATACATTCATATTACACATACAACTCTACACTTCAAACTGTTGCTTGCAGGCTTCAGGAATAGGATAGGGGTTGTCTACAGTTTTACAGATTTTCACTGAAGCTTCACTGTAATATCACATTATTTTTTTTTTTAGTTGAGGGCATAAGTGAGAAAACACTTTTTACCAGAGCAGTTAATTTATCATTCCATAGAGCTATAATAAGATAAATTACTGCAAGAGATTAGGGGGATTTTTGACTATGTATATGTGGGAGAGGGAAGAAAACTTTTTGGTCTTTGCTGTTCCCCTGACCAACGCTTCATAGCACTGTTTGCCCATTTGCCCTTGAAGACTCAGTCCAAGATTGCTTTGAATTATTTCCTAGCAATTGTTCCTACTCCAGATGCCCCAGACATTTCCCAGACATGCAGCGCAGGGCCTTTGTCCCCAGAAAGGTATAACAGCACTCAGCTGTTCCTGTTGTTGTTGCTGTGAGAAGTAGATAAGGACAGCAATATCCAAGCAGGGGTGCTCAGATCACTCTGTAAAATCTCTGGCAAAAGTAGAATAAGTTTGCCTGAACTGAACGGCTGATTGCTGCCACCACTCTTCACTGCTTAAAGCAGGCTTGAATAGCTTGACTTTATGCAGTAGAGATCTTTCCACTGGTCTTTCGTTATCTCTTTCTCCACAATTTCCATTGGCTTTGATAGGCATCAAATCAGCCTCTCGCTATTCTCCTTTGTATGCTGTTTGTTTAGGATGAAGATGTTGGCTGTTCATGGTGGAACACCACAGCCACTGCCTTCAACACTGAAACACAGAGGGTGGTGAGGCACTGGAACAGGTTGCCCAAGGAGGCTGTGGATGCCCCATCCCTGGGGGCATTCAAGGCCAGGCTGGATGTGGCTCTGGGCAGCCTGGTCTGCTGGTTGGCGACCCTGCACATAGCAGGGGGTTGAAACTAAATGATCACTGAGCTCCTTTTCAACCCAAGCCATTCCATGATTCTATTGGAAGAAATTTCTGGGTAGTGTTTATTCATTGTTCTTCCATTCTGGATAGCACTTTCTTCCAAAAAATAGTTTAAGTTTAAAGATCAGCCAGCTATAATCTTGCCTCAAATCCCATATAGCAGAATCAGGCACAGGCAGTGTACAACAGTAAAATCATAAAACAATCAGGAGTAACAATTCCTGTAGGTAATACCATGGCTTTAGATGAGACTTTGCATTAATTGTTTGACGTTTCTGATTGACCACCTGATATCGTACCTCAGTACGTTCAGCCCAAATTTTCCTTTTTAGGAATAGGTGCCAGTACTCACCAAGCAAGCAGGATATCTCATAAAACACACCCTCTTTAAACAGTACAGAGGGTGCACATTGAAACCAGGATCTATAGTTTCCCAACCATCTACTGGGAGCAGAGAACTAAGAGAAGAATGTAAAACCATTAAAGTGAATGGCTGCTGCACTTAAGGGCCCTGTAAACACGCATACTTTGTAGGTTGTTATGAGCTCTGTAGAGACCATTACCACCTGAGAGAAGGCAGTAAGGTTTTTTTTTTACTGGAAATTAGACAGTTTTTAATTTTTTTTTTTTTTTTTTTACTGGAAATTATATAGAAAGAAAAGTATTTTCCTTCAGCAAAAATATGTTTTTATTTTTCCCAAGATATCAGTAATATTTTTTATATGGGGATTTTTTTTTTTCCTTCTATACTGCATTACAAATTAAATGTAGTTCTTGTAGGAATATTTTTCTCAGCAAGTTAGAGTTACTGGTTTGCTAGAGAAGTTAATCTTTTTTTTTTTCCCTCTATGCTAGTTCTTTTCATTCTGTACTACTTTCAGAGCTAGTGAACTTGAATTTGAGCACAGTAACACAGATCATTTACAATTTTAACTCATAACATTTATGACATGATTAATTGAAGAAAAAAAATAGCTCAGCAGCACTATCCTTACCCTGCACTACAGAGTTTGGGAGCATTGAATGTAATCCCTATGAAATTGCTGAGGTCTCCTGCAGCTATTTTGCAGCTGTCCTGATGATGTTGGGTAAATGTGTATGTCTTGAAAATGTTTTATAACAAATTGCATTGTAATTTTGAAAGGATTGCCTGTCACTATCACAGTCTGTAATGCTGTGCTTCTCTGAAGACTCCTAGTCAGTATTCCAAATTGTCACACCACCTTCTAACATGGCATTACTGATGGCATCATCACATCATAGCGTAATGAGGTACCATTCTCATCAAGTTATGGTCTCACGTACCTGCATCTCTGAGAGATGATGAGGGCCTTTAAAGGTTCTTGCTGTTTGTGACCTTGGGAGAGCTGCCTTATGCTTCTGCATATTCAAATTCCTGCAGAGACTCCAAAACCTTGCAGAGAGCAGTGCGAACAACTGCTTACACAGACTGCTGCAACAGAGGAGGCAGAGCTGAAAGGGAGGTATTATCTTCTCAGGTTCTATCACAGCAGGTGTCACCTGTAGGAAAACTCTTCAAAAGTAACATTGCATAATGAAGTGATGGGGCAGGAGGGAGGAGAAGGCTCCCACAATTCCACCCAGTGAGAACAATCAGCTCATCTTGGTGGTAAGTGGATTTTGGATACGAGCCTAATTGTAAAGCAGGGACAGCCATAGCGCACTGTGGGGATCGTCTCTTTCCTCAGTGCATGCGAGATGTATCTGCATCTGCATCACATCATTTTCCTGTGCTCTTCTGTACTGAATCTTGCAACCTTGCCCTACACTTTGACCCAGAGGGTACTATGCTGTTCCAGATGCAGGGAGTACTGCTTCTGATTTCTGGAAAACTGCTTCTGGTTTCACAGAATCATAGAATCACCACGGTTGGAAGAGACCTCCAAGATCACCCAGTCCAACCTCCCATATACTACCAATATTTTCCCACTCTACCATGTCCCTCAGTACAACAACTGAATGGTTCTTGAACACCTTCATGGGCGACGTTTCCACCACCTGCCTGGGAGGCCTGTTCTAATATTTCACCACTCTTTTGGAGAAGAGCTTCTTTCTAAAGTCCAACCTGAACATATTGGCATGGTGTCTCAACACCATGGCTGAATTCTGAAAGTTCTGAATTCTGAAAATTCTGAAATCTGAAAGTTGAAGATGTTTTTTAAGAGGGAAGTATGTATCATGAAAATGTAAAATAACTGTAAGATTAGCATTTTCTTTTAACCTTTTCTCATTCCTCTTCAAAAATTTGGAAAAGCTGATGGCCCTTACCCATTTTTTTTCAGTTCTGAGGTGCCTTTCAGAAAATGCAAATATATTTAAAATATACATATGCCTCTGAATAGACCTTGGACACGAAGCATACTGCCATCCTTTTTACAAGCCTTTCCCTGTATCAAATAAAATTCAGCCCCAGGCAGACACTAAAATATGTGTGAGGCATTGGACCTGTCGTGTCCAATTTGTGCTACAATTGAGAGACAAAAGCTACCTGGGCAGAGCACCCATTAGGCCAGGTTGTAGATGGGTTCTGCTGGAAGCAGGCTTTAACAGAGCACAAGATTCAACATGAAGTATTGTTCCCACATCTCTTTAACCTGAATTTTTACTCCACGTAATCGACATAAAACCCACATATCTATTTCTCTTCTGTGGCTTGACAGACAGGCTAACATTAAGGTAGCATTGTTATTTATACTATGAGATGAGCTAGACATTACCAGTCATTGGAAAGCAAGGTAGCCTGAAAAATAAAAAGGTAACATAATGGAAACTGCAAGCACAATGTATTATGGTATCTGTTAAAAAGAAAATGTGGGGAATGACTGAAATTGTACTTAGTATGTGTTATCAAGAAACAAACCTCATGCACTTTGAGTATTGCTTGCACAGTATGTGGTGAAATGAAATACGAAGAACCATAGACCCACCAGCCTCCTGTCTAAGGCTTTGCTTTCATCAAAGTAAAAAGCACAATGTATTAATGATGTTTAGTAGACCAAAGGAACTGGTGGGCTTTTGTTCAGGTTCTCCTGTCACTTTTATGTGATCAATGAAATACTGTTTTCAGAAGTTCGAAAGAGACATATCTTGGCAAGCCTTGGAAATAGCTTTTCTGCTAAGCTGTGCAGTGATTTATATGAATTAGTAGCACTTTGGCTTCACTGTGAAATTAAATGCTCCTGGTCCCTAGATATCGAGGTGACTTTTATTCTTAATTTTCTTCTGATAGGTGTAGTGAGTACATTTAAAAGTGGAACAGTCATTGGAATTTTTCATAGAAATTGCAGTTACAGATTTTTCTTTACTTCAGTTCCTGTTCTTTTAGAGCTTTTTTTTTTTTTTTTTTTTTTGTCTCTTGGTGTATCCTAATAAATGCTGACTACTTCTTCACCAATCAAGCAGTATGTCTGCTTTCAGATGAATTATGCCATGCTTACTTAAGCAAATGAGTGGAAAATGACCGTCTGCAGTCCTGTTTCTCCACACGATTATTCCAAGAATCTGGTAAGAAGAGAACTTGTAACAGACACCTCTATAATAATAACCTATAGTAAGATTTATCTAGTCATGTATGGATATATTTTTTAATAATATAATTTGCTTCACTGTGCTGTATTGCAGAGATATTGTGACTTGCTGCAAGGTTTTGTTCAGGGTTGACTTAGAAGCTGTACTGCTTCAAGAGTGTGAAAGCTGAGTGTTGTGCTGATGGGAGATACATCAGGGTGTTTTAACATCAGTTCATCTCTGACTCTCACTCATTGGCATATTCACAGCTTTTGTGACTGTACAAGAAAACCACAAAGTGCACTCCACTTATTTTGTCTATTTGGCACAGACTTAATCTGAGACAAAGCAATTGGAAAGTAGTGTCCCACTTCAAACATTTCGTGGTGCTATCATTTCACTGTCAGCATCCAGAAGCAAGCTGCAAATCATCATATTGAGCCAAATCTGACGCTTTGCAATATTCCTATTTTCCAAAATCATGTTAAAAGGAGAGGGCAGAAGCACATAAGTCTTTGCAGGCATGCTTCTCTTTCGTGGAAGGGCAACCACGAGGGTTGAGACCAGAGCTTTCATTTATATCTTGAATAGTGGAAGCAGATTTGGAGCTGACGGATGTTTCTTGCAGGCATTTGTGTGTAATTCTAAGAGCCAGATGATTTTATACCTGTTGCTTATTTTATTTTTAATGATCTTTTTATGTAGATTAAAAAAAAAGTAATCTGGAAAAGAATAGCCTTTACTGAAACCTAACCAAGATTTTAATCTGAAATCAAAACTAGTAAAATATGATTATAAAATGTAGGGCTTGAAGAAAATGTGTGTCAGTGAGGTTTTGCCATCTGGGTTCAAGGCAGTATCAGCTTTCCTAACACATTTCTGACAAATGTTTATCAAATCTCTGTCACTAAGTACTGCCACTGGGATCTCTGTGCATTACAAAGGAGAGAACACTCCTCCAGTACCTCCTATACATGCTGTGCAGCAAACAGCTGGTATGATTAGCATAGCAACTGCCTCACATCTCCAACAACCTCTTGTTAATTCACAGAGCTGATCTTTGTGAGCTATACAAGATGCTTAGAAATGTGGGATGCATTGTAATGCCCCTAAATATAAACTTCAAAATGCATTCTGTGCCAGTCAGCACTGTCTACTCAAATGAAGAAGGAAAGTGATGCTGGGTGACTGATGTGACCAGAAGCAAGCTTGGTGATTTCTGCATCTGAAAGCAGAAACTTTGCACTTTTACTCAATGAGTTTAGAGACTATCCCAGATAAGATGATTCAATAATTTTGAAATCAGAGATCTTGGAAGTGTGAAGCTCATCAGAGAATATTTTGTGAGCAGAAAATGGTGCCATCTTTATGAAGAAGAATCACTTCTCTGCCCATTTCTTACACCAGCAGGACTGTGTGTGGCATTGATAAGTCACAGTGAAACTTCAGGGGAATAGCCTAAAGATGGATTAAAGCTCCTCATAAAGAGTGCGTCACCTTCTGTACTGTACCTTGGAATGCAGCTAGAAATGTTCTCTTTGAAAGCTCCTGAAAATGGCAGGTTTCAAATAATCTGTAATTAGCTAAAATGTCATGGGCTGGCAAATGTTTTTTCTACTGTTCTTAAAGTAAAGGGCAGACATCTCCACCCAACATGAATAAACAGATTTACTCAAGAAAGGAATTCTGTCTATGATTCTGTGATCTCCAAGATAGGCTTCAGTTACTGTATTCTCTTATGAAAAGGTTTCATTTTTTTCTACATTTAACAATATCCTCAGCTTTGAGAGAGCATCTTTTTATTTTGTTTTTTTTTTTTTCCAATGGAAATGAGTGAGTGTAATAGCTGCAATGCATTAGCAAATACAAACATTTTTCCCACTGACATTACTGAGCACTCAAATGTTGTGACTCACTTGTTCTGTAAACACAACAGAAATGCACCGCTTTACAGAGAAGTTAGAAAAGCGTGGCTTAATTTCTAGTAAAGCAAGGGACAGTTATAGAATGTGTTCTGTTGTTGTTCAGTTGGTTGTTTAACTCCATGCATACAAATATTAGAAATAGAACTAGAGGGAATGGCCTCAAGTTGCATCAGGAGAGATTCAGGTTGGATATTAAGAAAAATACCTTCTCTGAAATAGTGGTCAGACACTGGAATAGGCTGCCCAAGAAGCAGTGGAGTCACCGCCCCTGAAGCTGTTCCAGGACTATGGAGATGTGGCAGTGAGGGATATGGTTTGGTGGGGAAATATTGGTGGTAGGTGGGTGGTTGGACTGGATGATGGTGGAGGTCTTTTCCAACCTTGCTGATTCTGTGATTTTTCTGAACCTGTTACATTATATGAAAAACCACTAACTCATTGTGTTCACCAAGGAACAACAACAGAAAAAGTAATCCCAACCTGTGGATACCACAACTGGTTATCGAAATTAGTGGAATCAGGGAATGTTTGAAGTTGGAAAAGGCTTGCAAGATCATCTAGTCCAACCATCCATATGCTCTACTGTCTTGTGTGTGTTTATAGTCAAGATGCCCTGGGAAGTAAGCAATAACTTTTCCACCTAATAGCACAGTAAAATTTCTTGCCCTAAGCTCACAGATTATTAGAATTCCATGAATCTAAATTCATAGGTATTAACTGCTTATTTTCCTTTTGCACACTCCTGAAATGATACAAAACCTGGAGAAATCTGAATGTTCCTAGTGACTTTGAAATCAGGTCTTCATGGTTTGCTGTGAGTTCATGAGATTGCTGGTAAGAATTTGAAGCAAGATTCCTCATGTTGTATGTTACAGAACATATATCTTTATGCCCATCTGTCAACAGCTTCCCAAGGAAATACACTGCTGGAAGATCAGCCGAGTCCTTCATCTCAAAAAGGCACATTTCTCCCACCTTAGTGGTGAGTAACATTCATTATTCTGAACATTTTTAGACAGACTGAAGGATCAAAGCATAAATTTGCATAAGTACTCATTTATGCTTTCCATTCTGTTCATAGTTTTCTTAGATAAATTTTTGGCTTGCATGCATAGCTATTTAAATTAAAGCCAAGGTGGATTTGTGGTTTGAATTCAAATAGGATGCAGTTTGTTTTATGCACCATGTGACCGTTATTATAGGAATATTTGCAAAATACCAGCAAAAGCACTCTTTCTGCAATCCTGCAAGATCTGTTTTTTGGCTTCTTTTTTTTTTTTTTTTTTTTTTTTTTTTTTTTTTCCAATTTATATCCATTGTTTGTTTGTTTTTAATGATTGAGAGGTGCTGTTTTTCATCTATCTGAAACCCAGTGGGAACTTCTGATACTGCAGAAGCCTCTAACATCCATCAGTGCCATAGATGCACTACTAACTTGGAGGCTATACCACTATCTAGTGAACCATTGCTAATATTTTACCCAGGCTTTGGTAGCTCTGGGAGGTTTCATTGCAGAAATTGTTCTTTTTGTGAGGTACATTGAGATCACAGCACTGGGTAACATAAATAACTGTATGTCAGGTAAACACCCAGCATTGCCCTGACTCATGACTACTTGGACACTGAGGAAGCGTACAATTTACACAGTTTATAACAATGTATCTTCTCTGTTTCTGCAAACAAATATGTATTAAACTCACATTCTGTATTTGCTCAATTTGCTGAATTTCAGACTAGAGTAAGGAATCTGTTATAAAACACCTGAAATAGCTGTCTGGTAAATAGCATAATTTGTTACATTGCAGATAGAGGAAAGGGAGGTTTACAGTGGAGAGCTATATCAGTAAGTGCTTTGGTTTCAATCACAAGTGTATCACTTCTTTTTTTATTATTTCTTCACATAAGGTGATAATGAAGAATGATGACCTCATGTCTAGACCTAAGCTTTTAACTTTGTTGCAGCTCTGGGGGCTTTAATGTTTTTCAAAAAGCAATCAATCAAGTGCCAAAAACCGTCTGGCTAATTACCTCTGAGACTTTCTAAAACTCTCCATTCTTCCCTCATAGAAATGTAGTATTTATAAATTGCTTTGTTGAAGCGCAAGCAAGGTTATGGCCTATTCCCCTCTCCCCACCTTTCTTTGCTTCTGCTTTACGCTTGTGGAAGTGCTGATATTGTGAATCTGAACATTTGATAGTGTTTCTTTCTAACTGAGATAGCAATCCCTTCTTTCTTCCTGTACATTTCTGAGGAAAAAAAAAAAAAGTTTTGGCAGTCTCATGCCATAGCTGTTTCAAGACTATTTAATTTCTGAGTATCTCAGGAAAGGAACCAATGCAAGAGTAACTAATGAACTCCCAATCCTCATCCAAAGGCCTTGTTTCTGTGAAGGTTTTGGGAGTTGAATAGCAGCAATGATTTGAATAAATTTGAATTAACTACTAATCTGGAAGTCAGTAGTATTTCTAAGACAATGTAGAAGCAAAATAATAAAAAAAATAGTCTTGAAGGGACTTCTGGTGAGTGTACTGCTCAACTTGCTGCTTCAAGTAAGGGGAACTTCAGTGATACATGAAGGAACTTGGATTTGTTTCAGCTGAGATTCAAAAATTTCCAGAGAAAGATGTTCTACCAGTTCTTTGGGCAGCTTGCTATGGCAATCACTGTCACATTGAAGAGTTTTTCCCTTCTGTCCCTTTCTACCTGCTCAATAGCCATTTATAATTTGGCAGGTGTTGAACTTTCTAGCCTAAGGTCTCTGATGTCCATCTGTTTGTTTTCATTTTTTCTTTTTCCTTTTACCTTCAAGCACTTCTGTATCCAAGAGATGAAATATTTGTCAAAGCATGTTTTCATAGAAATGAAAGAAAATTGTCATAAAAATCAGCTCTAGGATTAAACTCCATTTACTGTCTAGGTTAAACTGCACTGAGCTCGTTTTGGGAGCTCGTAGTTTTTCTGTAAATGACTGTTTTTTAGTGGAACAGACAGAACCTATCTGTCATGAGTGGGAAGTTCAGTGGGTAGAAGGGAAGGTGATGATCCTCATGAAAAGGTGATTCTGGCTGACATACTTGAGTCCCAAAATATTAACTCATTAGGATTACGTTACTTTCTTCTGTTCCACACTTAGTAAGAGGCTGTGTATGCAGAATACATGTTTACATATGTACATTTAGAGAGTTAGGGCATGTATTTACTAAATCACTAGTGTAAGTGCTCTCTACAGCCATGTGACACAAGTATATGTAAGGTAATTATATGCACACTATAAACTGTTTACATACTAGAAAGACTTTGTATAAAGGGGACACAACATAAAATATAATCTCCATAGAAGATTTAATGTGACATCTGAGAGCATTTTGGGAGGAAGAGTGCTTTACTTAAAGAGCCATTATTCCAAAGCTATTGGACTTCTGATGCTCTTGGAATCAGAAGGACACTTTGAAATGTTTGGATGTCTTATATAAATTCTCTAGCAAGAAATACTTAAATTTTTTTCGTACAGAGACTGTCTTCTTTATCCTGTTTATGAGTTTTAAATATGCTGCTATTTGTCAAACTGCTGTACAACTGTACCTACTTTTTTTTTAAAGCACAAGCTGTTTTCTCTGCTAGACTCTTCAAGGAGAATTTTTCTATACTTTTGCAAAGATTAAACATTAAGAGAGTTTTAGGATACTTTAGATTTGAAAGACGCTAGAAGCCACCTTGTCCAAGTGCTTCCTTCAAATAAATATTGTAAATGTTTTCTTCTAAATCTAAATAACTGTGGGAAAATTCAGATATTTCTACGTTTTTTGTTTTCCCAACGTTACTTGACATGAATATTTCTGAAATTTTAACAGTGAGCAGTAAGAAATAGTGCTCTGATATTTATTTTGTGGTAATGCGTTTAATTAGACATAGTACTTTTACGACAGTGAAACAAAACAATGGAAATTTGAAGTGTGTCAATGCTTTGAATGCAATAAAGTAAGCACACAGTATGTAATCATGTGAGCTAGGGATTTTTTTCTGGATAAACTGAAGTATAACTCCAGTATTCTTAGAGCATCAACAAAATCAGGAAATGATTGCAACTGGCATTTATAATAAGCACTAGTTATGGTTGATGTATGAGATAATTATAATGCTTTGCAGGAAAATCTAATAAATCCCAGAGCAGTTACTCTGTAAAATCTATTTTTATGGAAATTAGGGTATGAATATTGCATCTATTACAGTGAGAGGAGTATATAGGCAATTCTGACAGCCTCAATCAAAAGTGGTGTCCACTCTTGAGAGGTAATAGTTTCTGAAGTTTTGCACACGCAAAATAACAGGTGTTCCATTTTCTGAAATGAATGCTTTAATATTAAAATATGAAAATTTTTGTAATTTGCACAGTTTGAGACGTGCAGAAGAGACATGCACCTGTTTTGACACAGAGGTTAAAAGACCAAATAAATTCTGGTAGATAAGGTTTAATGTTTTGGCAATCAGTACTGTACCAAGACTTCTAACTTGAGTTAAACTTCTGGCATTTGTAGCATCACAAGCTTCATCAAAGCTTTGGATACATATATTAGACATGACTTATATTGAGCTATATCTTAATTTTAATAGAACACTTAAACTGAACAATATACATCAACATTTTTAGAAAAGGTTAGTAAACTGGAATTACTTCTAATTTACGCAGTCCAAGGGTGGGAAGCTGGTTTTCAGTCTTTCACTTGCAGCTCTTTATTTTTTATAGATTTGAAAAGCAAAAGAGGGAATATCCCCATAGAGCTGACAGATGACAGTGAGAATAACCTGTCATTCCTAATCTTGGTTTTAAAGTGTTTCTTGAATGCTTCAGGTTCTCGTTGCCTGGGAATGCTTGTCGAGTGTTCATACCTAAAAGATGATAGAAAGCTATTAATACGACTTTATGCTTGCCTGCATTCCCCAAGGACAAGCTTGCTTTCAGTATTAGATATCTAAGATAGGCATCTATAATCCATTCTGTGTCAACTAGAACTGCATTGGTCATTTGCAAGAGTTGCATCCAGAAGGTAACAGTGCAAATGCCTGATTTTAAATACTATAGCAAATGGTTCTGGAAAATATCCCAGTTCTTATAAAATAACACAAACATATTCTTGAACTTGAACGTAAAGTTCCACTGGAAGTAGCACAACTAACAAGGTGTTCACACAGTTCTTTGGGTCAGAGTTGATTTGGAAACTCAGAAACTGCTCATGCGAATTGGGTAAGTCTCAGTCTTGAGAACTGTCAATAACATGCCAGTTTAGCCACCAGTTACTCCAGTTGTAATTTCTGTCAGCAGCGTTAGGACTTTTTAAAGTAGAGTAAAGATGAGTAGAAAGTATCCTTCAAGAACCAACCATGGTGAACGGATCAACTTCTTTTCCAATCTCGATGCTATTATGTTAGTAGATATGCCACTAGAAGCAAGTTTTGCCCACACTTTGAAATAATTTTTGTTTGATTCCTATTGCAATTTAAGCTAAAATTTGAGCAATTTAAGCTCCAATTGCTCCACAGTTTCAGCTTTTAAAAAATGTTTCATTTCAGCCATCGTACTCTAAGCACTTTTATTCATACAATTGATTTAGGTATCCTTGTCTCCCTGATATTATAGCATTTTTTATTCTACCAGAACAAAAAAGAGCATCATAAAACATTCTGCATAACTTTAATAAATCTTTGCATAAGATCCTCAGTTTTTGATTCGGAGAAGGAGTATTAATTCCCCTTGAGTCAGTTCTCTAATCCTTTTGTTAGGGTTTGTCTTCTATACCTGCTTCTTTGAGGAAAGCCATTTCCCTACAGAGTAAGAAATTTCCAAAAGAGAAATGATATGAATCTTTGAGGAGCCAAGTGACTATCACATGAATAGAAGATAATGGGATATATTTTATCTGGATCAAGAAGCATCTGCCAAGTACATCTCTGAGGAGCTGTCTGTTAAGAGGAGTTTAGAATAGATTGTTTATCCCATTAAATATCAGCAGAAACTCTATTCCTGCATTGATTTCCTCCATCTATATTCTCAGCTGGAAAAGCACAAAGAGATTTTAGAGAGAAACAAGAAAATATTATGGAGTAATGCCACAACTAGAGTCAAAATTAGGTGGTTAAAGTATGAAATTGCTTGCTATTCTGTTTCTTCTTTTTTTTTCCTACTTGGTGTTATTAATTAAAGAGAAGGATTCGGGTCTAGATATAAAAGCCTGTTGCAACTACTGGGAATTCCTTTATCAGCGGGGTTGAAATCCATCCCACAAACTCAGCTTTATCCAGAAGGCAAACAAAGGCCTAGAGGGATCTGGGTTGTTTTGTTGTTTGTTGTTTGTTTGTTTTGTTGTTTTGTTTTCATTTGCTTTTTTAGTTAATAGCATAGATTCCAAATTCCTGGAAAAACTGAGCATTTATTAAGCCAACAGGTGAAATGAACATCTCTAAGCCTCTTGGTAAATCAAGACTGTAGTAAGGGCAGATCAGTATTCTGATAGAAATTAAAGTTGGGTCATTCGAAAGACCAATATCCTTGTACTGGCATTGTGTCTACATAGAAAATATAGATGAGAGCCTAGTAAAAGAAACTAGGCTTCTTACATTTAAATTTCTTCATTAGATTTTTAATTTATTTCATTTCAAAGGATTTTTTTTCTTCAAGCTCCTTTCAAAAAGTTCAGAGTGCCACTACAGAATTAAAACAGTCTGGTGGATGCTATAGCAGGCATATCTCTAAGATATTATTTTAGCATGAACAGCTTTTAAAACTTAATCATCTAACCAGCATGTATCCCTAATTGATCTGTCCCTCTAGGACTGCTGCATTTTCTTGACCTTTTAATAACTGATGGCTTTAGAGAATAGATTTTTCAGATAACTACTAAAAAGTCCAAAGAAAATCTGAGGTGTATTGCAAGTTCTGAAGAAGACATGCAGCAAGTTGTGGCCTTGTGGAGCTCTGATTTCCTTGTGCCTCACAAGTGCTGTACTAACACAATAAAGAACAAAAGGTGGACAAAGAGGGCAGCTGAATTTTGTTCTGCATATGAAGATTATTTGAGAGGTATCATCTCCTCTTCCTTTTGTAAGTGTCTGGGGGTTAAATACAGTTTTAATGCTTCACATCCTATGAATAGGCTCTCTAATTATCTGAACGTTCTGAGGTGTTTTTGTAAGTGCAAAGCATCCTGAAAAATATAATGGCTGTGATACAAAAAATAAGATAAAATAGGGATAATATTGATCCTAATCTAGTCTGATATTTTGTTCATTGGTCAGTTGGAAAGCACAGCACTCCTGTCTCCAGTCTGTAGTCCCTTGTTGGCCATAATCACTTGGGTTGGGTTTGCACTGAGACTTCATTCTGATTCAAAACTATGATGCAGCCAAAAGCTCTAAACTTCGGAGGGTCCATTATGTCTTCTGGGGATTTCTGCTCTTGAGAAAAAAATGAGAGCCCTCCCTCAGTCCCCAAACTTGCACACTCGGATCAGAAGACATAAGTCACCTATCAATAAAACTACAATGGAAACTCTTCCTTGACTTTGAGCTCACTGCCCTCAGGCCCATTTACACTGCAAAGCTTTTCTGATAATTGATATTGTATGAAAGAGGCAGATTCATCAATTATTTTGTTTGAAAAAAAAAAACAAGAACAACTTGTTAAATTGATGAGGAGGCTTCAAAATGAAATTTCAGAACTTACAAGTATTAAAAGGCAATTTTTCCAAACCCATGTGTATAAAAGGCCTTAGGCATTAAAGAAATGGCAGTGGTTACACCAAAGCAGGGTTTTATTTTCTGTTACATCAAATAGTATCACTAATTATTTCACTTGAAAAGTATTTTCTTTTGATGAGGCTTTTCAGAACAAAAGTTTTCTTAAGTATAATAGCTTCTATACATAATACATCTTAGGAGGAAGGGCAGATCACAAAGTGATGAAGGCAACTTAAGCTTCATCAGCTCATTATGCAGGAACAGAGTGGGAGATGCCCACATATGATATGAAACAGAATGAAAAATTACACCAGAAGAGCACTGGCCTTTACAATGCATAATTACTTTCTAGTGCATCTGTGTATTCTGTGGGGTCCACTTTGATAATCTTCCCTCTTTAAAGACATGCAATCTCATCTTCCTTCCATTGAAGTCCAGGGCAAAGCTCCTGTTAGTTTCAACGGAGGCAGAATGGAGCCCATCTCTTCCCCAAGATGAATACAGTGAGAATATTTGCCATATTGTATGTTTTAGAAGTTGAAAAGCATTATTTGGAAGGTAGACTATTCATGTTTTGTCAAGTGAAAAGTTTTCAAGAGTTCAGTCATGAATTATGTAACTGAGGAAACTGTCTATGTAAATTTAATTTTGAATCATGAAAGCATATTTTATTCTTTTTAAAGATGGCTAAATATTCATGTCTTTGTATGAATTTATTTTTACCTCTGTTTTCCCTTTTGACCTGACTGACCAAATGGTCTGCTACAGATTTGCAGCATTTTTCAGTCACAAAAAAAAGGAAATATGATGCCTTTTCAAATGCTCAAGTTGATAACAAGGAAATGCATATCGTTTTTGATTTTGATGCTAAGTTCTTGCGGGACACTTTATGGAAGTCTGTGCTTTGATTTGGAAATGAATCTTCCTCCATACGACTATTCAAATTCAAATATCTGTGTGTACAGTCTCTTTCCTCTCAAATTTCTGTACATCTGGGCATTCTGTCTATGGAACAGACACTTAACACACAGTCCTAGGCACTTTGGTATTTTTAGAGCAGATTATAAATAGATGTATTATTATAAATGGTAATTATGTAGTCAAAAGTACACACATCTTATTGCATTCTTCCATTCTATCTCTGGTCAGCAATAAATATGCGACTAACAATAGAACACTAATAGTAAATGTAAAAACTTTTAAGTGGAAAAATATTCTTCTGTTTAGACTTCTTCAACTCCACTGGGGAGAGCAAATAGAGAGAGATATCACCCACAGTCTATGTGGGAAATTGCTTCCCACACTGTTATGTGTGCTTGTGTACTCTGAAGAAATTATATGCGATGAAAATACAACACATTGTGTCAAAAGAACTTGGTAAATTTGAATAATAATAAAAGAATCATTACGAGACAAGTTATATATTAGACCAGTAAGTATAGCTGCTGTTGACACCATATTTCGCCCCAGCGGTAGGAACCTCTGTGCTGTGTTTTGATTTCAGTGCTGTGTTTTGCCAATGTTTTTCATGAAAATGGTGTTTTCCAAGAGCTGAAAATGGTGTTTTCAAATTTCACAACATGCAGTCTGTCTAGGACTCTTACCAGTGTATTCTATTTTAAAATCTCTAATGATCTAATTTGCCTTTCCAAAATATTTTAGCTGAGTGTTTTCTTCCAGATTCCTTTCTTTTCCCTGTCAAATTTTGACATGGGTTGGTGGATATGTCAAGGACTAGGAACAATGATGCTGGTCATGGTGAAGAATCTCTTTAGCACCATATTGTTCTTTTCTTCTTTAGTCTCTTCTATAACGCATGGCGTACTTTTCATCTACGGGTATTTGTCTTAGTGCTTGTACACTTCAGTAAAGCAAAGACTTGCAGCTTCCTGGGTTTTGAAGGATGACTGTGCAAATCATCCAGCAAATCCCTGCTGAGTTGTATGGGACTGGAAGAAGCATGATGTCCCTCAATGCTTTCAATCTCCTCTTTCGTGACAGCTGTGAAGGAGGAAAAAACTTATGTGAATGTGACAGTGGAGAGTGGAGAGGGACAGAACTGCAGTGCTCATAGGAGATTGGAAAGGACTGGGTTTTCCCACTCAAGACAGCTTGTGCTGTGCTTTGAACTTCCAGGCACAGAGAGTACAGATTCAAACAGGGGGAGAAGAATGATAATGCATTTGCAAAGAAAAGGATTATAGGATAATTCATGCTTCTGAAAAACACGAGTGATGCATAAAGTTATTTGTCAGTGGTGACTTTTATGCCCGTGGACATATTGGCTTGATCTATTGATGGAAGTTGTTTTTATAATAAGAACTGCCATTAGGAGGCAATTGTGAGATCTGTTCTCAATATGGGTAGCACCGGGAACAGGTGGTTATTGCCTGTGAAGCCCTACAGCAGGAACGAATACTTTTATTGAAAGCAGTGGTGTTATTAATTATGCCACCTCTGGATTGCAGTACCAGAGTTTCCTGAACATCCATGCTTTGTGAGCTTGGCCACAGTAAGAATAGCTGAAAACAGTTTAAACAAGGGCAAGTGGATTCTGATGCAGATATAAAGAAAGGAGTTTCTTAATTCCTACTTCAAAACTGAAGAACTTTGTGTTTTTCCTTTACTACTAAAGGCTTATGTTCCAAATGAAACATTTACATTTTGCCAGATAACTCTCAGTTTAACAGGACAAAAATGGTTTGTGCTTCCAGAGGGCTTTGGTTCAGAAAGAAAGAAATATTGTTTTCATCTTTAATTCAAATCTGCTGCTTGATTTATTTTATTCCTTTTCCCTGTTAAGCTTTATCTCATTAAAGAAATTAAAGCCCTACCTTTCTTCTGATTAGGAGAAAGCAATAGAATATCGGAATAGTCAGATTATGAAAAAAAAAATAAAACTGCTGTTGAGAAATTACACAATTTGCATCAAATGTATTCTTTATTTGTTATCATGTGGTCAAAAGTGATGTAATTTTTATTTTTTTATTTTTTTTTTTTTTTAATAAACAGAAATGTGAGTGTTTCATTTTGAGAGAAAATCTATGAATGAAAGATGTGCTGTGGTCAGAATATAAAAGCATTGGAGTTGGATGGGAATATATGGTGGTCCAAGGAGCAAGAGAGTTTGCTCCTTTGCATCCTGGAGTGGATATTTGAATCCTAGAATCATTCAGGTAGAAAAAGACAGCTCAGATCATTTGCTCAGATCCATGGAGCAACCAGGGAGCAAGATGCCCTTTGCCTGCATTTTTCTGAACCCTTTGTAATTGATTACTTCCAGTTGTGTTTTACTTTCATAAGCATTTTATAAGATAAATGTTTGGCTTCCTAAAAAGTTTGAATTTTTTTTTTTCCTCGGGAATCCTTCATCTGTGAGGACTATGATGGACTGATTTCATTGGAAGTGAAGAAAAATTGCAAAGTAGTTCAGTTAACTTCAACATATGGAAGCAATATAAGCTCCAACCAGTAGACACATCTTTTCTAGATTATTAACAAAAGATGTTATTTTTCTAATGTGAGCATCTGGCTCCTCCAAAGAAAAGTGTCAGATGAAGAAAATGATGGAAGGGAGTGAGTGCAGTCCTTGTCACTTAACCACACAGCAGGTGCTCAGGCGCTGTCATGTTGTTCTTGGTTTTCACTCCTACCACCAGATTTTGTCAGGTGGCTTGTTGTATATATTGGGGGTGTTTCCCACAGCTTTGCCTGATGGTTAGAAGTATGTCTTTTTGATAAGAACAGCTTGTAAGCAAAAAAGAGCAGCCTAAGTGATCTTTGAAAATGTATGTGGGTCTTTGAGATAACAGCTGCAGTGTCAGCAATGCGAACTGGGGATGGAGATCTTAATGGAAAAGAAGGGAAAAGGCCACTGCACTCCTGTGACAGATGTCAAACATATCAATGACAGGTAAAAGCAGCAGCCTGTCTGATAACAGGAAGGAGACAAGGCTTAGCAGATTACCTGCAAATCGTTATTTCCTACATCTTGATGGCAGTGTTATTTTCACAAAGGAGGATTAGATGTAACTGTGAAGGAGAGGAAAAGTCAGGCAGATTCCCCATTGGCAATTGGAAGCTAATCAACAGGCAGTCAGCAGCACATGGCATTTGTTAATAGTAATCATGTTGGTGTGGCACCAGGCTAAATTTATTGTAATTGAGTTAGAAATATTTTACTGAGCAGAATTTTAAAAATGCCATTGCATGACAGAAAACAAATATAACTGAGGGAAGATGAAACTTGGGAACCCGTTGCAGTTTCAGAGAGAAACTAGAGAGAAGGCTCTGACAATTTGTTCTTATTGTGATAAAGATCTGAAACAGAAGTACAGTTTTAAATTTTTCCTTGGATTTTATTCAGCTTTCTCAAAGCCCTCAACACCTGTCTGAAATAAATGGAGGCATTACAAAGTAAGCAATTCCTTTTCTCATCCAGCTTTACCTAAGTCCTATTTGGTTCATTACTTGAATATCTATGGAAGCAGGACAAGCAAGACGTGTTTCCTATGCCATTCTTCACAAACATGTTTACATGGGCCCAATTCAACTTTCAGACAAAAATGCCTCGAAAAAAGCTTCATAAGACTAAATGTTATTGCAAATTCCATTGATGCTAAACTGTAATAATAAAATATGGAATAATATTAAATCTAGAATGAATGCAGGTATTTTCATGCAAATTTTCTGCTGATTAGCCATACTAATTTTAATAATGTTTAATAGCAACAATTTCAGAAACAAAATGATTATCTCTGTTGTATGCAAAAGTTCTTTTAAAATTTCTGATTGTAACTATGTGTTAACTCTGAATGTCTTCAATTCCCCCACAGCAGAACACTTGGTTAGATCCTTTTCTTTCTCTTATATTATTTTTTTATACAATTTCTGAGAGAATGAACTTGAAAAAGTGTAATGAGACTATTTAAATCCCTAAAGTGAAGAGACTGAGTACAAAACTGTACAAATGAAATGTAAGATTTTTACTACTATCAGTACATTCTTGCTTTATCTTTACCTTCTTTCAAGGAAAGCTTTCAAGCACAAAGATGGAAGATGCACAACTTAGATGTGTTTCTGAGAAATTCAGTATAACATTTTAAGAGACAACCATAGTTAAGTACAACCTAAAACCTCTTCAGTTTTTTCACCTTCAATCAACTCTATCAATTCTCTCATTGTGCACCAAACGTGATAAGAATGGATTTGACTTTAAATTCTGATGCATGAAGATGATCAGTTACTGACATGACTGTCTTAATGCACTCATTGTAAAATAGGCTTCTCCTCAGATAAGAGTTCTATCATATTTAGGAAGGAGCTCATCTTAGAATCATAGAATCACCAAGGTTGGAAAAGACCTAAAAGATCGTCCAGTCCAAGTCCAGTTCATCCTCTTGAAGCAGCAGAAAAATAAAGTCTGTGTTTCAGTCTTTAGATTTTGAGTAGCAAATTGTTTTAACTAGATAACCAGTAATGACAAGTCATTGCACGAGCCCAAGAGTTTAATGCTACTTTTAATCACATGTAGATTGTACCCATTAAATAGCGTTACGACTCAGTTTTATCGTTCTTTCATCCGTGATGCTGCAAGAATAGTACTCAGCAAAAAGAGGAAAGAAACACAAAAATAAGGTCAGCTCATTTATACTTTTTTATATCTTCCACTCTCAATTTACATTGTACTTTTCAATAGAAAGATCCTTCTAATTGTTTGAAAAATGACAGAACTTATTTATGTTCAACCTATATTCTGAAAATAATAGCCTAAATGGGTACAGTTGGATTTGTCCCCTACATAAATATATTTTCTTTCAGTATTTTAACTAAAATACATTTGGAAAAAAGTTTGGTATTTTTATGATTGCAAACTTACAAAAAGGATTAAACAATGCATATTTGCATTGCATAAAGCAAACGAAGGAAATAGCTTAGTTGGTCAGGTGTATGGGAGATGATAGGCAATGAAGTAACTAGAAGGTAAAGCCACTGAGAGGAAAAGCTTTATTATTTCAAATTTCGAAGTCTATATATTACTTTGTTAAGCAGAATGGAAAATTAATTAAAAGATGAAAATACACACTCAATTTAACTCAATTCAGACTGAAAATGAGGTGAACAAATCAGATAATAATAATAGTAATAATAATAATAATAGCAATAATATAGTAGTAGTAATAATAATAATAATAATAATAATAATAATAGTTCAACACTAATAAGGCAAAAAAAAAAAAAAAAAAGATGCATGGAATTAATACTTTTTTCAGCCTGTTGAGTATTTCTAGAGTGATACATCTCATCAGCGGTCTCTTTCTTGTAGCTTGTCTTTGTGTCCATCTAATGGCTTAATCACAGAAACACAATTTTCTACTTTTCTTAGTTTTCTGCTTCGTTTACTGATGATCTTGCAGAAAGCAAGGTTCTGAAAAAAATGCCATGCAGATATAATTGAACATTTTGGAGGAGACTTTCAGAGGGAGAGTGGTTTATTTATCCTTGAAATTAATATTCTCCCTTCAGTAGGGTTCCACGTGCACTTCTGTCTCAGTTCTAACATGATGGGGTTTGCTTACTTTTGCTGTTTGACTCCTATTCTGACAAATCAACACATTAAAGGTTTAGAAATAGGAAGTGGAAGGGTAAATATTGAAATATGTTGAGTTTAATTACTTATTAATTAAAAATATTTAATCTTGTTTGTATTGAAAGTTGTTTTAGAAGAAATAGTAAAAAGAATATGGGCTACTGCTGTCTTATTTCTTGAAGAAATAGACACTGGAAGTGAAAACAATTTGGAAAAACCACACATTGTGTCAGAACTTGTTTATTTGTACAAAAGTTTCAAAGAGATGGGACTTGATACTGAAAAAATGTTGCGTACGTATGTTTTGATTTCGACCTCTTAGGATGACTTTTAAAATTGATTTTTTTTGTGTGTATTTTTTTTTTTTTTATTAACTGAGTCTTTGAATTGATCTTGATCCCAAGTGTTGTCTCTCAATAATCAGAAAGCAAAATGGCTTCCACTATAAAAGTGACACTGGCATATTTTTCCTCTGAGATAAGGAAAGCAACAATTTAAACCTTAGTGGCAATGGCTGATCTGTTTTTCTGAAAGCTCCTTCTGTGTTTCCTTACCCCATGTCTAAGCTCCTGAAATAAATGAAAATGCGACCTACTGGAGAAGGAGTATTTCTTCTCTGTGTGTTTTGTGAACTCTCTAGTGATCCTGAATATATTTTGTAGATTAAAAACCAGAAGACATGCAGGTTGCCTTTATACTTGAGTCGCATATTAACAAATAGAGGATGTTTACTTCGCTATGCCATGAATTTTTATTGTGTAAGATATATATGAGATGATAGAAACTCTCCCCAGTGTCTTAACTAAAAGAACAGCACTGCATTGACGGTGTGGAGAGCAAATTTGCCCCAAAATACCCCCCCAAAAAAGAGATTGTTCACTTACTCAGCGACTACTTCAGTCCTTGAAATTTTCTGGTAATTTTTGTTCAGAGTGCTTTCTCTGAAATTAAGAACATGTAGAGATGTGTTAATTTTCTGTAAACAAGCATTGTTTCTTTTGAGGTGTAGTGAAGTTTTTAAAAAGGTACTAGTTCCTGCTTGGCTTAATATTGATGGATTGTTTTCCAGGAATTTAATATAAAGTTGACAGTTCAAAGTTTGAGAGGAAACAATAAAGTAAGGTAGAACATCCATAGTCACAGGGAACCTTTGGGAAAGTCTGAGAAATGAAAATCCATTGATCCTATTTCTCTGTGATTAATGAGGGAAGGAAGACCTGCAGTTCTGGGCTGCATTTCTGGCCATCCTGGTACTCTTTATTTTCATTGAAAATATTTATTGAAGACATTCAGCTGCAGGTCAAAGTTCTACTCTATAGTTACTGATACTGACTGGTAGAAAAACGATTTGTTTTTAAGTCATTGTGATCAGCTGCACAATGACAACTTAATTCTGATCTCATTTTGCCATTACATTTGCAATCTGCATTTGAATTTGCAAGGAAATATACAATTGCATTTCTTTCAGAGACAAGCCAAGGAAAATATGTGGTTGTCGTAGCACTTGCAAACAATTCACAATGAATAATTCAGTCAGTGAGCGCAGAGTTTGTTTCTCAACATGGAATCATCTTGAGTAGATTATAATTTCCCTGAATGCATTCATGATTAGGCTGAACTTCTGTGAGTTGTCTTCCTCTGTGGATTAACTGTCAGCAATTAGCTGCATGTCTGATTCTTGATATTTAGCATTTGAGGTGTGTTAATTTGTAGTGATGGCCTCTCATTGAATGCTGCTTTTTCTGTGTGTCTCCAAATGAGGCAGGTCAGACTTCAGTAAATAGAAAAGAAACGTTTATTAAACAAATATGGAACTGGGCAAATGGGGAAGATGTTTTTCTGTAGAAAATATTTCCCTCTGAACTAGAGCGAAGCTGGACATCTCTTCTGCAAAATAATGATTGCTTTCTATAGTAAGCAAGGAAAAGTTTCAGTGGTCTTCTCCAATGCTTCTATTATTCTATTCAGGTTGGATATTAGGAAAAAATTTTTCTCAGGAGGACTGGTCAGGCATCGGCACAGGCTGTCCTTGGGAGGTGGTGGAGTCAGAGTCCCTGGTGATGGAGATATGGCACTTAGAGACACGATCCATGGGCATAGAGGGGGTGGGTTGGGGTTGGACTGGATGGTCTTAGTGGTCCTTTTCAACTGTAATTCATTCTATGGTTCTGTAGACCCAGTGGCGAAGAGCCAGCAGGCAAAAGGAAAAGCAAGCAGCAGTACACCAAATGGGACAGATTGATCATACCTGGCCACAAAAGTAGGTGGCACCTTCTTGTGCGAAAGATTTTAAACATCACAGAAATGGCCAGAAATTATTGAAATCACTATTAGCTTAAGTGGGATGTGCCTCTATACCCAGTTTTGTCTTATTAAAGGCACCGTTGGCTCTGAGTGAGAGAGTGGTACAAGTAGTCCTTGCACAATGTTTCCATTATTATTTTAGAAAGACAGAACTATAGTTCTACCGTGACAATGTTTACCTAATGCTAGTTTATTTATTTATAAATCATACATCATCTTTTGCTTCTGCTGCGTCCATGTTTTCTCCAGTTCTAAAAGAAATAGTCATTTGAGTCATAATATTATTTTATTTACAGTACTGACATTTTAAAATTGTATGCCAGAAAGAATTTGATCTTATCTTTCATCTGGGATTCACTTGAATTCTCTTTAACCTATGTCCAACTGAATTCTGTCTTGATAATGCAGCTTATGTTTATCAAACCCTGTGATACTATGAAAAATGCTGCCTGTTAAATGGCATGCTGCTGTTGTGTACATCATCTATTTCTTTTCACTTACTGAAGATCGCAGTTATTTATTTTCCTTCTGCTCTGTGAATTATTTTATCTGAACCTCCTTTGCTATTACTTTCCTTGTGTCTGAAGACTTGGTACAGTTGCTGAAACGTTCCGTTCGCTGCTGAGAAACAAACATGGGCAGACAAGGGAGTCACAGTTTCTGAATCACTACCTCCACTGCAGAGTGGTCGTGATCCCTGTCATGACCTGCTCCATCGTTTTGCTGCAGGGGTGGGCGTGATGTCTTCTCCCGTGTTCCCTGACTCACAGACTGCTTGATGAAATGTGTGCACAGAGAGCAAAAAAAAAAAAAAAAAAAGGGACCACAGACCAGCCATTAGGGCTGTACTTAGACTGCACTGAAGCACATTCTTCCCTAAGAAATATATCTGAGCAAAGCAGACGGGTTAAGACCCAGAAAGACACAAAACTCATGCATATACACTGTGTATACCTCATTCCCACTCCCCCAGAATGTTGTGCAGGGTAAAGAAAAGGTACTGCATTGGCTTCATTGCAGGGTTCTGTTAGCAGTGGTGTCCAGCAATGTGGGGACTGTCCCATGTCCTCTTTTGGAAGCACTGCTTCCCCCTCTACTTCATTCCTATCTCATTTCAACAGATTTTACGAACATGGCTTGGTGGGCATGGAGGGGATAGATTGACAGTTGGATTTGATGATCTTAGAGGTCTTTTCCAACCCTAATGATTTTACGAATTTAAGTTAATTACTGCTAATCACAGTGGAACAGCAGCATAAGGATGTGGTGTTGTGATGAAATAGATGACTATTGGTACAATCAGTTTGCTTGAGAAAGCTTCAAACCCATGGATAATGCAATGCAATAGTATAATATTGTAGTATAATAGGAACATATGAGTGTGTGTAATAATATATAGAAATAATTTTATATAGAATCTTGTAGTTTACTGCTTAAAAAAGGTATAAGGCATACTTCTAATATTGCTGGATGAATATATATGAGATGAATATATAAAGAAAGAAAATTCTGTGGAATTTCATTTGAGATAGGAAAATCCAAAGAAAAAAGTCTTTAAGAATGAAGTTCTATAATGGTGATCCAAGAAAAAAGAAAACAACCTTAAAATATTTATGTTAGCCGTACAGACTGTAGATAACCCAGTTACTTTGCATGTTAAAAGAGCTAAATGGTGAAAGGGAAAATGAGGCAGAAGGCAATTTAATTAAACCTACATCTGTCAAAATTCTTCCTCAAACAATGAAAAAGGACTGACTAAATCTATTAACTGATCAGTTTTGTAACAAGAAAATAGTATTTCAGGTACAATTTCAGTTCTCACAGTAACTCTTGGGTTTATTTTAATTGTGAATTTATTATCAAAGGAAATCCCAAAGATATTTGAAATAATCCATGTATAGAAAACTAGAGATTATGATTAAAGCAACTCTAAAGCACTTCCCTCCTTCCTGGTTATGTGCAATACCCATTGAAGCAATTACAGTCATGGAAGAAAATTACAGTCCATAAACTACTTTCAAATTGTATTAGCATTATGCAGCAGATCTAACGCACTCTTGAAGTAAATTCATTTGATAAGAGTTACATCAAAGACAAATTCAGTTCAGTATACTTAATTTCCACTGTGAATATTGAATTGGAGAACTGTTTAAGCTCATAATTGGCACAGCGATGTATGGAAGAGAAGTAAATATGTTATTAATTAGGAGTTAAATATTGACATGTAGCAAGAGTAAATCATATCAAAACATTAAATGTAACTTGCCTAATGTGCTGTTAAATATCCAAATATTGCATATATGGAATTGTAATTATATGGTGAATTAACAACAGTAATGCATTTTCCCAAATTTTTCCAAGCACTTGGGGCTCCAGCAGAAGTCAGTGACAAAGTAGAACTAAGAAGCAACGTGTGCTGTCCCAGCTCTACAACATGCCACGGATTTGTTGCACTGCTGCCTACACCTGCAAACATGAACCTTCCATTAGAACATGTGGAACTGTATAAAGCTGTCACATTAAGAAAATCCTAGGTTTATTTTTCAGTGCCATACTTCATTACAGGAGAAAGCAGAGTGCCGCTGAGCCGCCGCTGCCACTGATTTAGCACTTGTCTTTTGATTGCTTTGTGTCAGGCATGCAGTATTAACTTCTTGCTGTTGAAAACACAACAAATTGGGTAAGAGTAAATTTTTATAGCAGATACAGGCATTCCTCAAAAGATAAGCATAGGAAAAGAAACCTCCTAGGAAGGCAGAAGGGAAGACTGTAATTTTTCATGCAAAATGCAGACATTTACGAGAAGTGGCATTGGAATTTGCAGCACTGTGAGGACTCAGGAATGTTCAAAACAGAGAAAATAGAAGGGAATAGGATTTATTAGTTTCTAGCACCACCTGTTCTATTTCACAACATGCTTCTAGAGTCCTCCCCATTTGTCCAACATCCATTCTAAAAGATAATGATTTCAATCCCTGTCTTAATTTGTTAATACTCATTAAAGGGAGAAAAATGAGAAGGCTGGATGCCTTAGGACCAGAAGCTTGGAAGGAGGTGGAATAGTATTTAAGTGAAAATATTTTGATATATAGAAATGTTGTACTATAGATTTTGACTCCTTATTTTTTTTTCCCCCTAACTAATACTATTCAGATATTTTAATGTTTTTATGTATTAACTTTTGCATGAGACAAAATATCTCAAGTATTGCTCTTTTACTCTGCACAAGTAGCTGAAAAGTTACTCCAGGGCATAAATAAGAATAGTCTGTTAGAATAATCCCATTAATAGCTTAAATTCTGCCTACATAACTGTAGTAACAACAAGAATACTTGTTCTTTAGCTATGCCTTTCGAGTGATAGTTTTTATACCGATAATCAGGGTAAGTAATGCTATACTAGAATACATGTGCACTATCACTGTAGTCACAGCTCGGTATAAATACCTCTCTTGAAATTCCTTTCAATTTAATAACTACTTTCAATTACTTCTGTTTACAGGTGATGATTGTGTATGTAAAAGCTACAAATATACGTGAACGTATGCATGTATGTAAAGGTGATAATCAGGGTAAAGGCAAAAACTTGCACCAAAAGGGTAAAGAGAAGATTATGGCTAGTCCATTAAAGTCTACAAATATCTGCCCATTGACTTCAATTAGCTTTGAATTAGGCACTTAAACAGCAGGAAGCAAATGGAATATTCTGTTTGATTATCCTGGTCAATGAGCAATGAATGCATAACTATAACTGTACAAAGACCCCAATGGAATTAGCTTCTCAAAACTAAGCTGAAGAATGGGAACTTTTCACAGTGTTAGTCTTGCTTAGTTTTTTACTGCCCAAGGAATTTCAAGATTCAAGATTGCAGAAGAATGGGTCCACAGGAACACGCTAACGTTACTGGAAGCTTGTTTTAGGGGAATTTTGTGTGCATGTTTCCAGGCTGTTTTTCACTACAAAATTATGGGAGATACACTAGATGTTCATGGTACAGCCAATGGAAAGGAAGACACTGATGGAAAAAAAGACACCAGTGGCTTTAAGCAAATTGCAAGACAGGTATTTACACAGACCTAAGGCTGCAGTAATAGCATACATGTATTCTAATGCAGGGAGTCACCACTACCACTTGCAGTGATTGGCAGAGAATCTGACACAGTGGTGGCTGTATCTAGCATCAGCATCATCAGGTCTTTAAGCATCATCAGGTCTTCAAGAATCACCACATACAGTGAAGTAGGAGCTTTCAGGCTGATGGAAAGGTTCTTCCTCTGTCTTCTAGGGTGGCTTTCTTGCTCTGTATTTCTTCTTATATTAGACTAACTCTTCAATTATTTCTCTTATACTCTTTTTGCAGTGATTTTGTGAGTATCTCAAATTTACCATGCAGTTTAAATGCCTATAGATCTGAAAAACATGCCCAACATCTTTGTTCCAATTGCTTCCTAGCAGAAAGAAAAATGTTAGTTACTTCAGGAAAGCCATACCTTTTGGACTTTTTCCAATCTGAAGCTGATTGAAGGCATAGTTTTTTATTGTAGCTTATGGATGGTTTTGAGGATAGCTGTAAGGAGCAATACAAAACCCATAGGATAGCGGATCTAAAGTTTAGGCAAAGCACTTTGCTGATAGCAATGACCACAGGACAAGAAGCTTGAGCAAGGGAAGAAAGCAGGAGTTAAGGGCTGCGATTAACCTGTGAGATATCACTGAGTTAGTTCTTCAGCTATGGAAGTTAGTGGTGCTGCAACTTGTGAAAGAGATTCTATAAGTAGAGAACATGCAGCTTAAAAAGTGTAACATCAACTTAGACAAACAGGCCATCGAGATAAATGGTGACATCCAGACCTGAGCGAACACCTGCAATACCTGAGGAGTGACAATCCAGTTGGAGTAAAATATTGATGTATTTTACAATAACAATTTGCATATTGATTAAAACCCATAATTTAGATTGCCTGGGGTTTACTCTGAGCTGTTATACTGATACCTGCCAGACTCTAAACTGCAGGGGGAGGAAAATTACTTGTGCTGTCAATAGCTGTTTACCTATATTAAAATAATTAGCAATCAGAGTGTACTCCACTGCCTTCCACACTGGGAGCCTGATTAATTTCTTCTTTGGATTTATACATCCTCCAGCAAATAAATGGAAAGACATCCTATGTCCTCCATCGTGGGAATATGTCTGTCGTTATTTTGGAAAGGCACATAGCAGTTCAAACGAGGACACGCTTTCTGTCAGAGATTTGTCACTATATCTTTTCAGTGCATCATGCCATTATGCTGCCTTATTCAACACAGAGCATTATTCAGCGTGTTACACTGACTGATGCTCTGCAATGACAAAGTGTTAATCTCCATTAAAAATTTAAAAGACATACAGTTATTTTCATCTGGGGAAGCTGCTGCTGATTCATCAGCAGTCCTTCCCAGCTGAGGCGAAGTGGCAGCCATAACTCCCAAGCTATTACACAATACAGGAGAACCATCCTTCAGTTCGACTTCCAGCAGCAGAAGCTGGAAAGCTAATTGCTTCATAAAAGAAAGAAGTCCAGTGTTCTTTTTTTCTACTTAATAGGAAATAGCGTGACTTCCCTATTATTTGCTGATGACTTAAGTGAACTGGAAGTCGTTGTAATCTCTGACACCATTTTACTCTGGAAATGCATCAGTGTATCTACTTCTTTCTGTGGGTGGGAGATGGTTCTAGCTAATTCTGCAGCGGTTTCTAAGAAGCTCTGGGGAAACCAGTGTTCCCTCTGGAGAGCAGAGCCAGGATTGCCAGAGGAATAGCAAAGGCTGAGAATAAGAAAATTTTTCCTTACAGAAGTTTACTTTTGTGATGGCATTCAATTCATACCCATATAACCTTTGAATAATCATAGAATCACAGAATGGCTTGGGTTGGAAGGGAACTCAAAGATCATCTATTTCCAACCCCTCTGGTGCTTTTCACTGAGACATGTATTAATCTGGAAACATGAAACATTAATAGAAACATGAATAAAAGAAAAAGAGGGAAGAGGCTGATGCCAGAAAGCTCAGGGTGGATGGTATAGATGTTCATGGTTAGATTAGGGAGATATTTACATCTCCTGTTGTTTGTTTGACTTTATAAAAGATAGAATTTAACTTCAGAAGGGCAGATTTATCCTGTGCTTTTACTTTGGGCACAGCACATAAAACACAGTGACAATAAACATCTCACAAGATCCATGTACTGCTGGGATATGTAGGGTAAAGCAAAAAGCAATGGCTGAACCCCAAGGAAAACCCCTAAAGGGATGTAGGCCATGAGGAATTATGGATTCTCTGGACAAGGAAAGCAAGACCATGAACAAACACAGTAAAAATATAGGGTGAAAATCAAGTGTGGGAACAAATATCCCATAGAAAATAAAGAAGTAAAAGCTTTTATTGTTTTAATTAGTAAAGATTATGAGGAACAATGAAAAACATTAACAAGTACATTGTCTGAAAGCCAGTTAAACTGGCAAAAATATTTGATGTGTGACAGCATCCAATTACACTGAAAAAAATACCATTTTTTTCAGTACCAAGAAACCAAACAAAATACCAAGAAACAAAACAAAACATT
This sequence comes from Centrocercus urophasianus, assembly GCF_019232065.1. Classification (NCBI taxonomy): domain Eukaryota; kingdom Metazoa; phylum Chordata; class Aves; order Galliformes; family Phasianidae; genus Centrocercus; species Centrocercus urophasianus. Next base: position 3,011,139 of record NW_024884744.1, on the reverse strand, counting down.
GAATTTGTGCTACGGATCTGAGCGCTTGGACATTCTTGCACAGTTATAAATAGGACGTTTAAATAGGGTATTTTGTGGGACATGTAATTCCAGCTGACACAAGGAATTGCCGAAAAGCGTGAGGAAACCTGTGTGCTGCTCGTTAGAGTAACAGCTTGTGACTGCTCTCAGAACCAATTCTCTTAAAGATCCAGTCTTCTTCTGTTACACGCAGCACAGCCGAAATTGTGACTGTTACAGGGAGTGCCACAGGTGATGGTAAATAATGGTAGACAAATATGAATGCATGATTAGAAGGACTGCAAGTATGAAATGATGTAGAAGAACATCCTAGTTTGTTTTATAAAGACTGTTCTTTGGAATCACAGTGCACTTGTAATTTAGCTTCCCCTTATGGGACAATCAAGTTCTGTGTTGTGTCAGTGCTGACAAGGGCTGAAGCACCGCTTTTGTGAAGAAAAGTTGAGGGAACTGTGCTTGTTTATCTTGGAGAAGAGAAGGCTCCAGGGAGACCTATTGTGGCCTTCCAGTACTTGAGTGGAGCATATAAACAAGAGAGAGAATGGCTGCTTATGAGGGTGGATAGTGATAGGACAAGGGGGAATGGTTTTAAGATAAGGCAGGGGAGGTTTTGGTTAGATATTAGGAGGCAGTTTTTCCACTCAGAGGGTGGTGATGCACTGGAACAGGTTGCCCAAGGAAGCTGTGGATGCCTCATCCCTGGAGGCATTCAAGGCCAGGCTGGATGCAGCTCTGGGCAGCCTGGTCTGCTGGTTGGCGACCTGCACATAGCATGGGGTTGAAACTGGATGAGCATTGTGGTCCTTTTCAACACAGGTCACTCTATGATGTGGAGAAGCATTCTGCAACACCACTGATGCAATGACAAATCAAACTTATTCACTTTACTCTTTTTAACTCCATATGGATTCCTGGGTATGAAAGCAATGAGCAGATTTATTTTATTTTAGTCATAACCTAATAACTTAATGTGTAATTATGTACACATTTTTAAAATTTAAAAGTAAAAATGCAGAAGTTACTTGTATTTAACAGTACAGAAGGAGAATATCCTCAGAGATGAGGAAATCTCAGACTGTAATCAGGAATTGACGACCTGTCTGTGAGCAAGCAATTCTGGGTTTCCTCATTGGGTTCAGCTGTAGGATCAGATGTGCACCTTGTCTGGGAAGCTATAAAAAGTAGGTTATGGGATCCTGATTATAAGATTTAGTAGAGCTGGTCAGGTCCTCTGAGAGGTAGCTGGAGGGGAAGGTAAGAAAGCTCTGCTAAGGAGCTCTTGTCTGGGGCTGAATTATGGGTTGGTGGGCTTTTTTTTTTCTGCTGTGTGTGCTAGAAGGAAGGAGGTTTTACACTGAGATGTAAAGTAGGTGCAGATTCCTTTAACTTATTTTTTTTTTTTTTGTAATAATTACTGAGGACTACAAATGCATTTTGTTAGCTTTTAAGTCTCTTTTGTATATTTTCATATTTATTAGAAAGCATCTTTTTGAATTTGGTGGTTTTTTTTTTTTTTTTTTTTTTGTTTTTTTTTGTTTTTGTTCCCCTTTACGTTCAGCATGGCAAACCTCATTTCTTTCTTATATTTTATCACCCTGCTTATTATCAGGAAAGCAAAAACAGGAACTGATGGTTAAGTTTATAATACTAACGAGCTTGGCTTTATGAGAAGCTGAGTTTGTTGGATTAATTTTTCTGTGTTTTCTGGGCAGATTTAGAATAGGTATACAATAGAAGATTTTATGGGTTTTCCCTAAAAGCACTCATTCTACAAGTGTATCAGTCAATTGTTTCCTTACAGTAAAGATACCTTCTGACTGCAATGGCAGTGTGAAAAATAGAAGAAGCTTAGAAAAACACTTGGAAAGTCTCTTGGTGATTCATATGACAACAACTGCTGTCTGCAATGAAGCTAATTAATATGCTCATTATGATAATCACCTTCAACATTTCCTTTTGTTTTTCCAATGTCTTTCCTTAGCTGTCTGTCTCTGAGATAAGAAATTTATTATCAGTGTATCAGCTCAGATACGTTTCAGTCAAAGAATAGCAAGAATTAATTCTGATCTATCAGAGAAGAGTACAGTTAAGAAGCCTTTGTGATGAGAGTAAATCTCCAGATTATTGAATCAACTATGCTCAGTTCAGGCTGTTGTGAAAACAGATCAGCTCACTTTCCAAAACACAGCAAGAGATAAATGCTGTGGTTGGCGGAAGATGTTCTACCTGTAAACGATCTGACACTAGTCATTTATTTTCATAATCACAAAAACTTGCTAGCAAAGTTTAAAGTATGTAGGTCTTTGAATACATGGGTCTCTTCTTTGCCTTCCCACAAATATTCATTGTATGGCCCAGTACAATATTTCCTGAACACAGTAGTTTAAACTGTCAGAAGTCATCTTTGACCTCTCATTTTTCATACTGCTGTTCTTTATGCTGCCTGGAACTGTGGTCGATACAATGATATCTCTGAAAGACTAATTATAATAGATGATAATGTCTGAATTTGCTTCCCTGGAAACTCACTTGGGTAGCGTTATCCAAACTTTGACACATCTGTGGTTTGTCATGTCTTTTATAAGGAAATCGAGGAGAAAAAAAACACAACACTTCTGTTTTGATTAATGGCCTCCAGAAAATACAAATGGAAGTTGCTTTGACTTCCAGCTCATCTTTGATTTTCTACAGGTGAAGTAATATTGCTTTCCTTGCCCTTTGGAGATCATAACTAATAAACACAAGCATTAGTGTTCTACAGCTCCAAATATGTGGATTGGAAGAAAGTGGGTGAACAGCAGGACTTGTAACCCATGTCAAAGTATGGGAGTGCAACTTAAAGGGATGTGTTTGTGTCTTAGCAAACTTCTTACTTAACTTAAACTTCTATTAAATTACTGTTGGGAAAAATGGCCAACAGACAATTGTCTGTTGGAATGGTGCCATTATGTACAGGGTCTTGATTTCTGGAGCATCTCTTAATGGATTACTAAACCATCACATTTACTGACTTGAAATTAACCAACAGAAAAATCAAGCTATAGCAGAGTGTCTGTGCATCCTTGAAGCCTGATCACCTGAACCCCCTTGTACCGAAGACAAAACAGCTCAGTAACATCCGTCAGATAATGGTGTTGGACAATATGAGATGCAAACACACCTGCCTGGAAATCTGCTCAATTAGGCCCCAAGACTGATATTTCTTAAGAGAAAAACAAAACATCTCCCACAGTTTTGACTTAATAGACTCCACTGAGAGCTTATTGCTGCATGGCCTTTGTTTTCTACAAGTGCCATCCAGCCTGCAGTTTGCATTGTTCCTTACTTGTTTACTCTTACTTAATTCTGAGTTCCAGATTCAGGCAACTCCCAGAACACAGCGCAACACGTGTGAGGCCAATGAGCTCTGTAAGGTTTCTTCAGCGGATTCCCCTAAGAAACTGAAATATTTTCCTAGTTTCGAATAACAAAGCAGCACCATACTTGCTGGATTCTGGTGAAGTTTTCAGCTCCAAAACAAAGAGAAAGCAAAAACATAGCAGAAGTTCTGGCAAAATTTTCAGATGTGCTCTTTTGCATTTTGGGTAATTTCTCTGCTGTCGGAGAGACAGAAATCATATTGCTTGGAAGTAGTCTATTTTCTAAAGCATATCTGGTTGTTATGCATATTTTAACTAAACACTGAAGAACTTTCCCTGTCAAGGACAATACGTCATAAAACATATTCTTTACTTTTTCTTTCTCCCATGTGTATGTTTTACCCCCTGAGGGTAACTGGAATATGCTTTTATCTAGTTTTATCACACTGTTCTACAGCTGAGTGCTCTGCAATATTGGATTCTGGATAAAATTAGCTTTAAATAAGTTCTTGGCAACAACACTTCTTCCCAATGTTCTTAGTAGTTGATAGTAGCTTTGGGCACGAACAGGTGAATATTATGAGATGTACACTGAACACAAGGAAAATTTTCAGAAATACTTTTAAGATGTTTTGTTCATGGGTTGGCTTTCCCATGGGTATTTCTATGACCAAGCTGTCCTCTGAGAAATGTTCACTGTGAGGGTGAGTTTCTCCAAAGCAACTGGTTATAACTGATCATTTGTGGGACTTCTGTGGTGTACTATGTAAACAAGAAACCCATTAAATACAGAAGTATTTAACCTTCCAATTTTAAGCTCTTTTAAAAATGAGGATAAACAGCATCTTTTAACATGATGAGTATGTAATTTACCGCAGCGAGGAAGCAGATCCTGAGATCCTGTGCTAGAGATCTATGTACTTCCAATGTTCATGCTGTTTTCCCTAAGCCAAGGCCCTTTCTGATTAATCCAGAAGAGTGCCTGCTCCTCTTCCAGGCTGTAACATGGCATTACACATCACTCTTGCTGTACACATGCATGAAATTCAGTGCTCAGACTTGTGTATACTCAGCTATGTGTTCTTCCCAAATTTCAAGGAAAACTTTTTCCTGCTTTTCTTGTGCAGTAGGAGCTCCACCTCAGTGGATAGCTGGTAGTATCATCTGCTTGGGAGGCACTGACCTTTAAGGTGGGTGCTTGCAATGGCAAACTTCTTGCTGTGAAATGAAAAAATTACAAAGCAATTATTTTAGAAAGTAATGCCTTCCATGGTACTGATATTGAGCACCTTAAAGGCTATACACTTGAGGGCCATGAATAGTAGTTTTCATCTTAATTTTTCTGCCCTTTGATCTAACATGAAAATCATTGCAAGTTATGAGACAAATCAGCAGACAAGACTGCAGGAGTTCTTAGTTATGTAACATGGCATCCAATTTGTTATTTTGTGACTCTCTTCCGTAAATAGCTTCCTGAAAGTTCAAGTCAGTCAAAGCAACCGTAGGTTTTTAGCTTTGCTAAAATCTGCCATATTACATGCTCAGTGAATTTCCACAGCTTTTGTTTGAGTCACTGACAGCACCTGTCACTTGCCTTTTTATGTCCCGGGAGCTGCTGGTGGCAGCATCATCAAAGATGCTGAGTAAAAATATATATCTCCAAGCAGTGGCCCATAACAGAAAGCTCCATATATTATAGCCTAGATTGCATGTGTTGTAACCTATAGTTAGTTTTTTTTCTTGTACATATCAACGTTTTATTGCACAGTCGGGTATGAAGATAAGTTAGTCATCAAGTGCTAAGGTAGAAGTGGAGCTATCATTTTTAATTTGGAAAGGAGGGGAAAATTCTTGCTTCACACGTTGTACATTATGGCCATAGAAATCAACCTTTTCTTTCAAGATGTTAATAGTAAAATGTTGATGTTCCAGAGCCTGTTATTTACTGCTTAGTTCTCATGAGTCACAAAAGTCCCAAAATCAAGGGACTGGTGTTTCCACTACACAGCAGAGAATCCCATCTCTCTCATCTACTATGTTAATCCAGGAAAACAGTTTTTACCTCTTCTCACAGAATCATAGAATGGCCTGGGTTGAAAAGGACCACAATGCCCATCAGTTCCAACCCCCTGCTATGTGCAGGTCACCAGCCACCAGACCAGGCTGCCCGGAGCCACATCCAGCCTGGCCTTGAATGCCTCCAGGGATGGGGCATCCACAGCCTCCTTGGGCAACCTGTTGCAGTGCCTCACCACCCTCTGAGTGGAAAAATTTCCTCCTAATATCCTAATACATAAGCTAAATCTTCCCAGTTTAAAACCATTTCCCCTACTTGAAGTAATAGTGACTTTCCATGCGGAGTGGTCACGAGTGGAAAAAATGTTGTATTTGTTAGTGACAAAAAGCATACTTTTCTGTAGTGATATTAAGTCTCCTGTTGTATGTGAACTGTACTGAGAAATCTTTAGTCTTTTCTCCTGTGCATGCTTTTCTTAAGAGATGTATCTTCAATATAGTAATTGCCTCTTGTAGTGCAGCCCAAAGCACATGTTTTTCTGTACATCAGCTGTGAACAGCAGCCACTATTTGTTAAACATGTCAGTACTCTGAGGCTAAGAGTGCTTTATTTCGGTACTGGTTGCCATTAGATCTTTGGACAGGGGTATTCTTCATATTTCTGGAACCGAAGTAGATTTTGTGGTCAGGTTTTGCTTGCAGATCGATTCCTTCTGTTTGATAAACTTTTTTGGATTATCAAAAAGAAATGTTGAGAAATGCATGTGGTAAGCCACTGTGGATATGTCGGAAAGGGTTTTCTGGGCCTTCTGTTAACGCAGCTGATCAAATTCCATAATAAGGACATAATTTTGTATTCTTCAAGATTAGGAAAGTATTTTGGGGTATTTCTTAATAACAGTTTTCCTCTGTGTGTTTTCATGAAGGTATCAACTGAGAAACAGCCTTGCTCCTCAGGGCATTAAAGAAAATGTGGCTATCTTCCAGTGGCAGCACCATCTTCTGCTCTGAGTCATTGAATACTATGTTTTCCAAACCCAGACTGGATTTTCCACCCTCTGACATTCTGGATGTTTTATTTATGTTCTTATTTGCTTGGTTGTTTCCAGAGATGGGAAAAAGTAGCAGTATCCATATAGGCTTCCTATGCTCCCCCAGTGGGGAGATATATCAATTCTGGGATGCTGTGCGTCATTTTAAATGCATATCGCAAAGTATTTTCCTATGAATTGCATGTTTTGATCTGTGGGAGTACAGGTAACTGTTCACAGGAGATTTGGAATTTGCATTATTTTTTTTCTGTATGTTTCGAAAGGCACACAAAAAATCCTTTTAAAGCTTTTCCCATCAAAGTGCGGCCTACTGGGAGGGGAAGGAGAAGTCTTCAGCACGTCTGAGTGACATTTTTGGAGATGTAAATTTCTGGCATTGAATGCAACAGTTAGTTTTGAAGTAGAAGATTTGAAATAGAAGAATTTGCACAATCATAAGGGACCATAGAATTTTTCCAGGAGGAAAAAAAAGTAGATTTGACTTCTAAGTTATATGATATTCAGGCTCTGAAAGTTGCAAGGATCTGCACTTCTCTAAACGAGCAGAAAATAGAAGGTTTTTTCCATTTCTCAGGAACAGTTGAAACTTAATTATACTAAATCTAAGTAAAAATATAGCAAAAACCCTTGAAACAAAACAATAAAAAAAGACAAACCCACAGCAACAATTAGCTGTGCTTTTTCTAAACACAAAGTCAACCATCTCCTTTATTTGCGCCTCTTCGTATTTTGTATCTACCCAACTCTTGGTTAGTGTTAGTTTTCAGTGATTATATGTCCTGAACAAAAATTCATTGAGAAATCACTTTTCAGCAGGACAAGGTAGGCTTATAATTATCAATTTCATGTTGTTGTTGTTGTTGAGTTAGAGCTGAGCTAAATTCTATTTTGATGTAGTGAAATGTTTATCAGTGTTGATGGCAGGGGGAAAAAATATTGAAGAAACATCAAGATATTTTGAGAACTGTGACTCACGATATGTTTGTTCATGAATACATTTTCTGCGTGAGGCTCAAGTAGCTTACCTTATCCTGAGACAAGAGACTTGAATTCAAAGAGAAAATAGTTTGAGAGTTCTTTCATTGTCATTGATTCTAGCAATTGCAATCTAAATAATATTAGGGAAAAGCTAAGGAGAAATAAGTGAATTACAAAAAAAAAAAAAAAAAAAAAAAAAAAAGGAAGATTTATCTGAGTTCACATTGAGAAGATCATTGTCTTAAGGGCATAAATGCCAGCTGTATAAATACAGAAAGACAGAAATAACAAGTTGCTGAGCTTCTCTGTGAAGGGTGGTTCAGCCTACAGAAAATAGGAGCTGCCAGCCCCAGGCTGCCCATGCAGGAGAGCAGCCCTGCCCTGGTGCAATGTAGAAGATCGTAGAATCATAGATTGGCTTGGGTGTGAAGGCACCTCACAGATAATTGAATTCCAACCCCCCTGCCACAGGCAGGGCCACCAACCAACCTCCATCTTTGATACTAGACCAGGCTGCCCAAGGCCCCATCCAACCTGGCCTTGAACACTTCCAGGGATGGGGCATCCACAACCTCTCTGGGCAGCCTGTTAAGGTTTGAAGGTTATCCTGAGAAGTACTTCTGTAGCAGAATAGTTCTTTAAATGACCAAGAGCACCTTGTTTAATGAAGTAATGCTTCAGTCAAAGTGAACCATAAAATAGGACTTAGTTTCACTATGCTTGTCTTCTTGCTGCTGGTTGGGTTAGAAATAGCAGCCATCTACTCCAGGTTCATTTTATTCTTCTCTTGTCATGCTATTGCAGTGCTGAAGATGAATCAGTCTTACAGAAGCATTCCCTGTTTTATGTACAGGGAATTATGAACTGAGGGTTAAACTGAGAGAGAGGAAATAAACCTTCATCTCTAGGATTGCCAGTAAGAGGGCTGCGGCTCAAGGAAATGGCCACTTGAGTTTCTAGGAGTGATTGAGAATCTGTTGGGCTACTTTCTTCACAAGCAGAATAAAAGAGGCAAATTTTGTCTCCTGGCAATGGGAGGTTACAGTTATTTGCACTACTTGATGAAGCTCCTATTCACTGAGCAGCAGTGCCATGTGGTCGCTCTAAGCAGCGAGCACTCTCCTGATCTGTAATCTTTCCCCAGATTCCAGCCATCAGGAAAACCTTTTCAAATGTATCACATTCCAGTATATCCTCCCTCATGGAGGAGAAGAAAAAAAAGATTTTAAAGCATAATGTTAAAAAAACAACAACGAAAAAAAAAACCAAACCAAAACAAAAAAACCTGAAATCCCCATGGCTCGATTTGGCAGTTTATGAAACATGGCATTTGTGTGGAGCTGGCATGACAATTGGAGCATCTCTATCTATCTCAGCCTCCCTGGTAGCAGCACACACAGCTGTGCATGCCCATTCCCTCCTGCTGCTTCCTACCATGCAGTGCTTTTTTGGTCTGGGCTGCTGGTGTGATTAGAGGAGGAGGGGATATAAAATTGTAAATATTTTTTTATTTAAAAAAAAAAAAGACCGGGCCATGAAAATGCAGCTAATGTTTCTGCAAAATAGTTACTTACGAATTCAGCAGTTGCTTTAAAAAGAATTGAACAACCTGCCATCTGGAAATGTGATACTGAGACATGCGCAGAACAGCTAATAGAAATTAAAGCATCTCTTCTGTGCCTTGTATCAGCCTCTGCTCTTCTGCATCTGGGACACCGAGAGGAGCTCGGAAGGCACTTCCATTGTGGTCAGCCTACCCCAAAGCATAGCATGTGTTCTTCGTGACGTGTTACCTATCAGAATAGGGATATCATTTTTTTTAATGGCCCTATTCAGGAAGCTCAAACCCTCCATTCTTGCAAATTGTAGTCAGTTTTCTTCAGAGGGTCTCAACCACTGAAATACGTGGATCTCATTCAGCTTAAGAATTTATTGGCAGAGTGTGCTCACCTGGGCTTCCAAGAATACCATTCTACTGCACCTCTTTAAAGTGATGAGTAATATGAAAGAAACAACAAAAGAAAGATGAGGTTGCTTATGTCTCCACAAGAAGCTTGCCTGCATACCAATGCAAACTGGATTTTTTCTTTGAACGCCGTTTAATTGCATCTTTCTTGGTGTGTTGTATAGCTTGGAGATTCTTAGCAGGCATCTGAAAACTATTATACATTCTTACTTCAAGTCATACACTTAAATCAGGTCACCCAGCTGTTTAGCATCTGATAACAAGATTAAAGGGATTGATTGTGCTCTGTCAGACTTCAAGTACTTATTAATCTGTGAGACTATGGAGTTAATCAAAATGATATTTCTCTTCTGAAAATGATATAAACAGTTGAAGATACATTCATAATTTGCAATGGGTATTTTAGGCTCTGAGATGCATTATTCTTTTTGAATGCTGATCTTTATAGCACTTACTGTAATTATTGTAACTTTGCATAGTAGATAGTTAATACTCCAAGTTTCTGCAATTTAGTATATTGGAGCTGTCTACATTTTCATTAATTCCATCAATCAAACTTAGCTCTCTTCCACCTCTAAGAAGTAATTACAGCTTTTTTTGTGACCAGATATATGCTAATAAAATAACTATTCCATGACATTTTAATTAATTCTCAAAATGCTTATGGACTCAGCACCGACATTGTCTTGGAATGAACAGTGGAAAGAAAAGAAGTTAAATTATTGTTATGGCTAGTGGGAATAATGTATTAAAACATTGCCAAATGCACTTAGAGCCATCTTATTTTTGTTGTTTCCTTAGCTAAAAATTCTCCTTTTTATAATTATGGAATTAAATGCTTTCAAGGCAATTTGCTGTATGCAGTGTGACTTTGCTGTAAGAAAACAACTGAGGGTCTCTGAAAATGATCAAATGCTTTATGTGAATACAAACCATGTTTTCTGCATTACAACTGTAGTTTTCAAAGCCCCTTGTATGTCCAGAGAAGGAACTGAATCATAGAATGGGTTGAAAAGGACCTCAAAGATCATCTAGTTTCAACCCCCCTGCCATGGGCCACCAACTACCAGACCAGGCTGCCCAGAACCACATCTAGCCTGGACTTGAATGCCTGCAAGATGGGGCATCCACAACCTCTCTGGGCAATTGCCAGTATAACATAGGAGTGCACTAGAAGTCAAAGCATGTTCCAGAAAATCAAATGGAGATTATTTTAAAAACAAAATGGCTGAGAGGAGGCCATCCACTTTTTCATTCTGTTTAAAAACATTCTTGTTTAATTCCTGAAAATCCTAGCCATAGGCATATGTTAAATGTTGTTTGTTTTGGAATCTTAACTGACCGTTTGGGTAATGTGGGAGTCATTTGTGGTGTTGTCATTTAAGGTGTTACACTGAGGAAAGGCTTTGGGGTATCAACAGGGAGATGTTGAGGGAAGTGCATTCTGATGCTCTGGATCTGTGGCCATACGGAAAAGCTCACATGGGCACTAGTTATCGTATAATCATTAAGGGTGGAAAAGACCATTAAGATTCCCAATACACCCCCACTGTGCCCACTAGCTGTGTCCTTCAGCATCTCCATGGTTCCCGAATGCCTCCAGTGATGGTGCTCTGCCACCTGATGATGCTGCAGTGCAGGAGGTCCCTTCTGCCCCTTTGGAATCAATCCTCCCAGCTCTGAGTTCTGCAGGGTATTGTTCCTGAATTCCATGTCCCTGTCTGTGATTGCTGTGGTGTGGCAGCAGAGCTGCTGCTTCCACCCATTCCCTTGCCTTAGACTTAAACTCTTCATGTTTTGTTTCCCATCTAGGCTTGAGCTTCTACTCTGAATTCCTGCACTCTCCTTCTTGCACATTGGTGACTCAGACACCGGAGGATTTTCTTTCTTAAACTCAGCAAGACTTCAGACAGTACAGTGATTTGTCAAATATTTACTTTCTAATGGCAAACAAGGTTGAACATAAAAGATGTGAAATATGTGTCTGTATTGGTACAGGCAGTTTTTAAGTGAAAAAATCTTGCGGAACTAACGATGTCACGTCTTCTTCTGTTCATCGTTATCAGTTCCTTTGTCAGCATATGTTGTGTTCATTGGTGCTTTCCTGTCAAAAACAGCATTAAGGGCAAATGCACAGAGTTCAACCATTTCTGGTACTCTCACGAGATCAGCCCTAAAAAATTCTGCAAATTGTTATCGTCTGGAGGAAGCTAGGAATAAATACAAATGCACACAGAGCTTTGCAGATAATTATTCCTGTGGGGAATTCCCCAGGGGGTCGGTTTCTGGTGTCAGAGGTGGCAGACCCCTGTGGGAAACCACTCTATGACTGCACTGGTCTGGGTCCCAACTAAACAAATCTCATTCCTTCCCATGTGGACATCTGCATATTCAGGCATCTTTTTTTCCTCTCCCTTTTCAGCACTGATGACCCCTTCTGCCATTGCTTTGACAGGAACAAGCTCTTGCTGTTGCAACTGTCACAGAGTTGGAGATTGTTAGGCCAAAGGAGATACAGCAGCTGCTTTATGGGATGAAACATCTTTATGTCTCTAGGAGACTCAGATTTGGTGTGCTTGTTTGCTTTCTTCGTCTATATGATAGGAGGTTTACATGAGCTGTTTTTGGTGTCAACTCAATATAAGAAATATCAAGAGCTTGCTGTGTTTTCATCTGAGGATGACGGGCAGAAGTCATGCAGGTTGGAGCACATCTTGGTTGCATATGTCTTTTCCTTCTCTTCTGCTTAAATGCATTTCTACTTCCCTCTTCCTCCCTCAAACTTTTTTAGCCGAAAGCAGTCTCTGAACTTTTTCTTTATGCACCTTTCTGGATCACTGAAAGGATATGAACATCCCTTTGGAAGTGCTGCTCCTTTGTTTGATGAGTTGAATGAGTTTCATAGTACTACATCTTCACCTCATGTTTTCTTTCTTTCTTTCTTTTTTAACCAGTAATTAGTTTCAATCCAATGAAATAAAGATAATTATTATATAAGGCAGCCTAAAGCCTGGAGCTGGAGATAAAATGTTATACCATATCCTAGTTCTTTGAAGAATTCAGCACAAGATACTTTAGTTGAACTTCAGAAAAATACAGTTGTATTTCTTTTTGACAGTCTGAAAAGTGGGAGCTTATGGATTTTAAACATCAGAACTTCTAACTTTGTATTAAACCACTTGAAATATATCACATGATGGCCTTGATAAGTTCATTTTTGTCCTTTTTTTATATGCTTTTGTAGTCTTCTCTAACTCTTTCCAAAAGTTATTTAGAAACTCAAGAGGACAGTATTTGGCTTTGATGTAGATATGTTAAAGGAGGAATAGTGAATATAGTTTGTGGGATTTTTTAATTTTATTTTTTAATTTAGGTAAATACCTTTGGAAAGCACTGTAGACTTTTACATTAGCCTACAAAAGAATGTCCAGTACCCTTATATGCCAACTTCTCTATAGGACCAGGGTGAAGACATCTTGTTGAGAATTAATTAACTAGAAAATATTCAAACTTTTAGTATGTTTCTGGTTAATTTTGAGTGTGTCAGTAATGCTTAAGTCTTTGTGCTGTACAGCTGGAGGAATGTGATTTTTTTTTTTTATTTTTTTTTATCTAATGGAGTGAATGCTCATTACTAATTTGTTCGAGATTCATTTTTGTATTGATAAACATTCTTCTCAAGTACGTGACATGTGGTTGTAAGAACAGGGGGAAGAACACTGCTTGCTTCATGGAGTATTTGATTGATAATTTCAGAGTGATTTGAAATATTCCTCAGGGTCCCTTGTAAACTCAACTGTTTGAACGCAAACATTGTTGGCGGTGCTGGTAGCGCAGAAGCAGCTCTGTAGACAGCTGTGTAAGTAGGCATTGTCATGGCATGCCTGTCTGGGGCTAAACAGACTGAAAATATAACTATTCTTCAAGTCTACTCCCATCTGCATTCGGGCCACCTGAGGGTACTTTCCAAGATCCTCAAGTGCATCTATATCATAGGATGTGCCAGATGACATAGCTCCTCTCCCATGGAAAACTGAGCCATGACTATTGCACTTCTCTCAACCTCAGTGCCCTACCCTCCTTCATGTTCCTTCTCCAGGTCAGTAAAAGGATGAGTCTGGGCATCAGGCAAATTTAAGACCAATGGTCTCAAAAACTACATTCTTTTGATACTAATGACCTAAAATGTATTTAACATTCATTCATTTCATGACAAGTCTTTTGGTTTTAAAAGTGTAAGTGAATACTTTAATGGAAGGAAATAAATTGCTTCTAGTGTTCTTCCTAAAAACATAATAGAATATTGATGTGATTGAGACTTTGGAGGAAAAAAAAAAAGTGGTGATGTACAAGTAGATGTTTAATGGGTCAAAATAGAAAGTAATTTTACATCTTGGAGAATTATGTAAATTTGAATCTCATACTGCCATGTGGTATACAAAGCAACATATGCAAAAACACTCAAAATCCATTAGAAAATGCAAAAGTTAAGCGCGTACAATAAATAATATTAACATGATAGAGAAACTGATGCTGAAACAGTAGGGATATGTGCACAGTATTGTAATTAAATTTCTGAGATTTGCAATGCAGGTGGCAAATGTTGTCAATTGACAGCATGTTGCAGAAAGCTGCTTAAATTCATAAACAACTGTTTATAATTAGAAAATTCTGCCCATCTAAATCTAATAGCGTGTTCAGAACTTGGGGCAGTAACTGTAGAATTTAATTGGTATTTCTGTCAGAGTTTGATTTCTCTGACTGCTAAATAGTAGAATTGGAGCATTGCCCTGTGAGGTGTCTCAGAGCTGGATTTCCTTGGGGCCAGACTTCACTGTGCTGCGCTGTATTAGAAATGTGCTTTTAAATTGGAGTTGAATGTTCAAGTGGAAACGCTGCTAAGTATACATATCTGTGTTTGAGTTTGCCCTCCTCCATCCACCCCATCCCACAACTGAAATTCCACGCAATAGATGAAGTCAAAGTAATAGTTGTTTTCACAGCTGAATATTAGGTAGGATGAGATTACTATTTTATTCCTGTGTGCCGATCCTGCAGTCCCAGTGCAAGAAGGAACACTTACATTTTCACTTCTGGCAAAACTTCCAACAAAAATGCTTTTCTTTCTGCTTGCCTCCTACTGTCACCTGTAATATTAGAGAAGTAGTAATACATTTTTTTCCCTTAGCAACATGTTTCCCTCTTTTAATATAAGGAAGTTTCTTTAATCATTTCAAAATGAAAGAACTATTTTTATTCAGGAGGCTTTTTTTTCTTCTTGACTGCTTATAAATCTTCACCAAATTCCAACACAATCAAATAAGGACAGTTAAAACAATGTGAGATGAAAAAAATGGTTCTCCAGCAACCTCAGTAGCTTTAATGATCTGGTAAAAGACCAAATAAACAGATATAATTATCATAAAAGCCCTATTGCATAGCTCATCCCTTCCGATTAGTTTGAAGTGCTTAAAACCATCAGAAGTCTTCTCTGCCTCCAGATGCTACTCTTCAGCGCCTTTCCCTGAGAAGGCCTTGAGTCCATGTTTCCCCATCACGTCAGAGTCATCTTCTTGAAGTCTGTAGTGATAAAGTAGTTTGGTCTTTGGATGGGATCAACACAGTCTCTAGTTCTTTCCTTTTTCCAATGTAAACAATATGAAAAAGCAGTCTGGGAGTTAATGCTAAAGATAACTGTGTTCTATTTGAGGTTCATCTGTTTCAGAATACCAGATCAGACCTTGTTTTGTTGTTCAGATGGGCACGGCAATCTGTGTTACAGGAGGCATTTTGAATACCAAGGGTTGTTTCTTTCACTTCTGTGGTCTGGTTTTCAAAGCAAGGCTTTGTTTTCATATCCCTACTGCAATGTGTAGCATAGTGAAGGTTTTTTCCTCTAGCTAGGGCCTGTAATCATTTCTTTACTATCAAAAGGAGCTCTTAAATTATCTTCTTGAGTACTCATAGGAGTCTTTATTTAACTTCCCTTTCTCAAGTCTTTACATGTAAGAATGTCTACTTATGGGTAGAGGTGACATAGTGACTAGACATTCATTTTTCTCTTAATGATTTTGGCAACTGCTTTGGTAGCTGTTCCCATTTCTGTGTGCCTCTCCGGTCCTGAGAAGCAGTGCTCTTTTCTCTTATTCTACTTTGCTTCCTCAGTGCAAATGAAGAAATGGTAATTTAGGGGGAGGCAGCTCTACATGAGGAAAATAAGACTGGTTTATTAGCAAAACTGCAATAGAGGACAATAAATGGAATTATGAGCAGGACTCTGCGTGATAAACCCATAGAAGGTTGAGAGCAATTAATCACAAGGCTATTTCCATCCCTCAAGAGTGCTGCCAGCTCTCTGGCACCCACAGGTGGATTTCCCCTTTCTTTTTTTTGTAGCCGTGCCAAAAGGTCCCGTGGGAGCAGGTTTACACCATCCATGAATGCATCATCTCTTCGCTGAAGAATTTAAATAAAAATTGACAAGATTATATCTGATGCTTTTCAGATCACAAGTGGCAGAAGATATTACTGCTATGGTTTGAGGTCTCGCAGCTTCTTTGAATGAAATGAGCAGTTTTACCTAGACAGAAATAATAAAAATAAGGCAGAAAAGGGCACTAATCGTGTGACAGGGTGAGAGAAGAGAGAGGAAAAGGTGTTAGATAAGGTGAGGATGGACTTTCTTGCTTCTGGTAGATTGTTTTTTAGAGGAAGTATGTGGAAAAACAGGGAGCTGAGATATCATGTAATACATAACCATCATAGCAGTGTGAAACTGGGTTGGTGGCAGCAGTCATAGCTGCCTGGGGGAAGAGATTTATTTGACTGAAACTGAATGAAAACAGAAGAGAAACAGACAGTAACATTGGAAAATTAGCATCTTGCTGACTTTGATATTTGAATATCACATATATTTGACTCTATCACAGATAGATACACATATCACAGATATTTGAATCTACCCACATTAACACATTTTATCATTATATCCTATATCTTACCATGTTAGACAAACTGAAAGCAATCCATGCTTTTTTTTTCTCCTTTGTATTTAAAGGAGGAAACCAAAAGATCTCATTATGCTGAAGAGGTTTCATTTCGTGGTCTGCTCCCTTAATCTTAAGGTTTTACTTCCTGCAAAACTATTTGTCTGGGCTCATGTTGAGAGAGTTGGAATTTAGTGATGGTCATATTATAGAGTATTCTGTTAACTGAGATTTATGGGCATTTGTATTTATTTTTGGATTTATTTCTAACTTATGCCAGAAAGATCTAAAGTGCCAGGTCAGCAATCTTCTAATTGTTTCAGTGAAGTGAAGGATTGGGGTATAACAATAAATATTTAAGGATGAGTGAAGAAATAGGAGAAAAAAACAAAAATGGACTTAGGAGGTTTGAACTGGTGGTATCTAATCAAATGAAAGGGATTTTTTGCCTTTGGGAATTAAGACTTTGGGCAAGTTTTAGAATTTGAGACCAGTATAAGTCACTCTTGGGTGAGTTGTATTCATGTGCCTACCTGCGCATCTGGCTAGTACTGTTTCTTACCATGAAAATTAAAACATGATTTTCTTGAAATTAAGGGAGTTTTGCAATTAATTTCTGTGAGGGCATCAGTATTCCATCCCCTTATCTCAGAGGCATTCATTAGTTGCGTCTTGTCTGGTAGAAACTTTCCTCAAGAGGTGAAAAAAGAGGGTTAGTGATCATGGAAGATAAATACAGACAGTAACGATTGCTGAAAGTGATTGATAAATGGGGTTGGGAATGGGAACCAATTTGAGACAGTAAAAGGCAGAAACAAACATTTAGATTTAGGATTTTGTCCTCAAAAAGTCCCTGCCTGTCAAATATGCGGAAATAAATTATGAAAATCTTGGCATTTGATATTTCACAGCGACAGCTATGACATTCATGAGATGTATGCTGCTAAGTCATTGCCCACGGCAGGTTTATGCAGCGTGCACAGCTTCTCCAGAAGACGGGCAATGCACTTGAATATATTTTGGGGACTGCAGAATACACTGATGGTCTGAAATCTTGCAGGTCACATCACGTAGCACACAGGTACGCTTTCTGTAATGCATGAAGTCTGAATGCCAGTTGTGTCACTCAGATACATTTGGACAAAACAATATTGGGCGTTTGAATATTTACATCAGAACAGTTATAAGAATCACAGGATCATAGAATCCCCTGTGATGGAAAGGACCTTAAATCCCACCCAGTTCTACCTCTGTCATGGGCTGGCTGCCCACCCAGCTTAGGTTGCCCAGGGCCCGTCCATGGCCTTGAGCACCTCCAGGGTTGGGGCACCCGCAGTTGTGAGCAGCAGTGCCAGGGCCTCACTGCCCTCCAGTACAGAATTTCTTCCCAAAATCAGGTCAAAATTTCCCCTCTTGAAGTTTAAAGCCATTCCCCTTTGTCCTCTTGCCATTGGGCAGTATAAAAAGTCAGCCTCACTACCTGTGAGGTCTCTCCAGAAAATTCTCTTGTCCAGACTGAACATCCCCAGCTTTTTTTGGCTTATATATATGTATATGTATGTATGTGTGTGTGTGTGTGTACATATATATGTGTATGTATGTATGTATGTCTGCTTTTTCAATAGGGCTTTTGAATTTGGAAATAACTAACGAGCTAGAAAAAGTATAATCTTTTGTTATAAAGATTTTTTCTTTGATTATTTTTTTTTAGAAGAAAAAAACTAAAAGTATTAAAATGTCCTGAGATGATATTATGTGGATATTGAATGCATTTATTTTTTTATTTAAATATGAAGCATTCCCAAGAGTAATATATTATTCATTGCAATTAGAAAACATAAGTTTTTTTGGTTTTTTTTTTTTTGTTTGTTTGTTTTTTTTTTTTAAGAAAACCAAAAGCATTTATTGGTGACCATGAAGCATATGCACTGAGAATGCTTCTTTTTTACAATAGCTGTGTGCTTTGAGATAATGCTCTAATTAACCTAATTGCAGCCATTGTATTGAAGTGTAGGTTGAGATTCCAAGTGTCATGGCAACTAGCAGAAAAGCTGTGCAAGTCTCTGCTTTCTCAGTGTAGGCTCAAAAATAGCTCTTTATTATGGGAAATAAGGAGGTAAATCCTCTTAACAAGATAAAGCTTGAACCACGAAAGAATTTTCCCCTTTGCACTTGATGGTAAAGCATAAATTAAGCATTTCTGCTTCAATTTATTAGCATAAGCCATCATAATAATGTAACCCATAAGTGTTTGCATTTCCCATCTAGATCAAACCACCAGTGCTCAGGAGATTTACTGTAAATCATTGAATATTAATTTCTTGGATTTTATTGAAGAGTATTTTACATAGTCAGCTCAGGAGAGAGAGAACAACCATTTTCTTTCCCTTGCAGGAAAGATCTTGTTTAATACTGTGATATTAAGTAAAAGGATCTCTATGAAATGCTGCTCCAGTTTTACTGTGTTGCTAAACTCCAGAGACAGAAGGAAGTGGAAAAATTGACAAATAGGAAGCTATCCTTTAAACATGTCTGACTCGAATGCCTGATGGCATTGTGTCTCTGTGCATTGCAACTCATGTAATCTTTCACTTCATTAACAATTGTAATGTTAATTAGAAAATTGGTTCTCATTTTAATTCAGAAGTATACGACTCCATACAGGCTGAATAATGATAGCAGAACTGCTATAAATTCAGGAGAGGGCTTTGCATGAATAAAGATCCCAGGACAAGCCAAGTTAATCATACGGATGTGTAACATAATGGATTGGGTTCTACTTACATGCTGGTGCTTGGTAATATCATTGAAGTTAAGATCTTTACTGTATGTTCTGTTTCCCATTAATCAGTAACATCAGCTAATACACAGTGTTTCCCCCACATCTGCTTTTTTTCTAAGCAGACTTCATGTGTACTGGGTTTTATTTCAACCAACTACTCTAGTCTGTGTTTTTGAGCCCTCCCTAAATCACATTCTGCAAAGCTATAATGTCATGAGATATTTATATGCTCTGTCATTAACTAGCTGATTCTGGAAGCAAATATTTATGACTTCCATTTGTTTTTTGTAGGTTTTGCTGGGAGATAGGGCAGCTGGGAGCAGCCTGCTGCCAGCCCCATTCACACAGGCAGCTCCCTTCTGCCCCCCACTGCAGCCCTGACGGGACAAAGGGCTTGACCTCAACTAATTACTGGAATTTTCTGCTTCTGAGCATTTCATTTCATAAATCTGACATTCTCCTTTTTACAGAGAAAAGCCTTCATAGAAACATGTCCTTAGCAGCCGGCTTGTGTACGTACTTTGAGTAACTGGATAGTGGAGGACTGAATAACAAGTCCAAAATACAAAGGCTATTCTTCCATCATACAAAATTCAGTCCAAATAGCAATCTATGTAAAATAGTGATAATAATCTGCAATTAACATTAACGTTGATTCCCTAATTAGCTTAAACCATGAAGGATTTCCTCTTAACTCCCAGAATATAACAACATGGGTGCGTAGTAAGAACGATGATCTTATAGGTCTTTTCCAACCATGTGATTCTATAATTCTGTGAATGGGGAAACTTGTGTTATTATGGTAGATTTTAGTAAAGAAGGGCCCAGTATTTATCCAGGTGTTGCAATATTTGTGCACAAAACTCATCTTGGCATTTCAGGTCAAACTATTTGATCTGCAGGAAGAGGTAAATACGTAAATGAATTAGATTTGAATTTTCAACTCTGCCATCTGTAGAGAAATGTAACTTGTCTGCACACTTCTGTAGTCATAAACATTTATATTTGCAAACTAAGCTGGTCAGGCGGTAAACTCAGCTAGAACACTTAAACAAATGCAGAAGTAGTGACCTATGCAGCATGCTACCTGGTTGACTGTACTTAATTTTCTTTGTGGGACTTCAGGCTGTTAACGCAAATCCCAAATTGAAGATTGATTCCCATTTTCTGATTGCTGGAAAGCTGGGTGCAGCATTCAGGCTTTTATGATGACTGATATAAATCTCAAGGAATCTTCTGTGAATGAAATGAATTGCTGTCTCCAAAGTTCTCTTATTTGGCTTTAATTTAAAGCAGGATGTTTTTCTGTACTCTATTTCTTTTACAAGTAAGCATAAACGTTTTCTCTAAACAATTCTAACGACTTAAAAGGACTTAAAATTAATGTTATACTTCCTAAACCCCTTTCTGTAAGGAACACTAAGACTACAGAAATTAAGGACTCAATTTGAAAGGAATCAAATGCTCTCTTTTCCCTGTGAGAATTTAGACAGGTGACTTGCCACAAGTCTTGCTGGAATCTGACACATTCCAGCTCAAATTCTACTTGATCAGGTGCTATAATTTTTATCCTTCCTGCACAAGCTGTTTTCACTCTCTGTACATCCAGCATGTGCTGTAGATGCTCTGAGCATGAGCAGAAGTCTCAGATCCCAGAGCAGTAGCAGAGATGTTCAGATCACTGGACTTATTCTCCACTACTCTGCAATGCTCAGAAGCAAACGTAGATTCAGGGAGGTGGATTCAAAGAAACAGGATTTTATATCGAGCTGAAGGCTGTAGTTCTTACAAGCTGTAACATCCTAGAGCTGATTCAGCAATTTGTCGAATTCCATGTCCTTAACCTGTATTCCTTTTGTTCTACTTTGCAGCTGGAGTTTTCTTTCTGTTTGCTTTAATGCAGATATAAGCAATAACAAATTATACAACGTAACTGAGTGAAAAGTGATTTCTCTGAAGCAACAAATTGAAGTTTCATTTAAACAAAAATAGTAAAATAGTCCCTTCCTCCTTTGTCAGTGGGGGGCTCATGGCTCTCCTGTTTCTGTAGCATTCGTATGTGTGCTGAAGTATTGCATTCTTACAGTACTTCTGGGAGCTCTTTTCTTTGTAACAAATGTCAGGAATAGTTTGGCTAATTCTTTTCCTACATGTCAACCTTCCTCATTTATTTTTCCCAATGACAGTGCCACATTCTCCAGAGATACTTCCCCCCAAGCTATCACTTTATTTATTTCTTCCTCTGTCTTGCCTGGAGGAACACAACAAGCACGAGGACAGTACAGAGAGTTTCTCACGTTCCTGTATTCTCCTTGAAACAGTTGTGTAGATGTGGTCAAAGCTTGTATGAATTTGACTTCCATTTTTATGAAGGCTTTGTTTTAAAGTATGCAGGTAATGTTTATGATTGATTGGAAAATACTTTGTGTCTATAGGGTTCTATGTGACTTTGTGATCTGATCTCTAACTAGCACAGCCAAAGGCTTTCAGGGGTCCATCTCTGTGTTACATGTGGTCACATGTGAACACATACCTGTATTTAAATTACTCTGTTCAAGCAGAGAAGCAAGAAGTTTCACACAAACTTAGTACTGTGCTTATGTTTCAATTATTTATTTACCAATATTTAACAGTTGACATCTGTGTGAGAATAAGCATAGGGTTGGGATGGTTTATGGGTGCTTTAGCATAGTGCTTCAGAGTTCTGGAAAACTGAAGCAATTTCCTGATATTTCCCTTATTTGGGTGAAACTCCTGTTCAGATAAAGGCACATTTCAAACAATGTGTAAATTACTGTGTTCCTCAGATTTGGGAGAAAGGTTTGCATTGTGTAGACCTGTCAACTTGCGAATCTGGTGACTGTAAATCTAACCTACAATATCAAGTCAACACAATCTGCCCATTTTGGGGCAAGCTGAGAGATTTTACTGCCTTTAAACAAATAAGGAAGGCTAGGAAGCTGCAGCAATCTTAGGAATATGAAGTGCTGAAGTATATAATTAGAAGAGGTGTCTAAAAACTTAATTGAACAATGACATGCTGTCACCAGAAGCATAAATGCAATCCTGTAATGACATTTGCTATAAACCATGTCAAAATGAAAAATAGGCACAAGCTGACGTTTGGACTGTCTGAGATTTCTGGGCTGCTGATGAATATTCCTGCAGAAGCAAAACAACTGACAGGAACATAAACCTCACAGTGATTACCTTGTAATTAAATGGAAGCCATAAAGGATCGAAGTAGCAAAATGTGGAACAGGACCAATGAAATATGAACGAATTGCGACTCAGTAACTCTCCTGGAAGATTTGAGCACAACAATAATAGCTGGTTGTCTCTGGTGCCAGATTTCTGTACCTCCCATCAAACAAAACAGTCAATTCCTACTTGCTCCAATTTTTTGCTTTACCATGTTACATCACATGCAGGTTTATAGCTCTGTTGCATTATGAAGGATCTTGGCAATGCTTTTTCTCCTGCTCTGTAAAGGTTCTTGCAATCCCTATTACATATTCCCCTCCAGGAGTGCTTTCCCGGACTTCCTTTAATTGTCATTGGGAATAGATTTGGACTTTTCCCTTGGCTATCAGACTCCAGTGTGATTTTCAGTTTAATAGACCCTGTATATTTGAGCAGTGCCTGCTCTCATTTGTCTCAGTATTAACTGACACAGTCAAGCAACTATTGAGTTCTCAACTCAGAAACTCAGGAAGGAAAAATTTTTGTCTTTTCCTTCCCCTTTATCTTGCATGAATTCTATTTCAATAAAAATGAATACACATGTAAAAAATTTAATGGTTAAACCCAGTACACAACCAAACTGCTTCAAATGCTTCCTCAGTGTTTGAATGTGTCCTATTAGCTACTGAATATTTCCTTTTTCTTAAATATTTTCAAGTTACATTATTAGAAAAAAGTATTTCTTCCATCAAATAATTTTTTATTATTTACCATTCTGTAGAGTTGATTTTAATAAGCTGGAAGGAAGTAATACTAACAGCAAATAATTCCCCCTATGTTCTGTATTGAGTGCAGCAGACCCTTACTAATCCACAGTTTGCTAATCCTCACACTCTACAAAAGAGTCTCTCCCTTCACCTCTTATCTCTTTGCCAAAAAAAAAAAAAAAAAAAAAAAAAAGTATTGGACTACTGGAAACTCATGATTTACACAGCATAAATAATTAAACCAGATCCTCTGTTTAAAATTAAATGAACCATGCATTTCTGAACTAGTTACCTTTCATTACCATTTGTGCCAAAAGCTGATAATCTCTTACGTGCAATTAAAGCATTCACTGACCTCTTTCTCTGGGGTTTCAACATCAGGGAAATCACTCAGACAAGGATAGATTGTAAAAGGTGCGGGGTGGATAGCCTGTCTGTCAGCGATACTGCGCTCCTACAGCCTTTTCCATTTTCTTGGAAGCCACAAATCAGTGCCAGTTTAAACCACAGGTTGTTATAATTGCATATTTTCAATGATACTTATGGAGATCTCAAATTTATTTACAAGTAAATACTTTTTCTCCTTGCTCTTACGTCCCAATTCGTCGGTCCTCTGCTGAACAGGGTGTTGAACCAGAGCTGATCAAGAGATCAGCTCCAAGGGCCACAGTGCCCAGGAGATGCTGAAACCTTTTCCAGAGGCTGTCTGCTAGTGTCTCCCTGTGTTTACTGATGTTTCAGGTAATTTGCTAAAGTAGTTTTTTTTTATATATATATATATATATCATTATTATTTCTATCAGTGATGACATTTCTATGAGTAAGTTTTTTTTTTTTAATTTTTTTTAAAAGACTAAAAAGAAGGCTACGGTATAATGAAAGCCTTTGGCCAAAAGGGCTATCTGCACAGCAGAGAATGTTCTTTTGTTATGCAGGGGAAGTCTGGTAATTTAGATGCATGACTTGTTTTAAAACCTTCAGAGAAGTATTTATTCTAAGTTACCTGAATAAATCTGCGTTTAATCCCTTGGTGATGACAGTCAGAATTTCTCAACTCTAAGCTTTATGTGTTATCACTTAGCGTTTGGAAATCCTGATTAGCAGAACAGACAGAGGGTAGAACCAAACAATAGGTGAGGGTTGTATGGAAAGCTGTTTCTAGCAGGCAGCTAAACAAATAAAACATGCTTCCTTCACGCTCAGTGCAGCAAGTTGGGTTGGGCATTTGGTACTGAAAAATGTCTATAAAATGAAAATATCTGTCTAAAAGGTGTTTAACATCTCGTGGCACTCTCATCAGTATATGGAATTGGCCATTAGCTGTGAATATTGCTGATGCCAATGTGTTTTACTTGTGCAGACAAAACTCCAAATGAAATGAGTTTGTGTTACGTGCATGTAATTACAACAACTTGGTCTCTATGTTTGTGCAAGCTGAAAACAAATGAGATTTGTTTGATGTTTCACTTTGCACTGTGGATGAAAGATCTGTAGGAAATAGAAAGCCTATTGCTTTGATCCTGTGTTGAAACACAGGAATGTAGACAAAGGTCTCAATCCAAATCTTAGACAGAAGGAAATACTTATGATCACAGCCTTGTCCAAAAAGACTGAAGAGAGGTTATAGAGCTTGTTTTTATTAATTAGAAAAGAAAAAAACCTGCGAATCCTTTTATTTTTTCCTTAAATAATTTCTTCCTTGCCTCGTGATCAGCAGTGCACATTCATTAAGGTTTTGTTACACATTTGGGTATAACTCTTGGTCTTTAGCTGCACACCTTATTAAACAGAATAACATGTAAGAAAAAAAAAATAATAGTAGAAATTTCTAAATGGAAAGGTCCTGTTACTGTTCTCTGAAATGGGATTAAGCTTGACAGTCACTTATCGAGATGTGGGGAAAAAAAATGCACTAAGCAGTAAAGAAAAATAAAATAAAGAGTATCTGAATGCAAGATGTCTTTTGAAATAACATCTGATTTAAATGGAAAAAAAAAAAAAAAAAAAAAAAAGAGCAGTAGAGACTGAATGCTCCCGTTACCTTCAGTTTATTTCTATGCTCTTATACAATGCCAAAATGCATTCAAGATAGAACAGTGCACACATTTTGCCTTTTGTGGGTTGCTTGTCTGTTTGGTATTTCATTCTGCTAAGGAATGTTGATAAGTATGGATGCCAATTTTGCTAAGGTGAAAATACACCATGCAACATATGCCTAGATTATTTTACAATTGTGTGTTAAAGAGTAGAAATGTCTGTTTGGTATTCTCCAAGCATACTGTATGATGGCAAAATATCAGTGTAATATTTATGGCAAAGGTTACTCTGCTACTCCAATGGTCATTTGATAGGCAGGTTGTTTTTCCGATTATTTGGTTAGCAACTGTTTTCTCTCTGCAGTGTTATCTCAGTTGCTGTTTATTCCTTCTGATGTTCTGTTTTAAAAAAAAACTGAAAATCCCTAATCAGAAATTCGAAATGCATGATTAATTACAAATCAAGAGTATTTTGAAAGCAGGAAAGAAAATAAACAACTCTGGTAAAGAAACAGATGGAATTACAAACGAAATTGCCATCATTAGCATTGTGAGTCCTATAATTAGTTATTAGAATAACAATACATATCTAATATTAATTTGAGATAACACAACTGTTATTATAAGGATGTGGAAAGTTTGTAGTTAGGGATTATTGAAATCTGACTTCCAGCTAATATCTAGGTTTGACTTGCAGAGACAAACTATGATCTTTTTTTGGACATAATTCTCATTTAGCAGTTTTAAAATCAGAAAGTAGCCTGAAGGATATCTTCATACTGCAGTGCTTTTTGTTCTGAGGAGTACCTGTTGCTTCCATAAGTTGTCTTTCATATAGATAAGACATGGAAGCAACAGGTATTGCCAATACTAAAGCAATCTGCTTCATCCAAACTTCCACTGAAAGCAGTAGAAGAGTTCTGAGGCTTAATTTCTTACTTTAACTGAAATTAATGAGGGTGAATAATTTGTATCTTGCTACGTATGACAACTGGTAGGTTCTCTATGCAACTGATAGCTGCCGTGCTGGCAATCCCATGGAGATCCACTTGTGTCCAGCCTCTGAACAGGATTTGCAAGTAAACAAGTGTTCCAACGGACCTACGTATTGCCATTAAATAGGTGCACAGCAATTCCCAACTGAGCTTCTGGATGAAGTGAAGCTGGTCACGATGAGTAGTTAGGCTGCACAAATGGAAATCAAAGCCTGAACAATATGCAATAGATATTAATGTCTTTACTTTTTTGTCAATTATGCTTGTCTTTGCTCTTTTTCTTGAACTAGAGAACTAGAAAATCTAATAGAAACAACTGCATGTTTAGTTCTGTTTAATGGCTTCTCTACATTCAAATAGAGATTCAGAAGAAAACTGTTAATTGTTAATGTGCTGAATGTACTCTCTGGATAACATTAATTGCAAAAAGGTATTTTGAATAACTGCTATTTTTCTATCCTCTTAGATGAAAATATCAACAAATTAATACACAGAGTAAGCAAAACTGAAGTTCAAAGGTCCAATTTGTAATTCAGGGAAGCATTTAAGCATATGTTTAATTTTAACCAAATGTGTAAAGCTATTAACTTCTAGGGCCATAAAGAAGTGCTTAAAGTAAATGGGTGCTTATGTTCTTACTCACATTAGGGTTGGCTTCTTGAATCATACTCCCCTACCAGTAGTAGTCCTCTCTTTAGAAACCAATTCCATTAAAATCAGTGGTACTAATTGGAATATATATATGTGTGTGCTATTGAGTATGATGAGGAGGCACAATCTGCTCTTAATCTCTGCATGTGAGTTTATAATTGTATGCAATTTTTTTAAAAACACATTTAACATAGAAACTTTACAGAAGGATGAAGATAAAATGCAGCACTTTGAGTTTTGGGACATGATTTCTTTTAGTACTGTAGACTTAACATTAATTTATTTTTTAGAATTCAGAATTTCCCATAGCAATATTGATTATGTAGAGTTTTCCAAACCAAACTATACTACACATATATCACTTCCATAGCAAAATCGTCCTCTGCAAAAATATTTGTGCCTCCCTCTCCTATTTGTGCCTGGATTTCACGTTCTCTGCAATTGTTTCTGTGATTCCTTCTGTCCGTGCCTTGAGAATAAGTAAACAGTCCAAAAGATGAAGTGGAAAAGTAAAATGTTAGCTTAAATTTTGCATTATATGCATTATCCTACTTGGATTTATTGCAAAGTACTTAACTCCATAACCCCAAAGTCTCCAAAACTCTATTATCATTCAGTAGAAACACAATTGCCCTGATTCTTTCTCTCAACCTCAGTTCCATTTGCCAGCTGGCCAGCCCTCCCTTTCTTCTTGTTTTTCCACTGAGCAAAATGTTTAATAAACTCAACCCAAACAAACTGAAGAGACGTAGACATAAAAATGACAAAGTTTCATAGCAAGAGTGATATGAAGCAAGAGCTGTCCTGTTCAGCATTGCCCACTAGCTCTAACCTGAACTATCTGCACTTGCAAAAGGAATTGCAAAAAGTAAAGCTGCACGAGCAAGGGCCATACTGATATTTCAAAGGAGAGAGTTCCCGATTTCCCAGCACAAACAACAGAAGTTCTGAACTTCATCATCCACAGAGAGATTTCATTTCAAACCACTCCACTTCTGTGGGGTATCTTCTCTAGATTGTCAGTCTGGAGAAGGTTCTAGAAAGGACTGCTGCTTTTCATCACCTCTGTGCACCAATCTAACCCAAAGTTTATCCAAATCAACTAACAGATTCTGTAGCAGTCCTTTAAAGCAAGTTTTCATAAGGAAACACAATCTGAAACCCTGAGCAATTAGTTCTGAATTTGGGCTGGTAGGTGATGGCATACAAATAACATTCCATTGTCCCTTACATCCCCCTCACTCGTATATCTGGCCAAGGCTGAAAGCAGTTATAATATACAATTGTTTTGAAAGAGTAAGGATTTGTTTGGAATTCAGAAAAATATGCATAATGGAGATCAGGATGATTTGCTTGGATATCTGGCAAAGCAGCCTAGAGCCAAGTGTTTTGTCCATTTAGGAGAAGACTCCTGGGAAGATTAGGAAAGCAGAATTTATCTCAGATCTTGGTATGAACTGCCAGTTATCTGGAAAACAGACCTACTGCTTCAGTCCTTGAGTATTTGGTACTGTTAGTTTTCACTGCAGTCTTTACTACAGCAAACATTCAAGCTTTTAACAGAATTGATTTTAATTGGAACTTATTGGCCATTCTTCCCCTACGAAAGCATGTTTTAATTTAAAAGAACATGTTCCTCACAGTTAAATTTCAGCCTGACTGCTTTTTCTTAGTGAACCCCTTTGAAATACGGCTGTACTGCCCACTTACAGAGAAGTTATTCATGTGCGTAATGGCTGTAGGTCTAAGTCCATAATCCTGAAAGAAAAAAGATTAACTCTTGCAACAAATTACAGAGTGGTTGTTTGGCTAGTGTTGCTTTTCTAAAGCAATTTCCAAAGATGTGTTTACTTTGAATATGCATTACTCTCTGAGACATAACTTT
The DNA here is from genome assembly GCF_019232065.1 of Centrocercus urophasianus. NCBI lineage: Eukaryota > Metazoa > Chordata > Aves > Galliformes > Phasianidae > Centrocercus > Centrocercus urophasianus. The sequence goes on along the minus strand of NW_024884744.1, from coordinate 2,982,462 downwards.
TCCTTTATTGGCAATTTGATTTCTATAAGAGCGAGACGTGAATATTTGGAAAAAGCCACGTGTTTCTGAGATGTTCCTCTTGCAGGTTACAAATGATTCAGGGGAAGGAAATTTTTTGATGCCTTGCCAAAAGGCAAAATACTACATCCTTACATGGTGCCAATGAAAGAAGCTCTGTTTTCTTCAGTATGCACTTACAGCAGCTGTCTAGCTTGCGTTTGCATCTGTAGATATCTTTCACTCAACTGCCTTCTTTTTGATCAGTCTCTAATCAAAGAGACTATAACACTTGGCACTGGACAGGGGAAAGCTAGCAGTGACAAAAATGTTGTAGAACAACACTGAGAAAGAGGAAAAAAAGTCTGATGGTGTTTTTTGATTACGTGAACACTTTGGCTGTGGCCTCAGCTGATCATATGTTTTTCTTCAGTGCAGTTCTCTTTTCAACACAGCTTTTGGGAAATAAACTATTTTGTTTGCTTGCACCGAACCACTTTTGTAGCACCTGGATCTCATAAAATGTTTATTACAAGCATGATTTAAATATTATGGCATTTATTATGAAAATACAGTGTCATTTGCTACTTGACAAAATGGTGCTAATTCTCAGATTAAGTACTCCACCTAGCAATGAAAATACAGTACTACCTAAATGATAACTAATGCCCATGTAATAAGAGCTGAAAAACAGGTAAACTTGTTACTTAGTGTTATTAAACATTGTATTTTATTCCTTTTAGATAGCATTAAATGTTCGTTTCTCAGCAAAATGTAAGTCGGATATGGAAGTTACAGATGAAAGGGCAGGCATGCATCCCTTTGGATCCCACCCCAGCCCTACAACAACTAGTTTGTTAATGCTTATAGTAGACAAAAGGCTTTTATCTCAGGAATTGTAGATGAAATCTGATATATAACTGAGAAATATATAACATGAGCATTTTGTGACTGCTTATGGGATCTTATCCACTGTCTGGATAGGATTAATAGCAAGGAGTCATTCAGACTATTAGACTGATGAGTAAAATTCATATATTCAAATTGCAAAACTAATTTAGTATTATATTTTTTCAGTCTTGCATTTGTCACAAAACCTCAGCAGGTACAAAGGTGTTTATCTGTATTTTCATTTCAATCTTAAAAGATTTGTTCAAATGAATGAGTGCGTATCTCCTACATTATCTTTGGTGGTGAGAAGTATGAGGTATATTCAGAATGTATTTCTTCCAGAAATGATTCTGTTGAGATTACATTCCCCATGTTTATCTTATAAAGCATTTCCTTGATTTTTCTTTTTTGACTTTTTTTATCTTAAAGTGATTACTGAATTATCTCATCAGAAACATTCATAATCCTCTGTATGAAAGTAATGGCCTTTCTACAGCACACCCATGCCCTTGCCAGTAATTCTTCATCACACTATCTTGTTTTATATTCGGTTTTTCTCCTTTTAAATAAAATCTCAGGCTCAGATGGCATTCAAGAACCTCTGTTGTAGACAGCAAAAGAATGCAAAAAAGTGTTTCCATTGTGGAAACAAATAATTAAATTAGAACATAGCTACATCTTTTTTTAATCCAATCTAGGAAGCAGGACATGTTTATCCCAGTGCTGGAAAAAAAGCCTTGCTTCTTTATGGCAGTTTGTTAGATTTGTTAGACTTGCAAGTTAACTTTCATATAACAGAACACCACTCATTTCAGTAACTTTGATTTTTAAAATTAGCCCAGAACTGTGAGTGATGTGCGACAAGAACGCAGGTGTCAGGAGTGCACAAGAGAATAATTTCCATTCATTTGCAGTTATTTTTATGCCTCGTGATTTCTGTAAATACAGTATGAAATTTATTCCTTTCGTGATGAGAAAAACCAATTGTTTTTCTATAATTAATGCAGAAAGGGGTTAAAGAGAAAGGAAATATAAATAAATAACAGTGGTGAGTGGAGTGGGCTGTTTCACTTGAACTAAATAGTTATTTTCCTGGAATGAAGAATTTAGGAGATGTTTCATAATTTCTGCCAAGCTTGCTTTTGGCATTGGCTCAGGAGCTCATCTTCCACTTTCTTCAGTAAGCCCCAAAGAAGCACTGCTGTTTGCTTATTGAAAGCATAAACATAGAAAGGCAGTTAAGTGGGTGACTTCAGAAGGGGGCTGGAGCACAAGTCTTGTAAGGAGCAGCTGAGGAAACTGGGATTGTTCAGTCTGGAGAAGAGGAGGCTCAGGGGAGACCTTATTGCTCTTGGATTACTTGAAAGGAAGTTGTGGCAAGGTGGGGCACAGCTTCCTCTCCCAGGTAACTGGGTGATAGGATGATAGGAAATGGCCTCAAGTTGCATCAGGGGAGCTTTAAGTTGGGCATTAGGAAAAATTTCTTATCCAAAAGAGTGGTCGGTGCTGGAATGGACTGCCCAGGGAGGTGGTGGAGTCACCATCCTGGAGGTATTCAACAAATGCTTACATGTTGTACTGAGGGATGTGGTTTAGTGGGGAAATATTGGTGGTAGGTGGATGGCTGGACTGGATGATCTTGGAGGTCCTTTCCCACCTTGGTGATTCTATGATTCAAACTCAAACACGAGTTTACCTGTATCTTTATGTTGTGTTTACTGTCTATACCTTCTTATTCGAACTAGCATTTTACAATAAGCTATTTGTGCTTATAGGCATGTAAGCTTAGATAAGATGTACCTGGAGATGAATTTGGCTGTGTACTGTAAGAACTGCAATATGGAGGCTGAGGAATAAATGAAGACAAAATCCCCAGCAGTGAAACACCTTATGATTCTGCAGGTGCACAGAGGGCAATAATGTGGTCTGGAGACGAATTTACAGTATGGGAAATTAGATGCCACCTGAATTTTGTCTGCATACCTGTGCATAGTAAATAATCGTAAATGCTGAAGTATTGAGTATGCTCTATGAATATATAAATATGCATCTGCATTTGGTATGCAGGAGGGTGTGTGTCAATGGAAGAAGGCTTTCTCAGGGACGAGCTGTGAATATGCAGCACCTGAACTTTACTCATTTGCTAAAGTTCGTAGTTCAGCGTTTTCAGTTTTATTTTCTGCAGTTTCTATTGTGTAAAAGCAGCTGGCCACAGCATCAGCTGTACCATCCAAGCCTCCTGCCCCAGATTTCATAACAGGGCATGGACAAAGCTGCTTGCTGAATCTCCTCCATATGTATCCTTCAACTTCTCTATATTCCAGAACTTGCTTTGTGCAAAGCATATTGGTACTTCTGATACAGTTGTACTGTCCCTTCTTCTAACTGGTACCATTCCTGCCTGTTTTCCTACCCCCTCCATCACATAGCAGAGGTCTTATATATTTCATATACATAAAATATATATACTTTTATTCTACATCAAACAACCACTTGTGACTACTATCTGCATGAAAAGGATAGTTATATTAAATGATCATACAAAGATGAACAAAAGTAAAGCACACTGAGATACGAAGATTAAAAAAACTTGCTGCTTAAAGCTAAATGGACAAAAGCAAAGCCAAGCAGGTGTGACAAATCTAGAAACCAAGAAGAGGGAAGTTGCTGTCCTTAGGACAGCTTTTGGCCCAGTGCTAGCAAGGACAACGTGCTATGTGATTCACAGGAAATATGTTCTTTCACAGCCATACTCGCTCTATACAATAGAGTATGTTTTGATGGGTGCCTAGAGGAATAATGCAATTCAGTTTACTGAGAGCTTCCTAACAACAACAAATATTCTACTTGGAGGTAAAATTGGCTGATTTGCTAATAACTATTAATAAGTCTCATAGGTAGGAGTACTTTGTTACAGGAGTTATTTCAGTGCTAAAAGTTTGAAGCCAACGTTAAGCAATGGCTACTAAAAGGGTGAAAAATAAGATAAAAGATAGAAAATAGGGGAAGACAGACAGACCTGCAGGGATACAAACACAGCAAAGTGTATCCTATAAAAGATACTTGAAATGAAATTCGTAAGGGATTTTTATCCCCCTATTGGCAAATTGGTCACCAGCTTAATTGCCTGAGATAATAACTGAGGAAAATCACTGGGACATTTCAAGGATATTTATGAACGTTGATAATGATGTTATCAATATGTCAATATCATCGATAATGATATTGAGAACGTCGTGCTACAGGCATTGCAGTATTTTGGTGTGCTTCAATTTCTTTAACTTACCTGTCAAGTGACTATTTATTATACTGGTCATAAACTGAATCCGCTGTAGATGTATGAAGGAATGTATAAATTTTTAATCTCTCATTCTACACAACGAAATTAAAATTTATGTTACGTTTTTGGCTTTTGAATAAGTGATTATAAAAACAAAAGCCTGTATAACTTAGCCCTATATATTAATAATTTTGGGAAAGAAAATGAAGTTCTCAGACTTGCTCTTTTTCCACAAGAAAAAATGATGGATTCTACCGCACTCAGTTTTATAATTAGATACTTATTTTAATATAAACACATTAATATCAACAAAGCCTTAGCAGAATCAACACAATTTTTCTATTTCTCACATATTCCCAAAGCATATTTGAGATGCTGATGTTGAGCCATGTTTCAAAAAAAATGTTTTGAAGAGTTGTTCTCGTTTCAGACTGTAAATACTGCTTCTAATAAAATCTTTCTTAAGGTGGAGAGTTTGGGGGCTGGCACAGACAGCTGGTGGTACACCATTCCTGGAGCTGATATAAAGGAATAGCCAAAAAGGGATTGACCTGGAAGCGTTAGGTTATTAATATTATAATGAGGTTATTAGACTGAATCAGTTGGACAAGCCACTTTATCTAAAACTTTTAAATGTGTGTGTTCTGTTGCAGAAGTCAAACGGTCTCGTTTCCAAACCTGTTCCAAGGGAAATTTAAGTATTCAGCGTTTCTAACCATTTGATCGATCTGTAGACAGATTTGTATTATTTAATATACTTACATTTGAATAGAGTTTGAAGTTAGCCTTTCATTTTAATATAAACTCAAATTGTGTTTTGAGTGTTAATTTAATAGTCCTTCTCTAATGCTCTCAAGAAGACTGGTTTCTGGGATTTTCATGGCACAGATTCTGAGGGATAGCTCTGATTTGTACACCACACCATTGCCAGGCCATGCTACTCTGAAGAAGGTCTGACTGAATGATCTTGGAGGTCTCTTCCAGCCTTAATGATTCTATGAAATTAGTAAGCAGGAAGATTTATAAAAGCATGATTATATTTAATAAATAAAATATAGCAATAAGATACAAAATAAATAGTCCCATTACCTTTGAATTTTTGTAAAATTGTGACTTAAAGTTAGCTAAAATACCCAAGGGTTTGGAAAAGTTAACATAATTTTAATTTAGCTTTTCCATGTGGTTTTTGTTCAGTAATTTTTCCTCCCTTTAAAAAATATCTCAACGTATGCAGGAAAAAAAAAAGTCTGCTAATCATCAAAAGGGCCCTGGGCAATCTGATCTTGTATTTGATCTGGTGATTGACAATCCTGTCTGTGGCATGAGGGTTGGAGCTTGATGATCCTTGAGATCCCTTCCAACCCAAGCCACTCTATGATCTTGTGATACTTGATTTCCTGGAAAATGAGGCTGTGGATGACAATTAGATATTTTCATTATTGAAATTACCTCCCAAAATACCTATTGGGCTTACCAACGATTAGTGGTAATTATAATGCAGTTTAAATGTTATCATTTATTTCCCTTTTCCTCTCCTTTCTTGCTGAATAGCCTTCATGCAGATGAGTCATCCTTTCCAGTTGCTGGAACTTTTTTATATAAGGAATTACAGGTAGTAACTCAAAATTAAGTGTTGGAATTAATTATACTAGGAGTTTATTTATTGGTTTGTTCTAACGCAGTCATTTGTCACATTTGAGTACAATATATCGATAAATCTCCAACTACTGACAGACCAGCTTTCTGAGGTGTATTTCTGATGGCTTAAGCGGGTCAATTTATATTTACTGTGCATTCTGGGGTTCAGAGAAATATGCCGTGGCTGATGCAGTAAGGCAGACACAGAAATGTGAAAAGCTTGCAGCACAATTAAGTGATGATAATACTATCGCGCTGTTTTATGAGGCAGTAACACAGTCCCCAAGTGAATAAACTACGAAGCCGAAGGCTGCCCGGTTTATTCCAATGAAGGATCTGGATCATTGCCAACAACACTGCTACAACAGTGCCATTAAATTAGTATGCTATGAATGTTTAATTAAATAACATTTGGTGTGCATGCTTGCACACGTTATGGAAAATAATGTCATAGTTTGAGAATTAAGAGAAAGTGACGATGTTCCTGGGGTCACTGCTTTTGAGGAACACTCAGGTAGCTACGGTGAACTGGTCTCTATTCAATGCACCAGTCTCTGAAGCCAATGGGGATTTTCCTGGTACTGGAATGAGGAAGGCTTTATAAAAAGTGTCAGCATATGGGACCATATCCTCAGTGCTGCCACCTCATTGAGTTTTAGAGCTGGGGATTGAGGCACAACAAAGCAAATGAATTGTAGGCAAGATGCTGGCATTTTGGTCTTTGATCAAGAGCAAGGGCTCTGGTCACTATCTCACTTTCCTCTGTAAAACAACATCAAAAACAAAACGAAACAAACAGCAAGCAGCAATGCAGAAGAGATAAATTTTGGAATATGTGTAGCCCTGAAAGATTTGGAAATATCTGGAAGGTTACCCATGAAGGCCAGCAAGGCCCAGGTACATGCAAGCAAGGCACTGGTGGGGTACCTGAGACAATCACCAAGTTATCTTCAAGAGGGAATGGCCTCAAGTTGTGCTAAGTGATGCTCAGGCTGGATGATAGGAAGTGGTTCTTCTAATAAGGAGTGGTGGTGTGTTGGCAAAGATGCCCAGGGAGTTGTGGAGTCACCATAGTCCCTGGAGGTGTTCCAGAAATTGTAGAGATTTGATACTGAGGGACACGGTGGGATGAGTTGAGGTTAGACCTGGGGATCGTAGAGGTCTTTTCCAACCTTAATGATTCTGTGGTTGTGTGATATTAAATCCTGACTGCATTGCTGAGTTTTTCAGATACCGATACTAATTCAATCTGAATATTTGAATGCAGAAGCCTATTTACGTTAGCACCTGGATGGAGGCCACCAATTCAGTCTGTATAAGTGACCAAAGAACTGTCAGTCTGTCATGATTTTGGTTGAAAGCCAGCTTTCAAACAACAGTTGAGAGATGAAAGGCTGTGGGTGTGTGGTTATCGATTCCCTGGACCTCGCTGAAATGTGTTTAGGGAGTAAGAGTGGCAGAGTGGCAGCAAACACTGTTCACTTCCTTCTTTAGCAGATTAAATAAACTCATAAAAATGCTACTACTGACACAGAAACCACTCAGGACTTTGATTCCTGGTGAGAGTGCCAGTAAATATTTGCAATCTAGTTGCATTAAACATCTTGCATTACATCAGCTGGAAAAGCTGAAGAAATGAAAGATGATGCTATGAAACCAAATAACTTACAATAAAAAAAGTTTGGAAAATTGGATTTCAATAAAGATAGAAACAAAAATGCTTAAAAATAAAATAAGGTTAAGCTTTCCCTTCTGTCTGTTCCTTTACCTTTGTAGACCAGAGTTAGCATCCTGTTTCAAACTCCTGTGGTAGCAATATATTTGCAAGGGGAAGAAAAAATAAGCAACCAGGTGATTAAGATGATCTTCTGGAATGGTTTAGTGTAAAGCCTAGTGATTTTTTACTGGAGTGTTAATGCAAGGCTACAATGGAGAGATGTTAATTGAAAACGGAACAAACTTTTTCATAACTAGTGCAATTAAAAGCTTTTCTCATTGGACTCTGGTAAAGTCAACAACAAGAAAAAGTCCTTAAGTGCACTTAAATTCCTTTATGCAGTAGTTACTTTCTAGTAAAGCTGCTCAGTTTTCTACTCATTAAGATCTAATCCACAAAGGAGAAGGTTAAAATCAAAATTTGGTTAGGGCCTTAAAATAAAATTAAAAATAATTATTGGCTTCTCTGGGAAGAGTGCTGCTACAAGGGAGCTAGATGTTGTTATAACACTACGTGCACCTTCTCATCATTCTTAATTTCTTACCTGTATTTTATTCATTTTACCCACTGCAATGCATGATGCTGAGGCTGAGCATTAACTCATATTCCCAAAATGTCAATTCAAGAAAAAGTTTGATACAAAAAGTTCAGGACTAACAGCAGATTGAAAGAGAGATCAGTCTTTTCAATGGCAGTCTTTGTTCTGTTCCTTACACTTATTGTCAAGCAGTGTATTTGCATTAAATCCAATTTATAGGGAGGAAGAGGGTAATGTTAATGGATTCTGGATGAGGATCATCTTGAAATACCATTAGCAAATTATCAACAAAATGTGGGGTCATTTTAGCTGTGCAACGGAGATATCGATAGACAGATCCAGCTTGGTATTTCTTCATTTATCTATCCCTTGTGCCTTCAAAAAGGCAACTGAAACCTAAGGGTCACTTCTTGAGTCACATCATCTCCTTCCTGATGCTATTTGCCATTAGGCAAAGACTGTATCAACGAACAGAAAAGCAAATAGAAAAGATACTCAATACTGGAAGAGATTGGTTAGTCCTAAAATGACAGAATATCTTGGTGGCTATTGCCAGGCTGCTGCAGTGACATATTGAAAGGGATTCAAAATACAGACCAGTTTCTTCATTTGCACTGCATTTCGCCTTGCAGTTCCATTGCTCTCTTGGCAAAGTGGATCAGCTGATATAACGACAGGATGAAAGAACAGTTGTTCCATTTTATAAAATGATCGTATAGTTTCTCAAGAGATAAAATGAAGGACAAAAGGCCAGGGATTTTTGTTTTTGATCGAGTTGCTTGGTTGGTTTTTAGTTGTTTTCCTAAAGGGAAGCTAATGGACAAGTGGAATGGGACTTCTTTCCAGGAATCTTTCCTAGGCTTTACAATCCAAAGATAGAAAAGTGAAGAACAAAATAAAGAAAACCATGTCTTATTTTATTCTGTAGTTCTTGTCATTCCCGAATTGAGGTTCAGCTTTCTCATCTGGCCATCTCTGTTTGAGCCTTTTCATCCTGCCCTTTTTAGTGGATCTAATCACTACTTTTCATCAATGTTTTTCTCTCTAGTTTTCTGCATTTTCTATTTTGCTTAATTGGAACTAGCACTGTTTGGGTTGCTGGACTGAATCATTTTTGTGATTATTCATCAAATAATGAAGAATTAATAATTTTTAAGAGTTTTCATATTTTTCATAGTTTTTATGATTATGAAAATGCTGGAAATCATTTTTATCAATTCAGCATTACCTAATGCCATATTTCTACACTGACTGAAACATGTTAAAATATCCCATCTTTCCAGTCTTTTTCCCTTGGCTACAAAATAAAATAAAAAAATTATTTTGTAGCTTCCCAGAAGATTTTGTTGTTGTTGTTTTGAGATGTTATGTGCAATCCAGAAGCCAACAGAACAAGCAAAGATGTAAATGTTTTCCCATTTGCAAGGGCTGATCCATTGGAATTGACATTATTTATGCGAGAGCAGTGCTCTTTGACCATTGTTTCTGTCAGGAATGAGTAGCAAAAGTAATTTCAAAGCAGGTGCAGCGTGTTTGCTTCACAGTGAGTGTGTATCATTAGATTTATTGATATTCTGCATCACGTTTCTGATGAGCAAAATGTAAGATTAAAACAAAGCAGATAACTACATTGAAGCTTCAACTTTAATGTGTCAGCCTTTACAGCCCAGGAACAATCCCTCTGTGTAGAAAGGAAGGTAATGGAGAGAACATTTTTTGGAGGGAAGGGGTGTGTGTGTGTGGGGGGGGGGGGGGGGGGTTTTTTCTTGTTTTTTTTGTTTTGCCTTTGTTTTTTTTTTTTTTTTTTTTTTTTTACAGCATAGAAATTTTAAGTGGAGGCTGAACAAGCAGCTGTGAAAAAATTGGGCTGCTGTTCTCGCACTGAGTCATGGCAGCGGAGAGCTTTGTGCTCTCAAGTGGTACTTTTGCAGAAGAGCAATCAAACCGCTGCTGTGTGGTGGCTCAGCTGAGAGTCTCCCTCCATCCTGCAGTACGATGTGGCAGAGATGCGTTCAGCTGAACTCATTCCAGAGCACTCAAGTGGCTTTTCCAGCAAAGACGTGTAAGGTGCAGCAGTGAGCAAGTGCTCTACGAGGTAGCGTGGTTGTAAACAGCAAATTCATTCCTGGTGGAAACGGAGCCAAGGCAGTATTCCACCAGAGCCAGGCATATTTCATTTTGTGGGTTGCGTCATGTGGAATTTGGGCCTGAGTAATAATTTGTGAAGATATGTAGGTGGAAGAAGGTGGAAAGGACTTTTGTTAAGATGTTGTGGTGCTATTGTTTGTTGGGTGTCTGCACCTTGCAGTGAGTACTTTCAGTTCAAAAGGGTCAAGCGTTAATTCAGTCACTTTTGGTGAGAGGAAAACAAATTCATCCTGTTACTACCTTATGCTACCTTTTTTTTTTTCATTCTATTACAAGAAAGCATAACATATGTATTATAACTTAAAAGTTTCAGTGCCACTTTACTGCAGTTACCGAAACCAGTCGTATGATTCCTTTTTTTTTTTCTTAGAGCAAATATATCTAAAAGTGTAGTTATGCATCCAGAGTTTTGGTTTTAAGTAGGAGAGATATACATTCTCTTAAATGACAGTGATAAGATAAATCGAAGGTACTTCCTGTCTAGCAGAATTCAAAGTGAAGCTGTGAAGTTGTGCTTCTTCTCCAAAATATTCATAGATTCTGCATTTGTAATTCCCAGAGCATATCCCTGGATGTTACCATGGCTATGTAGAGGTGTATGTACAAGAATATCTAACTAGAATAGGTGCTGTGTTTGAGTTGGACTGGGAGAGAAAGAGATGGATGGTGGAGATTAAAAGGCTGAATGTCATTCTGGCATTAACATATGAGATACTCAGAATTACATGTAGGGCAGGTGTCAGTTGCGAAATGGCAGATGGCATTTGAGGTGCATCAGTATCATTAGTTAGCAGACCTTCTGGGAGGCACCCTACAAAATCAGCTCTCCTTCAAAATAGCCTTGCTGAAAACTCTCACTTCGGTAACAAAAGAACACACAGGACAGAACTGATGCAAGAAGATATGCTTGTTAGCTCCTGCAGATGCTGCTTTGCAGGAATCCTTTCTGAACTCCTCTGACAGGTCACCTTGGCCTGAATATCTGCTGAGTCTAATTGGTATGGAGCGAGAGCCACTGTGCTCCAGAAGGTCTGTCAGTAGTGAGCTGCAGAGAGAGGAGGAAGCTCTGCACCCTCTGTGCTCCTGCCTAAGCAACAAAGTGGGGACAACTGCTTAGGCTGCTTCAGAAGGATATATGTAAGCAGTGCCTTGAGTGTGAATATTATTACTAATGATTATTTCTGTGGTAGAAACACATACTTCAGCAAATTCAGAGAAGCATGTGAGGAGGTGGGAGGGTTAATCTCTGTTTTTTTTTATTATTTTTCTCTTAGAGGTGTACTGGAATAGCTGTGCTCCAGGTACTTGTTTGGTCTCAGTCTCTCAGGTCTCAGTTATAAATGTGACCTCTTCAGAGCACAGAGAATAAGATTCAGCTTATGATGAAAACTCAGGTAGTAGCACGCTGCAGCTTACCCTTTCCTCAGTCTCCCCTCACTCCCAAAAAACACAGTGAAGAGAGATCTTAAAAGCTGGAAGGATCTCATTTTGTTTATGTTAAAATTAATGAATATATAGTTTGGCCTTTTGTCCCAGAAAGTCAAATTTGCATGGAAGAATGGCTCCTCACACTGAAGGAATTCAGCAATTTTAAAGGCAGCAATGCCCTTTTAGGAGGCAGTGGGGAGATGTGTGCAGCTCTGAGTCTCTCTACCGTCTCCTTTTTTCCTTGGCCTCTTTTTCCCTCTCCCCAGCACTACAAACTACTTTTTAGAAACATAACATTAACAAGAACATATACGGCAAAAACGCTGATGGCATTTTCATGGATATCTCTGTACATTACTGCTATAGTACAGTGTATTCTCAACTTTGTCTGCAGGCTCATTTATTTCCTAATTTATCTTGAGAACAGAAAACCTACAAATAGTAAAGCTGAAAAAAAAAAAAAAAAAAGGTTTCATAGACGTAATATTTGAGTTGATGGTGCTGAGAGGTAGATAAGATAAAATGTCAGCTGAATAATTCCATGCTTCAAAGGACAGCAAATTATTTGCAGGGGTTAGAAAGAAATGCTTGGTTCTTTCTCATGGGAAACACATCAGATTTACTAGGAGCAGGTGTAGTGTTTTTCCATATTGTAGGGAATGCAGACATGAGCAGAGGGAATTGGGATTGGCCCATTGGCACCGCTTTGTGTAGCTGTGGGTATGGGAGGAAACATCCCTGTTAGGTGTTACGGAATGAAGAGTGTGATTGCAGCCAGCAGCAGGTGCTCAGCACCTCTCAAAATAGCATCATCTCAGTGTCAGATTTCACGGCCCAACCGGCTGGTGTGCTGTATAAATAGATAATAAATAGATAATGGTGCAATTGCATCCTCAGGATGCATTTGGTGTGTGTCCAAGGCCTTGCGTTTTCATCACAGTAATGTGGTATTTTGGATACTAGACCTGCAGGGGAATGAATGGCAGCATTAATGATAAAACAATATTCCAAGCTGAGCTCATCACTTACAAAAAATACATTTACAGGATAGCTCTGGTAATCCTTGGTGTGAACCAAAGAAGTCATGCAGTTTTCTCATTTAATTAAATTTAAATCTATGGAGACTGACAGTGCGTGTCTTGAGCTTATGTTTTTTTGACTTGTTCTTTGCAGCTCAATGTAAAGCAGCTTTTAATTAACAGAGAATCTTAACTGGAAATGAAGCTGACACCCAGTTACATTTATATAAGGATTTTTACTCATTGCAACACTTAAGGCAAAAAACATCCAAGAAGACAAGTAGGAGCAAACCCCCAGGACACTATAGGACAGTGTTCATGTGCATTTTGCTATGCTCCTTTGTGTCTCACTTGCATTGCAATGGCTTGGGATCTCTTACTGGAAGGGCTCACCTTCATCTGGTTGGTCATGATGAAAGCAAATAACGAGGAGGGTGTTTTCTGTGCCCTCCTTGTCTGATTAATAACTGGCTAACAAAATATCTCAGACATTTGTGAGTTGAAGTGGAAACCTTTTGGGGGCTGTTTTGTGATGAAAGATCTGTTATGTGTGTTGGAATTCAGAGGTCAGCTTGGAGTTAGTTCTAAATATGGATATAAATATATAGACAAACAAATGTTTACACCATATGATTCAGCGTTACTTAGAACCTTTTTCAGCTGAACTGTTCTCCCAGCGTAAGTTGTGCAGTACTACAATGCAGGGAATGAAGTCAGTCACATTTCATTAGGACAGCATTAGTCAGGAATGGCACTAATTCATAATTCCAGGACCTTTTAAGCAGTATTTCTAGGCATGGCAAGCTAGCATAGGAATTTTTTTTTTTAATGTGATACAGATCTACTTATACAGATCTATTTATTGTAGTGAAATCCTTGACAAATAGATCCCAAATCCAAATTTGGCTCTGTAACAAGCTTCTGAAGTTCTAGTGTGCACAAAGACACCTGTTAGAAATTGGGACGAGATGTTAAAGCACCTGACAGTTCTCTTCCATTCTCCATTCCTTCCCTTCTCTCACCACCTATTTACTAATTATACTGTTCATGTTCAAAATGAGCGCTATATCGCAGCACTTGATCAGGATTTTCCCTTTGATGTTAATTTCTTGCTGGCAGGTCCATTAGGGTAGGAAGCAGCGAGAGAAACAAGAGCTCTCTCTTCCCTCTTCCGTGGGAAACTCTTGATAGGAATTGAAGGGCCTCAAAGGGAGATTTGGGAATTCTTTGAAGGATCAAGAATTAGGATGGTACGTAGAAACAAAAAGCGACCAAAGCTTGGAAAGGCAGAATAGTGGAGTGAAGCAAAGCGGAAATTTGTAGGTGACGAAAGGAGCAAGGAGTGGTGAAGGTAAAGGCAGAAAGTCATACCTCAACAAGGGGATGTGTACCAAAACTTCAGAGACACGTTGCAAAAAGAAATCAGCTGTAGAGACAGAAGGTAAAGCAAGACCTTGCAGAGGTGCAGAGAAGACTAAATAAAGGCAACTAGGTACAGAAATAAAGGATACTCATCCACTGCAGCATGAACCTCTACAAAAACTAGAAGCAAGCAACCTGTTCTTGAGGTTTACTGTTCAGCAAATCGCTGTGATCTGCCTGCCAATTCACATCACCCTTCACAGCAGGTTCACAGATAAGATAACAACTTTCCACTTAGTTTCTCTAATGTTAAACTGTCAGCAGAGCACACACCCTCCCTTCTTTCCAGCTTCCTGTCAAGACGTGCATTATGCTGTTCTTTTTCTCCCCTCTTACAAGTTATACACTGGTAGTTTGAGCATTAAATGGAGACGTTGGGATCTGGTTTTACGTAAGACAAAGGGAAGGATTAAACTTTTTTCCCATATCCTGGGTACTCATTTGCCTTTGCTAAGGGAAGGATTGGACTCCCCCTTTCCATGCTGCATCTAGCTCATATAAAAACAGTTTTTCTCCTTAGGTACACCTTTGTTTTGAAAAATATGCAGTAAATAATGTCAGTTCATACACTTAAAATACATTACCTTCAGTATCCAATGACTGTGTTACAGAGTACTGTGAAATGTATGCATCAAAGGGGTTAGAATGAGGTGGGAAAAACGTAGAACATAATGTTGTAATGGATGATAATTCTGAAGAGCAAAACAAAGAGACAACAGCAACAACAACAAAACAGAAAATACATTAAAACAAAACCACGGGAGGAGATTTAAAGCCCTATGGGTAACCTCACAAGTCAAGAAATGCTACAACAGAAGGCTTTTGAATTCAGTGTTCCTGTTCTTTTTATGTGGGATTTCTACTTTTGGCATAATATATAAATCAATATCACAACAGAAAGAGAAAATGATGCACACTTAAAATTTTCTGTTTCTCTGTGGGATCACTGTTTCTTAGATGCTGTGTAGAAAAGTATCAGTAAAACTGCCTGTGAGGTACAAAGCAAGGAGAACTTCACAGGGATTTGCCACCTCTCTGCAGGGCTGACTGATTAACACCTGGAGGTTGTCTGAGGCTGACCCCAGTACCTTCTGTTATCATGGAAATGTAGGATTCATCTGGAGGCCAAATCTACTTCAGTATTTGGTTCCCATTCTGCAGAGAACTCAGGAAAACCTTTGCCTCTGCTGAAGTCGAGGGAGAGAGGCAGTTCTGGTTTTGACAGTTCACTTTCTCATTTAATTTGCATCTGAATTGTTGAAAATATAAAACATTGTTTTCATTACAACAGACTTCCTCAAAAATGCCTGGCTTGAGACAGCATCACTGGCCATTATTTTCCTCCAAATGAAGCTTCTTCTGTTCATGCTGTCCATTTTATCCACTCAGATGCAACCAAGATTAGATAAGAGCAGATATTTGATACCTGGTCATTACATAGATATGAAGGCACCTATCTCATGAAATTTCCAACAAAGATAAGGGATCAAAATAACACTATCTTCTATCCTATTGTTCTCCCCTTCTATCTAGATCAGTGGGGTAATCTCTCTGTTTTTCTGCACATTTTTTTTTTTTTTTTTTTTTCTTTTTGCCATGCATCCATTAGGGGGAAATCTTGCTTACAGAAGTTGAAGGAAAAAAGGGAAAGAGATAGAGAGAGAGGGAAGGAAAGGAAGAAAGGAGGAAAGAAAGAGGGATGGAAGGAAGAAAAGGAAAGAAAGAATGGATGAATGAATGCAGGACATCATCTACATGCTATTTTGGACCAAACTTTCTCAACACAATGAAAGCATCAGGTATCTGTGTCTGCAGTTTCATTCTGACTCTTGTGGGAAAAGATTAATGTACTGATGGTGCTGTCCAGAATTCATATATTTTTGATAGCATTTGAAACAAATTCAATGGGCTGGAGATGGGTTGGAAAGCAAGAAAAATGATGCATAATGCTGTGAGTAAATTACATATCTAAATCCACCCACTGGGCTGAAATTGCAGTTGACTACAATACATTCAACAATTACTGTTGCTTAAAATCCAGGCGGTAATCTGAACATTTTTCTCTAAGTGTAACATTTACTTTTATACCAAGTACTGATCTGGAGTTGTGTTGCCTACCTTAAAAACTATAATGAGTTTCCACTGTACCCAGTTTTCCCTGTCTCTTCTGAACAGAACAGGATGATAGACATGTTTGTCAGTATTTTCTAAGGCAAGAAAATAGCAATAATGAAAACTGTCATTTTTCCTACTACAACAAATTCAAGGTTTCATAACATCAGTTCACAATAAAAAATAGATCTAGTACCCAAGCGTTAAAGCAAATAAGAACATGTTACATTGCTTTCAAAATTCTTCTCCCTATAAGCTATTGCCAATTAAAACTCGATATACTTGTTAATTTCAGAAACAAGAGAAAATTGTTTCAAGATGCATTTTTGTGCACAGACACATTTCTTCTCTTAGAAACTAGGTTTTAATTATTCCGAGTTTTATCACAATTTAGAGGTAAGATTGAGAGTCAGCTCTGTACGTCTTTGCAAATACCTTTTTTGAGACACAGCATCTGTTGCTGAAGCAATGCAGGTAATTTTTTCTCATCCACTGCAAGACTTAATTTGTTTTCATGTTTCAAATCTCTCACACTATTTAAAATATCAGATGATCACATTGTTCATCTTGCAGCTAACAACTGGCCTTTCCACCCTTTGAGAGTGCAAAACTTCATTTATATTCTTGCAAACAACAATTAATCTCTCCCAAACTTCTCAAAGATACTTCTGTACAAGTCATGCTGCTCACTGTGCTCTCATACACCGAGTATCTAAAAAAAAAAAAAAAAAAAAGTAATAGGACCTTAGGACCTGACAATCTGATCATTAACACTTAATAGCTTTAAAATGTATTTGCCTTCCTACAGAGAATGTAAAAGTCTGTTCCGTAATGAACAACAAAGGAAGTGTAATGAAGGGACAAAAAAGGAAGGAGTTTTCAGAGACAGTTGGTATCTACTTTAGAGATCTACTCGATTCAATGTCTAATTGCTAATTCAGCATCTAATTGCTCAGCATCGCATTATGCGCTTGTCTGCGAGACACGGCAGTCAGTTCAAATGGCTTTCACAAGGGCTTCTTAATGGCCCAGCTCCCTTCCTCGCCTTCTCACTAAGTGTAATTATTACTGATGCCATCTGGAATATTGAACAGAGACGAGCAGCCTTCTACCACCTGCAAAACGTTCAGCTGCTCTCTGAACAGTCTCAGGACCTTCTCTCAGCTGCTGACACTGCTCTGGTGGGGAGGCAGCGAGGCCAGCATGCCAAATGCATCAGCTCCTTATTACCTGCCCAAGCCCATCTGAGCCAGAGCAGCCATTTAGTCCCTCTCTGGCATGATGTGGAAACTCCATCACCTCCATGACATGGTGCATGACCCACTGCTGCTCTTGAATGAAAGTTTAATCAGTACTATTTTCTCTCCATGACTGTGGGCAGAACATTATGTCCTCTTGAAAAATTGCAGTGTAAGATCCAGCTTCGCACTGGTCAGCCAATTTATATTATAAATTAGTTATGCTAAAACACTTTAAAACTTTAGGACAGCTCAGAGGGTTCTGGGTCTGTTTCAAGGAGAGTTATGCAACCCTCTACAAGCATAAAGCATTTTCAAGGTATGCACTATATCTTCCAAACATTAGAGAGCGTTTAAAAGTAGCACAAGCTATAAGAGCTGCAGGTAAAGTGAGGCAAAAAAAAAAAACACGTTACAACTTGCTGAGCATCAGTATGTGTAGACATATCTGCTAGTCTCTGTGTAGCAATTTATGCTACAGCAGCCACAGCATAGACTGCTTTTGTATCCAATTTAAAAACATGAATGTTCCATCCTTACCCTAGAGCTTAAAGACAATTTACAGAAGTAGGGCACTATGAAGTATTGCTCCAATAAACTCTTGTTTTACTTCCCTTTTATAGCAAAAATTAGGGGAACACTGCAACTGCTGTCAAGTCTTAAAATATGCTTGCAATAAAATAAAAGCCATTGGGCTTCTTTAATTTCAATGGTTTTCTTCATTATTCAAAGGCCTCTTTAAATCTTTCATAGATTTTTATTTTTTTGTACAGCAGCACATAATCACCAAATAATCAAAATCTCTTGCTCGTGGAAGAAGGCACTTAATTTCTTCAAAAACTTGTATATCAGTTCCCTTGAATTGACAAAAGTTTGAATATAAAGCGTGATTTTGGTAAAAGTCCCCTACAATGAAGAAAGAAACAACTTATATGTTCAGTCGTTTCAGCTGAAGCTCATTCTAGTGATTGGGAATTTGCTATTGGCTCAGACATGACTGATACATTCTGATTCATAGAAAGCTAACATCTCTTTAATCACAATAAAACCAATTTGTAATGAGCACAGATTCAGAGCACAATGAGTTAATGCAACCAAAACCAACCATTTCATGACTGTTGTCAGTGAATTAAGAGAAGCAACTAGATTTTCAATGATATGCAAATATTTTATTTTCCTTCTCTAGATTTAAAACAAACAAAAAATCCCAGAATTAAAGTGTTTTGCATAAAGAACAACTTTTTGATGTGCTTGCTTGAAGCAGTTGAAGGAATTAGCTTCTGACAGAGAGAGAGAAATGAGGTAGCACTTGAAAAATAGATGGATTTTAGTAAAACATTTGACAATGTCTCATGAAATCCTAATTGAAAAATTAATTTTGGTCAGCTTTGCTGGAGACAACTGAATGTGGATTGAATACTGGCCAAATGGCAAATCTAAAAAGTTATGATAAAAAAAAACCGTGTAACAAGGGGGTTGGAAATATCCAGTGGGGTAATACACCCTTTGGTAATGTGGGCTCAGTTTCTGTCTTCGATAGCAATCAAGAAAAAAGGTGTAAATAGGATCTTAATGAAATATGTTGTTATTTTCATTCTAGAGTCAATAAAGACAGTGAAATTAAAAGGAACTGAGTAGGAACATGGATGGAATTTGGCCAAATAAAAAGATTCAGCAAAGGAATTAAAAAGGTTCTGCTGAAAAAGAAAAAAAATTACAAGTAAAGTGAATGCACTGCACAGGGTGAGAGATGTTTGATGTATATATCAGGAAATGCAGCATATTAAACTGCTGAATAATAGAAGAGATGGAAGTGGTACAGTTTAGGGCTCTTAAAAATCAGATTGAATGCCAGCTACTGAAATGCACGGTGTAATTATTCTTCTTTATTTCTTACATTGCTATGATATATCAGACCTAAAAAAAGACCAGCATCTTCTTCCAGAAGTTTCCTGTGCAAGTTGCATGTGTTTTAAAGCCTAGATCAGGAGATGCAGAAATAGCATTGGTTAAATTGCTCTTAAAAATGAATACTCATTGTATCTTTTGATCACATAATTGTCTCTTTACTTTCACCACACTCTGCTTAAGATTACAGTCTTTTATAAATCCAGTACTTATGTCAATATCTTAACAGTTTGTTGCCCAATTTAGAAGCTAATAAGGCTACAAGTTGGTAGGAAATAGGAATATTACTAGAAATAGCCCAAAGATTTGGTAGCAGAGTAATTTTTTTTTAACCACAATTTGTCTTAGGTTACTCTATCTTCTGATAGAAAAATAATCTCCACGTGTGCTTTCTCTTCCCTGATCATATTCTTTTCTCAGTTCTTCAGTTTCTAAGGTTAGTGATAACACTGAAAATCATTAGCAGATGCAGGGCTTTTGCATAGGCCCATTCATTCACTTCGCAAAAAGGACAACTCAAAAACATTAAGCAAAGAAAATGTGGAGAGCTCTTTTTATTCCATACCACATTTTGTGGTAGAACAGTAGCTATTTGTACTCAGCAGCTTCTGCCATTTTCCACTCTCTGTATTTTGGTCCTAATACTAAGGAAGTTTTTTTTTTTTTTCTTTCATTATGAAAGAGGCAAATAAAATAAAATAAAAAAACAAAAACAACAACACAGATAAATATCTGTAACTTTAAGAAATGCAAATTCTTTCTTGGTGTAAATGATCACGAGTTCAATAATTTCAAACTCAGTATGGCATTCTACACCAGTGGAGGATCAATACCATGTCATATCTCAGTATTTGTTAATGTATAGAACTTCACTCCACTTGTATTCCTTCTTATGTTGAGCAGTAGATTTGGGAAACGTTAATGCACAATTTGTAGACTTTAGCCACCACTATGGTTGGCCATAAAATGCAATGAAAACTGGTTTTTAGTCACTTCTGACAGGAAGCCGTCTTAATTTGATGAAATCATTACCAAAAAATCAGAATAAAACAAATGGTGGATTAAAAAGAAAATACTAGTGAAGGCTTGCCTGGAGTAAATGTAAATAAAATTGTAATATAGACGAGCCTGGTTTGTACATTGGCAGAGTTATGTACCTAAGCTTAGAAGAGCAGTTTATCATTCACTGCAGTCTCTGTGCTTGTAGTTTATCCTCAGGTAAATTCTCATATTGCCTGAAATTAAACAGATTAAGGACTAATCTAATCAATCAACTCAAAATGGGAGGGGAAAAAAAGTATTAACACCAAACTGTGAAAAGTTCTGACACTCTTCAAAACGGAAACTCCGTATTTCTGCACACTTGTTTTACGCTTTTAAAGGGATGATGTTTTATTCCTTGCCAGATTTGTTCTTCTATTCAGAAAACATTTATTCTGGTTCTTGTAACACAGTGAATTTGGAATTAATGTAGCTGGTTGGGTTGGAAAAAAACAACCTTGACTGTAACATCCATCGTTTTATCAAACCAGAAATATCCTGCGTAAAAATGTAACGTGAACTAGGTTGACAATTCTTGGAAATTAAGTTAGTTAATGATTACTATACAAACAGGTCAAGAATCAAAACTGCCACTGAAGTCTTATGGTATGTGGGTAAATTACGTTTACAATTTACAATATAGATAGGCAGAGCTATCTTAATGTGTATGGAATAACGAATCTAATTCCCGTAGGTGAAATGCCATGGTCTCAGTGAGTTGTTTTCAAAGGGTAATAATCAGAATGAGCAACACAAGTAGTCTATTTCACTGAAGTAATGCATGGTTGACATCAGCAAAGTGCTCCTTAGGTGAAACGATGTTTAAAGTTATGTAAAGCAAGCTGTGTGTTCTTACATTCTGTAGAACTAAACAGAAATACCATCTCAAGAATCCCAGCCTGCTTTCTTCATGAGTTTGTCATTCTAAGAACCATTTCTCTGCTCAAGAACAAAGGGTAGCAATGAAGACCAAGCAGCACAGCATTACAATTAGAAAACAAGTTGGGAGGAGCTGGAAGACCCACGTTGATCTGTGCACCCCTATCTTTGAGAAGTCTTACAATCATCATTCCTCCTGCCATCTGTTAATTGTTAACCAAATTAGCTAACATAAGGCTGATGTGACTGTGCCTGCTTCTACTGCAAACATACCTTTGTAGTTTGCAATGAATGATGATTATGTTTTGCTCAGTGGATTCTTGAGCATTATAGCAACCTGCTCTTTCACTGGTATGAGCGTGTGAGCCTGCCTTCGTATCAGCAGCTAAAATCTCACTGTGAGAGGTAAAGGTTTTGGCAAAGTGGGAAATGCACAGATGGGTGATCAAAGTCAAGCAGCAGTGTGTTTCCTTAAGGTGTTTGCCAAAGTGTTATTAATTAAGTACATTATTTACATTTAAAAAGTTGCTTATCTTGTGAGTTATGTGAAGTTCCTGGCTCCTGAACCATCTGCTTATCTGACAACAGGCCAGGTGAAGCAGCACTTGTGGATATAAGGAGATTGGCTACTTAGCAACCCCTGATCGGTCTTCTGTGAAAAAAGAAAGGAGCAGCAAGGGAGGAAGTCAGCTCTGGAGGTTGGTCTTTTCTGCTTCTCTTTAAAGTTAAGAAATAATGAAGTGGGAGAGGTGGAAGTTTGATCAGACAGGGAGGTTCGAGTAAAGGAAGAAATACATGCCACTCCCTCCACCCTTATTTCTTTGCCAATTGGTCAGAAACATCATCATAGATCTGATTTTGCAGTGGGCAGACTGGGAAGCTGTGCCAGTGGGGGTTTGGTCTTCACCTCAGAGCATTGGAACTCACTGAAGCCCCTCCCACAGTGACCCCATGCATAGGTCCAGACCAGCTGAAGGGTACATGAGATGGCACCAATCCTGCAAATGCACTACGTCGCTTTGTGAAATCAACTGCCTTACACCTAAAGTCAGGAAGAGCTGCACATACCTTGCCCTATGCTTCAAGCTCTTCAAAGGCAATGGGCAAAAGATTTTAAGTTGAAAACTGGGAATCTTCTGTTGTAGGAACAGCTAAGTAACAGCCAATAGCTTAAAGTGGTACTTTTGTGGTCCTTTCCACATATTCTTCAACAGTGGAAATGCAAAATGTTCTCAAGGAGAACGAAGAGGCTGTTAATTGCATGGCATTACCTCACCTGAGTAGTTTTGCAGTATTTCTGAATACAGCTGATTTTGGACAACCAAAGAAAGGATGCATAGATACCTCCATGTCACTGAGGTACACTGCATGACTTTGTGATGCATACAGGTACGTGGAAAGAAAGATGCCTTTCTAAAGTAGCTCAAGCCCAGATTTGGTCATCCCCCTGGGAATGGGTCTGGTGTAGGAGGGAGAGAGACATTTCCTAAATTTATCACAGCCCAAGAAATAAAGATCAACCTTAAAACTGTACTGGAGTATTGGAGTGAGAATTAGTGTTAGAATGAGTAAACCAAATGAGAGGAAAACTATTCACTAGTATGGAATGAAAACATGTGTACTCCTTTCTCTTTAAGGTGCTAGTGGGATATCAAGGCAGAATTAAAGTGTTTTTGGTGTCAGTTGCTTACATCTCTCAGTTCCCACTGGAAATTTTCCAATCATCAAAAATCCAGCTATAAGAAATGGGCTTTCACCGCAGTTTGCAGCTATTTCTCTCTAACTGATAATGATGTCAGGCAACCTTTGTGCAGCATAAGAAGCAGAGCAAACACTCCTCAGCTGATTTCTTGCTACTCTTATGTCATATAACAGTTGGCAATAAGGCTGGGACTTCAAATGTGTTTTTCTTTGTGCTTCAGTCATGCCATGAGACAGCAAACCCCATAACCTGAAGTTTACCAAGATAGGGCCTTTGCAGGTTGCTGTGCTGGGAAAGCTCCTCCAGTGATGGCAGGCTGCTCAGAGCTCATCCTTAGCCACAGCTCATCCAGACGCTACCAATACCCCAAAGCTCTCACAAATTACAGTGATTAATGTAACGTAATGTAATGCCTGATACTTCACAGCTTGAAGCTGACTTCCAAGGAGTGCCTGTTCCTTCTTCTTCACCACTCATGAGCTCTGCTCTCACCTTTTCCCTTCTTCCCTCACTTTTCTCCCAGATGACTCTGATTTTTGGGTGCACTTCTCCATAAAGAAACAACAAAAGATGGACTTCAGGTTTAGCTGTGGCAAAGTGAGGTTAATCACCGATTAATGCAGTGCTGAGGTCGGTGCCATAGGTAATGAGGCTGATTAACACTCAGGATCCTGCAGCACTGCTTAGGTTTATCTTTGCTTTTTTCCTTCTGGGATTAATCTCATTTTATACATTTGGACAGCCAACGTTTGGATCTCAGGTATATTAGATTGGTCTGTCAGACAGCTCCAGGCTCCTTGGGCTCCCCATCTTTCAAATCTTTGCATAAACACCTCTTCAGTTGTATAGTAATAAGTGCTTTTAAACTAGCATACTTGTAGTGAGAAAAAGCAGCAAATCTCTACATATCTATGAATTCTAAGAAACAGTATTTCTGGGCTTTTTTTTTTTTTTTTTTTCTTCCCTTCTGTGTGCTTGTTTTTCTCTGGCAGAAGTTGGACTGCAGTTTCATTTCTGTGCTTTTCAAGTGACTGACTTCTCCCCTGAAAATCTTTTCAGTCATTGTGGAATTAAACAGAAGAGATTTCTGAACAGAAAAAAAGCACAGAAAACCATCTCCAAACCAAAGAATTTTGCTCTCTATCAAGCAGAGGGGATATTTGGTACAACACTGCAGTGGGACAGAGATCAGGTGTGTGGCATGAGAGTTTGGATATCAGTTTCTCCTGCCTCATTTCCATATAAAGATGGGGTATAGCAGACTGTTTGGTGATGGGGCTGTAATGCAAATATAGCACAAATTAGATTTTGGTGCTGCAGGTCCAATCCAGGTAATTCCAGCCCTGCTTGGCAACACCTGTCCTGCTTTTATTTCTTTTGCTCCCTGTTCCTGGAGTTCCTCCCATGCAAGAAATAATCTCTTATTTCTCTCACCAGAGTCATAAAACTGCAAAGAGTTATAAAAGAGCTGCAAAGTTAAATGTTAGGAGGAAATCCTTTATTCAGAGAGTGGTGAGTCCCTGGCACAGGCTGTCCAGAGATCTGTGGGTGCCCCATCCCTGGAGGTGCTCAAGACCAGGTTGGATGGGCAACCGTGGGTTGGGTGGCAATCTTCCCTACAGTGGGTGGGTGGAACTGGATGGATAAGGGCCCTTAACTTTTAGGAAGGAATAGCCCTCCCAACTCAAGCCATTCTGGGATGAAAATAGATGGGGCTGCTCAGCCCAGAGGAAAGACCAGTCATCAGGGGCCCCATGCAAAAGAAAAGGAAGGAGGAATGACTTTGAGCAGTGCAGTGGCCCTATGTTTCCCTGTAGAGTAATGACTTTTCAAGAAGTTGGGGGTGGATTTTGTGTTTTGTTTGTGTGTGTGTGTTTTGGTCATTTTATGTGTTTGTGATTTCTTTGTAGTTTCTATGAATAGTTTGGGTTTTTTTCCATTGGTAACATCTTAGTCCATTGCTCTAGATATGCTACTCTCCATCAGCCTGGCTTCATTGAAGCTAGGTGTAGTTTTAGAATGGTGATAGACTGTAGCTGAAATTAAAACCCATACTTTTTCTTTCAAGTCTGTTATTCTGCAATGCCAGAAACACTGTGGAGTCGCCTTCTTGTCAAATAAGAATATAATAACACTGCAATACACAGCTGACTGTTGCTGATGGCTTTGAGAGCTGCAATACTCAGTTATGATACTGAGCAGCCCAGGAAATGTGGTAGAGAAGTTAGAAAGCAAAACTTACATCTCAGAGAGCTTGCCAGTATTTCTGCGTCTGCGTTCATCTCAAACTATTCTGTGAGTTTATTTTGTTTTGTAATGTCAAATCAAAACAAGTCATGCATTCAAGGAGAAACAGTAACATTCAGTAGCTCTAGCTAGTTTAGCATAGGTTTGATGGAATAGTTATACAGAAAGAGGGCATGTAATATGAAAGACTGATGTACTTTCCAGTAATACTGCATACATTAATGAATTTTCTCTGTCAAGAAAGATGCTGTTCAGTAGGGTCATAGTAGATAATTGTAGTGGAAATGCTAAGTAGTGATTAAACACCTGGCAGGAAGGCAGGGCCAACACAGAGGAGCTTAGGTGTATGCAGTGCAATGCACCTGAATGACCAGCAGGGCTGGAGCTGGTGTCCACTCCTTCCCAGACCTCATTTAAGGGTTGGCAGTGGAAGCAAGGGTATCCTTCTGGAGATCCCTGCTACCTGAGGCCTTCCAAAGGTAAGCAGCTTGTTTCCTTTGTTTGTGCTCACAGCTGTTGCATTTGAGGAAATCCCTACTTGCTGCAGCCTGGGACCATGCTGCTCTGCTATCATTGCTCCATTTTCCATTGTGTTACAACAATCCTTGTTCGGGTGATGAGGATAAAGTAAATGCTTACTATCTCCCCAAAAACAGATAGGTTAAATTAGGTTGGCTTACCTAGAAAAAATAATGTGTCTTAAGCAGGTGTTTGTCTCTTTGAAATTCCATTATGAATAAATATCCAGGAGTTGAAAGAGTAATATAGGAGGAAGTGATAACACATGTAAGTAAACTTATATACATATAGTCTGGAATTGGATGCAAAAGTTCTAATGACAAATGACTGAAATTGTCAGATGTTTCCATTAGCATCAGAATGGGCAAGAAATAACAAGATTACATTTATTCAGATAATTAGTGAAATAATATGTAATGATTTCTGATAAATTCAGATGCTTGGACATGGTGAGCAGGAAGTCCTGAGGATTCTAAGGATTTCAAAAAAACGTGTTCAGGAGGAAAATAAAATAAATAAATGGGCAAAAGATATCAGCCTGCTCCAGCAAACGTGTGCTTTTGAGTTATTGTGGTTAGTAGGCCTTGTAGCTTGACTAAACAGTGTTCTTAACAGATGAGTAACACTGAAGAATCTAAGGCAATGGTGTTGCCAAATTTCTAACAAAATAAACCATTGTCTTCAGTATTGCCTTCATCAGTTTATTTATATTTTTATTATAAATAGAAAGTAAAAGGAGATACTGAAAAATATAGCTTTTTTTGTCAACGTAGATATGATGAAAATTTTAGACATGCCAATCAATACCAATTAAGATCATGGATATCATCTGAATTTCTGTCTAGGTGGAAATCAAATATTGACTTCCACAGTTCCTCTGTGGGAAATGTCAAAGCTTCACAACTGGTATCTCACATTGTGAATTAAAGGCAAATGCTATATGCTTTGAATGTGCTCTGCACAACTTGAAGTAAAATGCAATGGTTTACTCTGTTCTCAAAAGAGCAAATGTTCTGTGTAAGCTGGGAAACCTTCCAATCACATTTTTGGAACAAGAAGATATTTCTAGGAGGCCTACAGCATAAGGTACATGAAAATATTACATATTCATATTAATCAATACACATTGGCATAAGAGAATTGATTTTTTTTTATATCATTGCTTCATCAACTGACTACAGAACTGAAATGTTCAACATTTTCTGCCAGTTCCTTCTTCCATGATGCCTAAATATGAAATGCATCATAAAGCCAACTATTTTTGCAGAACTGAAGTTAACCAATTTATATTGTATACTGTAAGTATTCCTTGTTTTTAGTCTGTTTATCTTGATAGATGTGCTTCAGATAATTGAGTCAGTGTTCTCTAGTTGGTGTGACCATATCAGTTCTTCAGCTTTTGAGATGCTGTAGAGTTGAAAGGCCCGTGTTGCTTTGGCTGGTCAGAAATGAAGCAGTACTGGGAGTAGAACTGCTTTTAAATGTGTAAAACGCATTTTAAAGCTCCTGTTGTCTAGAAGACATTCCTGCTATGTTACTAGTAAATGTTTTCCTTGTTTTCTATCATGTAGGTGAAAATTCAAAATTGAGGAAACGTGGAACAACAGGAAATTTTGTATTGGATTTATCCTCTTAATAGCAGCCACCTGCAACATGCTAGCTATTTCTGGCTGCTTTTGAGGAATAAGCAAACATTTTTATTGAGTTGTTTAGGTTTCTGTTTTGGGAGTGAAGCAGCCATCACTGAATTAATATCTGTGGTTATTGGTTCATGAGCCTTCGTCTACCATTTTTCCTAATTGGTTATATTTACTGGAAAATGAACTGTATCCCATTTGTTTGCAGATTGAAAGTCTGCCTAAATCTGTAGTATGACTCTAATCTCTCAGAGTTTATTTGCAGTTTAAAGGTGATTGTTGTGGCTTCTTTTCCATGCTAAATACCATTCATTAGATGAAGTAGCAATGCATTGTCCTCAGCTGCAGCATGGACTGCATTTTTTTCAGTATAAAAGGGAAAAATACAAGCTGTATCTCCTTTACACTGCTTCAGACTCACTGAATGGTTTAAAAGAAAATTCTTTGTTCTAATTTATGAGCAATCAAAAATAACACTGAATCTTGCATTGGGACATCTCTACCAAAGAGCAGCCACATTGAGATTAAGCTTTGTCTTTGTGCGCTGTGATAGACTTGCAGGTGCTATTACCACCAGTTAAAGCAGACAGGCTCATGGGCATGATGTAAAGCAAGCAAATACAAGCACTTATTGCCATAGAGGAGCTCAGAAGATTTGCTGAGTAGGCTGGTACCACTTTTTACATTACTCCTGGGATTGAAACTGGCAAAAATCAGTCCCAGCAGCAAGCTTTGGGGCACTCGATATTAACCTCTCTGCATGTCAAGAATTAGCACTTCTTTCTTCTCCTTTGTCTTCTCTATCTCACGAGCGGTTTTTAATCCATGGCAGAAATTTACTTTTTACTCTCTAGTTATCAAATTTCCATAGCTGGCTGTGGCCATGGGTTGTGTCATAAGCCGCCTACAAGTACCACTGAGTGATCTCCTTTGGTCTTTTTATTCTCTATTAACTTTTTCTTTTTATCAGCTTTATATGGCAAGACAGTTAACCTTTCAAATCATTGGGGATTTTTACCTGCTACTTAATTTTCTGAATATTCTGTAGTTTTATATTGATGTTTATCAGTCCATCTAAAATACTGACGTCAGTGAAGTAGTAGTTCCTTCTCAGGTAACTTAGGAAATTTGATAACCTCTACAGTTGTCCAGCTGTTCAACATCTGCCCTTTCTGAGCATGAATACATCAATATACATCCACATCAATACGAAATGGATGGAGAGAAGCAGGCTATAGCATTGTTGCTGTGATTACAGCAGAAATTGTGTTGGATCCGTTGGAGAAGTTTTAGAAGAGAAAGCAACCTCATCATCTGCAAATAACTTGTGATCCAAAAGCCAAGACGGTACCAATTCTGAACTGAAAGATGGAGTTGTATCATGTGTGAGAGCAATGCCTGCCCTGTTGTGCTACTACCATTCACTGAGTATGAAAGAAGAGGTGGTGGTGTTGCATAGGAAACAGTGATACAGCCTCTTTCACATCATCAGTAGCTACACAGCTTCTTAGATTAGTGCTATAAGCATGAAACTTAATGCTTTTTCCATGGGTGGGGGGGGGACGACAGCGTATTTATGTGGGATGTTCTTTTCTATTGTACACACTACTGCTGGTTTTTGAAATAACTTTGAGACACAGAAAAGGTCTGTGGATGTAGGGGGGAGTGCAATACTGGAAGTAAGCCACAGCAATGAACATGAAGGGGTGGTTTGTTGGAAGCTGCACTGAGCATAACATCAATTCGCAGCTCAGCTTTGCAGTGTTTGCATCCTAAGCCTGTGCAGATGGGTTATTTATTTTCATACCTGAATTTCATGGCCAGCAAACACTGCCAGTGGTTTACAAAGCGAACCGAAGTCCTATGAAAAAAAGCTGAGCTGTAAAATCAAGAGGAAAATGAGTCTGAGGGATGAGTTTATTTCTGGTTTTTGAGGATTTGAGGGTCTTTCCAGGCAAATAACAGCTGTTGGGTGAGCGCAGCAGCGGAGCTCTGTAGTGATGCACAGTGCTTAAGGGCAACAGCACAACCTGGTGGTTTATGGTTATCCTGATTCATCAGATCAGGCATCTGCGTAGGAAAATCCAGGACTTTCCCTTCCCTGGAAGCCACCTTGGTGTCTGTTCAGAATTGAAACTGTTTCTCATTGGTTCGTTTGTAAGATGCTGTTTTACCTGAGGTTATCAGAATAAATAAGCAGGACGAGACTGCAAGAGGATATACAAAAGGATAAATGAATAGGTCTCTTCCTGTCCAACTTCTATGAATCTGAAACTGCAAGGCACAGTTCTGGCCAGCTACTTTGTGTGATTTTTTGTGCTGGATGTGTCTAAATTTTTGTTCCAAGATAATAGCTGGATGCTTATTGCTAGAAAGAATAAGTTTGCAATATGCACTCTGCAAAACAATGTGACAAAAATAGAGCATGTGCAGGAAAAATAAAAGTTTGGCTTATTGGCTTTTTCTGCTACAGTGGAATTAAAATAAATGATATGTTAACATAATTGGAATATTCAAACACAATAATGCATATCATCTTTCCTTTATATCTCCAGGATGTGTGATGTTGGTCAGGTGGTTCCTCTTGATGCCGCAGTGAAATGGGATGGGTAGCAAAGGTGCTCAGACAGAATTTGCGAATATTGTTGGTTCCATTACCTATTTTGCTTGATTTTGAAGAGCAGGCTGTGTCGTGTCAGGAGTGGAACTGGCACTGGTGTAGTTGTTGAACAGAATTCCTGAATCTAGAAAGGCAGCGCCAGTCCAATGCTGGGGCTGAACCTGAGAGCAGATTCTTCTTTGGGCACTTGATGGAAAAAATCCTTTTTATTTTATTTTATTGTTATTTATTTATTTATTTATTTTCCTAAGAGAGGCTTACTGAGGCATCGAAAAGCTGAAATGCTTTTGGCTAAGAAGTAATGTTATTTTTTTGTGCAATGAGGATTCCTACAGGGTGGTCATCACTAATAAATGCTTGTGTTTCTCATTACTTTGTCTTTGTACTGGAGTTCTGAATACAGCTGAGTTATAGTCTTGGTCTGAATAAGAGCTCTAGTTTGTATGGTAGTATGCTTAATGCAATTAAGCTTGCTTGCATTTGAGTTCATATTTAAGTTTTATTTATTTTAGTGCAATTAAAAGTACATGAAATGTGAAGTGTGCTGGAATTTATGAAAATACTTATTGTTCTGTTTTAACATTTACCTCTACAATAAAGGATGCATAAGAGAGGGTCTGTGTTACTTTCATAGAGCCACTTGTGTAGCAATTTCATAGTATGAATCCAGTGTGCTGCCGTATGTGTCCACCACATTTTGTTCTTATTGCTCCAAAATTGGTATCAAATGACTTATGTCAGCTTAAATTTGGAGGGCAACTACATAAGCACAAACTTTGGCTGATTTACATGTCTGTGATGATTGTGAAAGTGTTTGCTTCCTAAATTGAAGCAATGCAGGCAGTCTGACAAGAAAATGAGCTGTAATATTTTCTGTTACGTTTTTGAAGAGCGGGTTGTAACACTTAGTCACTAACCTGAGGATAGATGGGTGCTTAAATTCAGATTGTTTCACATGCAGTGGTTCTGCAGAGTCTCAGGTTTGGGATTTCAGGTTTTTGCCTTTGAGGGAAATAGACTTACAGAATCACAGAATGGCCCAGGTTGGAAAAGACTTCAAGGATCATGAATCTCCAACCACCCTGCCACATGCAGGGCCACCAACCTCCACAGTTAATGCTAGACCAGCTGCCCAGGGCTCCATCCAACCTGGCCATGAACACCTCCAGAGATGGAGCATTCATAACCTCTCTGGGCAGCTGTTCCAGCACCTCACCAATCTCTCTGTAAAGAACTTCCCCCTGACATCTAAACTAAATCTTCCCTCCCTCAACTTAAAAATTATTTCTCCTTGTCCTGCTACTAAATAGCATTATGTGTGTTGGCCTACTAATTGTACAGGGCACTGTTGCAGATGTGGGTAACACCTGTTGGCATCATACCTCTATGGAGTTGTCAGTGTGGTGTATCCATACCCATGACTCAGTGATTCAGGAGCACCTAAAGCATGCATTGTCAGGATGCAGTGCATCCCATTGAAAGTCATTAATAGCTACGCTCTGTGCAATGACATGATGCACTGTAACAGCTGGCCCACAGAGAAACTCGAGGGATCCTGTCCAAGTCAGATATGCTGATAGCTGTGGCATGTACTGGCAGACTGCGTGGGGACGTTGCCAATGTCCTGCCCACCAGTGGCACTGCAGTAATGCCAGGCATATAGAATGGAGTGCTCACAGCCCATACTGACATTCTCTCCTGTGTGTCTTGCCAAAGATTTATATTAAATGAGTGAAGGTGAGCCCTGATCAGGCTTGTTTCACGTGCCTTTGAGGCACTGTGGGGACAACAGGAGCTGGCAGTCAGAACTTGAGTTCCAAATACGAGCCACTTGTCCTCAGTCTATCTCTTGTGGGTGCTGCTATTGAGATGCCACCTCCTGCCAAAAGCTCCTGACTTCATTCTCCTATGAAGAAAGGTTGAGCGAACTGGGCTTGTTTAACTTGGAGACGAAAAGGCTCCAAGGAGACCTCATTGTGGCCTTCCAGTACTTGAGTGGAGTGTATAAACAGGAAGGGGAATGGCTGCTTATGAGGGTGGATAGTGATAGGACAAGGGGGAACGGTTTTAAACTGAGACAGGGAAGGTTTAGGTTAGATACAGGAAGAAAGTTTTTCCCACAGAGGCTGGTGAACAGGCTTTGGAACAACTGGAACAGGTTGCCCCATCCCTGGAGGCATTCAAGGCCAAGCTGGATGTGGCGCTGAGCAGCCTGGTCTGGTGGTTGGTGACCTGCACGTAGCAGGGGATTGGAACAAGATGATCTTTGAGGTCCTTTTCAACCCAGGCCATTCTATGATTTGTTTTTCACTGACCCTATCTCAGGCAAACACCTCTCTCTTTCAGTGGATGGGAAAGTGCTTCCTATAAATACTTCACAAAACTTTGTTGCCTTACCTGTAGATTTAGGCTGCGTATACTAACAAATGATAGTCTGTGCATGCCTCATCTTTCTGCTTCCACCAGATGCCACTTTAATTAGATCTAAAGCTTTTTTTTTCACTTGGACCCCTCTCACCTGATGTTTACTCATCCCACTACAATCACAATCAAAATTACACCCACAATGTGAAAGCCTAGCACTGCTTTCTGACAGAAGGATTTGTTCTGTATGCATTAACAATAAAATTCCCCATAGTTAATTCAGAGAGGCCAGGCTAAAGGTCTGCATCTTGCACAATTTTTGACAACATTGAGAACAGCTGACTTAAAAATGGGGATATGAATAAAAGGAGGAGAAGAGACAAGGCAGCAAAGGAGAGTTAGCAAATTGCCCTTCACTTTTCATGTGGTTAAATCCTAATCACCAACAAATGCCCTTTCATTGGAGAGGACAGCTCTTGTTTGATTTAAGGACAAGAGTGCTTAATCAGGAAACACCACAGGCTTCTGCATTTCTTTGTGCGACATGCCGAATGTTAGGTTGTTTTCATCAGCTGCTGACAGGATATTTTGCATGAACATGAAAGTTAAAATCACTCAAGTGCTTTCACTGAGCAACTCTCAGCCACTGTGCTTTGTTGCTCTAGTGTCTCTGGGAAATGCACTGATGTTCTATTAAAGTGTGTCCCTGCAGGATAGGTAATGCTTGAGGCGCTGAAAGGCAAAGCTTGTTAAACCTGAGCAGTGGTGATGCCTGCCTGCAGGTTCTGGTTTTTGTTTTTGTTCAACAAGTGGGTTGCTGCTTTGGCAAAAATGTGGGCTTGTGGTTTGGTGCCACAGTACTCCATCTGTGCCTTGTGAATCTTATTCCAGGCCGAATCCTCACTACAACCTTTATTATGATTAATTACTGTGCACAGAGATTCCCAGCTGTGGTTGTAACTGCAACAACAGGCTCTGGCAGCTCCTGGGCAGACTGCTCTAAGGGCTGTCCTTCCTCATGGGACATCCACCAGCTGAGGAGCCCTTGAGGAGCTGGCAGGGAATTTTTTTGATCATTGCTTTTGGCAAACTTTTAGAAAATGCAGCCTTTGAATCCCAAGGGAGGATTTCTATTTACTGTGGAAAAATGGAGATGTTGCTTTCATTCAAGATTGCCCTCAAAAATATCTTTGAGTTTCACTAATATATTGAATATTTCTCTAAAACCGAAGTCTTTAAACAAAACCGTGAGGGATGATGTTTTAATGCCCTGTGTGTCTTGATGCAATTCAGCCTTCCTTATGATTTGGGCGCATCTTTTAATTCCCTGGTATTTCTGGTCTGGTAAGGAAAACAGAAAGTCCTTTAGGTTGCAGGCTCTCTCTGTGCGGTTTGTACTGAACCTGCCTTCAGGCAGAAACAAGAGAATGAGCAGAGCATCATAATGTTCCTGTTGCTGCTCAATGTCTCTGAGCTGAGTCTGCCTGCAGTGCTGCGTTCTGCCTGTGTGTGCTGAGCTCTTCTTTTCCTCATCAACCTGTTCCAGCCTGAGCTGAGGGAAATTACATGTACAGATTGGTTATGATGTTGAAATCCTACTGCGTGATACATAGGAATGGTCTGTGGAAAGTCAGTGTTGTTCTGGCTTTGTTAGTGCAAGCAAACATGAGAGAGGGTAAAGAGAAGTTTATCAGTTCATCCATCAGGAAACTGGCACAGAGTAATCATGAATGGAATATACGTAAGGAACTAATGAAGTTGGCTAATGAATGAGTAGCTCATGCAAAGTATTGTTTTGTAATAGTTGAATGTGATCAGTGTTTCAAGAACTCTGTTGGATTCAAAATTCTTCTGCAAGCATGTATTTAGCATCACATAGTATTGCATTTAAGTTAATATTGCCTACTTAACATATAGACATGTAGCAGAAGCTGTGGGAGTGTACTGTGCTTTGCCACGATG
Source organism: Centrocercus urophasianus (assembly GCF_019232065.1). Taxonomy (NCBI): domain Eukaryota; kingdom Metazoa; phylum Chordata; class Aves; order Galliformes; family Phasianidae; genus Centrocercus; species Centrocercus urophasianus. The sequence continues at coordinate 2,948,155 of NW_024884744.1, read as the reverse complement.
CCACCTGCTCTGATGACTGTTTTTCAAGCAGATGGTACAGTGATGAATTACCCAATATTCACAAATCGTAGCATCTTCCTGAAAAATTTGCACAGATGTTTATAATGAGTTTCATGATTACACAGCACTTGCACATCCACAGAGCAAAGGGGCCTTCTGTTCAAAAGTCACTCAGCCTGAGAATTTTGCTTTTTTGACAGGACTATAGCAGCACTCAGCAGTGCCTGAGTTCCCATAAGTGTAATAATCTTTGGGCATGGCCCTATGGCAAGAAGTCAGTGTGCCTAAGCGCTTTGGGCCATGGGGTAACAAAATAAGTGCAACCTCTTCTAGGGTCATCTGTTTTTCATGGGGTTGTATTTCTTTCACGAATCACGTAGGCAAAGAGATCAAATCCTCTGTGAATTACAGAAAGTAAGGGAAAAATAACTGGAATATTTCAGAGTTTTGATCTAGGTGATCGTAGCAAGTAAAAATATAACATGTGAGCTGATGCCAGCGACCATCAGCAACACCTTCCTCCTCCTTGAGCAGAATTATTGGATAGGTGTAGCCTGACTGCTAATGACATGGGTTGCAGAAATCTCCTCTCCAATGCGTTTTGGACACATGGAGAGCAGCAACAGGGCATTGGTGAATCTGAAGTTTTACCTCGCCTAAACTATTTCTGCTGTAATCTGTAGCTGTAATACATCCAGCTGCCGTGAGCCTCTTATTGAAAAGTGGACAAGGGCACACTGAACTTGTTTCCATTGTAATTTCCCACCACGGGTCCCACCGGGTCCTGGTGTGAGCCTCAATTCTTTCAATGTGTTGGATGAAATTGAATCTGAAATCAGCAATGACTTAAGCTAAGCCTTTGAACAGCTCTATGGCTTTTTCATTAGAGAAACACATCTTTGACACCAAAACTGAAAGATGGAAAATTGTATTAGTGATGAGGTCTAAAACAAAGTGTGAGGATTGGGAATTGGGAAGTTTTCACCTTCCCTAATCAAGATTAGATTGAAACTTTCTAGATATTCACAGATAAAGGATGGGTTGTTACTGACTAAACTTCTTACCATCCGTGGTGGGCAATTTTGGTTTTTCAGAACTGCCCATGTATTGCTTGGGTATTTCTGCTTTTGGTGCATCGGATAGCTAATGACTTTAGCTGACAGATATATTATCACAAGACAACAAATAAGAAGTTTTTGTGTGTGTGTCAGATTACCTTATTAAGCTCACACAAGATTTCAGCTCTTTGCTGATGCTTCAGCCTGGCCTGTTTACTTGCATACTAAACATTGAGTCTATAATACTGTCATGCAAGACATGTTGTGCATACATTAATCATTCTTTACTTTCTTTATTGAATCTAATCCTTATATGAGACAAAATAATGGGTTATGTAAGAATACCATAGGAGATTAAGAGTAAATGAACATTCAAAAGAAATAATAACAGTAATGCCTCTGTTTTTCAATTGGATGTATTTCCTCATTGGCTCAGATTTCTCCAAGAGTTTTATAAAAATGCAGGCCATAATTGTGCTAATAAAGAGGAAATTATACCAACCTATAATTAGAGTAATAAGAAGAAAGCTGAAGTAGATTATAATTGAACCAATAAGAGGAAAATATAATCATGTTTAATGGCTTATATGGATGTTATTGTCTTCTGTATATTTAATAAATTGGTATCCATTTTCATGATATGTACCCAAGACATCTTTCCTGATGTTATCAAATTTCCTTTCAGATCAGTTGGCTCTCATGACTGTTTGTTAATAGAAATGTTGTTGGGAATTTCTGCTGGTCACAAACAACATCTGAGGTTGCCTGGGCAGAGCAGACCTATTCTGTGTTTGTTGTTACAGTCCAGAAAGGCTCATCAAGGGTTAGGGTGATGGCATTTCAGAACGTTACAAATCAGTAGAATAGCAGTTGTCTCTGCAAATGAATTGTATAGAAGATCAACATACGGAGGGTCCTAATCTCCCCAGCAAAAGCTTTTTGTTGAGACAATCCCCTGCTGCTCACAGAAGCCCTGCTGTAAAGCTTAGATTTCAATCACTCATCACGGATGTCTCAAGCTCTGCTTCATTGCTCTTTTGGTTCTGGCAAACACCTATTCCCCCACCTCTAGTGTGTGTTGCCATGTTGTTGGCTTACCCATCTTCACCCTGTAAGCTCCTCTGTAATTAGGCTTCTTCAGAAAACCAGCATAAAGGCAGAACTTCATGTGGGTTTGGAGACAGCTGCAATCACCCCTAGTAACACGCAATCTCAACAGGCTTCTTCATTGTGTCAGTGTTTCACATCAACATATACACAGAGTTGTGCAGCACCTAATCAGGTGATGTTCCATCTCAGAGTCATTGTGTATGGACAACTACTGTGCAGAGATGCTTTGCAAGCACAATAAACTCAATTTAAAAACAAAGGTTTATATCTTCATATGCGCAGTCATGTAATATGAATAGAAGGTTTAAAGCTTGAGCAGTAGTGGATCCTTGCTGCCACTGAGCACCTGTCATCTATTTTTTCACCTGAAGGTTTCATAGCTTTCGGCTTCTGTCTTTTCCCCCTTGAGTTTTTGAGCTGCTAACTGTTCAAATCTGCAGTTTCACCTTTCTTATCTTGTGCAGTTTGAGTTTGTTTTCTTCACAGCTTTTTCTGAGGCCGTACCAGTTTTCTCAGAAGTGCAAGCCAAGGTCACCCAGCTGCTCTGTGGGAAAACCCAGCTTGGGACTGGAGATAACTGAGGCCCCAAGGGAGCTTACCAAAGCTGGAATTTAAATAAAAAACTCCTCTCTTTTTTTTTCATCTAGGATAGGCATAAATTTTCTTTTGATTTTCTTCTTAGCAATTAAGAAAACAAGAATGTTTCCTACTTCATGTACTATCACGCACTTCACATGTGATTGCCTTTACTTTGAAGTGATATTTGCAAAGCTTTTCAGCCCAGCTATTCCCATGGGAGCCCAGGTGCTCTTTCTGAGGCTGCAGGTGGCTCAGAAGGGTCAAATCCAGAGAAGGGGACCAAGGGGACCCTTCTCATCTGAACAGACCTTGAAAGCCCAGAGGTCATCCTGGGAGAGAGGTGTGCTTTCCATTGGGAGTATCTGAAATAAATCTCTTTCCAAATGGGACCTCTCCTGCCAAAATTCCTGCATCAGTGGGAGATCTGTATTATAGGTATGTGTTGAGTTCTTATATTTGATGGAGATTTTGTTGAGAACCTTGCCTTAAATAAAGGTTTCCATGACCTCAAAATATAGTCTGATGGATAGATAGGTAGTTTGATAGCTGTAGACATGTGAAATTACTGGTGTATATCTATATTTTTATGTGTGTTTTTATTATACATATATATATCTATATATATAAATATATATCTCTATTTATATATAGAACACTGTCCATTTATCTATCTTTCTCTTTCTCTCTCTCTCTATATATATTTGGTTGTGTGCTTCTTTTTATTTCATTCTCCCAAAGGAAAACTGGGGGAAATGTCCAAAGAATTACCAAAGGTGTTAAGTGTATTTAATCTGTAATTCTCAGTCAGGTATTTTTAGTAAGCTCAGTAATAACTAAAATAAGTGTTTCCTCTCACTCTCACGGTGGTGGAACTTTAATTTATATGTTAATTTTTCTAATTAGAGGAGAAATCATAAAAGAGGGCTTACTTTTCTTAAGTATGGTCTAACACTGGACTACAGTAGAGTAGTCAAGAATTATAATGATGTGCACAGTCTGTTTTGGTTGATGGCAGCCGGGTAATGCCAAGGTGGAAATGACAGCATTTCCTACTGCCCCAAAACCAGCCTGAATACTCGCTTGCCATGAGGTCACCTTCTCAGGGGTGTATTTTAGTCTACTGCTACTGTTCTGCCACTGAGAATACAACTGTTTGTCTTAAGCACTAGAAATAACTCATTTAAGTGGTCTCTTGTACGATTTGGGGCTTTTGATTCATTCTTCTGTGTGTCACCTGGCAGTGTTCCTGAATCAGGTATTAGAGAAAGTCAGTGCATGTCAGAGAACATGTGGAACTGCCTTAATTCAGATGGCAAAACATATTGCTTCATTCAGGAAACTGCCCTTAAACTATTTTAATCACCTGGGGTTGCCTCTGAAATTGGCTCCAAATTAATCCTGGTTTGTTATTTATGTAATTGTGACCAAGATCCTGGCTAAGAGTTCTGAATTTCAAGCTAGCAATTGTGTTGGATGCTTCCACACTAAAAATTTGGAGGTTTATAATCAGGGATGTATTCTCTCCCACAAATATGTCCCTGCAATTTACCTATCAGATATGTGATCCTGAAAGTAGACCATAAAGCTATCAGAATAAACCATTTGACAGTGCTTTCTTGAGCTTTCCTGTATTAAAACACTATTTCATGTGCTAGCTTTAAAAAAAAAAAAAAAAAAAAAAAAAAAAGTCATTTACAGTCTCCATGTCAAGGTCTATAAACTTCATACATTTTATTTCTGCTTTATTTCTGTTCTACGCATTGCCAAATATTGCTTTTGTGTAATTGAAACAGAGCTGTAGTTTGATTATTAAGCAGAGGGAAAGTAAGTGTTTTGAGCTCTAACTGGAAGCAAACCTTGAAAAGTGGAAAAGTGGGTATTTTTATTTTAGAGAGACATTAGAGAGTACATCTGCTCAGGAGCCCCAACACCAAGGGATGATTTCATGTGTTAGCTCAGGGGCGTGAGTTTGATAAGACATTTTATGAAGGTGGTTTATACAGTTTATCTCCTCCGTTCCTCTTCTCTGTTCTGCCTTCTTCAGTAGTTCAAAACATCTGCAATTGACATAATCTCTCAGGAATCAACTCCATGCTGTCAGGCAGCACCACAGGTCCTGCTCCCAGCTGGAGACGGAGCAAGTCACAAGCACCACAGGTCCCTGCCACCTGGCCTGGTCTGTGCAGCAGCCCTGACAGCTCTGGCACTTACACTGGCTTGGCACCCCCAGCCACGCATTCTGACGGAAACAGTACTTAACAGACCCAGGTGAAAGGAGGGCATCACACTGAGTAAGCAGAGGGATGATTTCTAATTTTAACCCTAAGAGGAGACTGAAGGCACTGTGTGATGCCATCTGGGTGCAGTTCTTCACCATGAAGCCAGGACAAGGCAGAGCAAATTTCAGCTGTAGCCCTCAGATGGCCGTGAGTCAAGTAATGCCAGTGATGCTTGCCAGCTGTTGACATGTCTGCACAGCAGACACTCCTCTTTTATCTGCCAACAGTTGCCTTATAACCAAAAATAGTGACTTATGCTACAGCGAAAACAAAAACTTGAAGTACTTTCACATTGTGTTAACATTGAGCTGTACAACAGCAAAAAAAAAAAAAAAATTGAGAGGCATGGGCAGCATTCTATGCACGATGAAGGAAAGAAAGGCAGGGTTTGACTGTGTTCATAAATCTGTTGATCTTCCCGGATTATCAAAGCGTTGCTCTGTGCTAAAAATCAAATCATTGCCTCTTCCCTTTCCTATAGAAGTGGATGGCTGATTTTTCCCCCAAAAGAGTTTCCCTTTGTAGCGTTTCTCCAGCGGTACCATGTGCCTTGGAGCAGATGTCGGCTAACAGGGAATGCTGCCTGCAGATCAAGTTGCTGCTGCCAACTCTCGCGAGCTTTGTGTCAGAAACAGTTGATTATAATGTCAGTACTGTCCAATTTACGGGCTTAGAGCAGCAGCTGCACACTGCGTTTTCCCTGAAGTATTCAAAGACCCCGAACCTTTAAAACTTTGTAGTTCTTGTAATAGAAGTGAGGTAAGTGATTCTCTGTTTCCACGTCTCTGTCTGCCAGGGGTAATTTACGGTTCCGCTTGATTTGCATGGGAATTGTGATCTTTTAAAACGCTCTGCTCTGCCCATTTGTTGCTCTCTTGGGAAAACTCGCTTTGCTCTGCAAATGGAACGAGTAAGCAGGCGCGTGGATCAGACCTCGGTGTTATTTAAGGGATCCTGGGCTGAGTAAATTAAAATGTGCCAGAAATCACTTATTAATTCAGCCATCTTTTCTATTTAAATAGTGACTTTACTATTTTATGTAGTATTTTTCTTTTTCTTTTTCTTTCTTTTTTTTTTTTTTTTATTTTATTTTTGTGGCTGGGTAAAGATTTGCAGGGAGAAGAAACAATTATTGAAATAAATGTTATTCCCCTGTGGAATAAGAATATAAAAGCATGTTCTATTTAACTTTAGCTGGAGAAAACTACCACAAAACTGGCTTTTTAGTGTATGCAAATGCATTATATGATATATCTCTTCTCGGCTGAGGTTGATGAGCTGAAGCACTCTGCTGCTGTTTTACTTAAGTAGTAATAAGTGATATTTGTTTTTCCTCATGTAACGTTTCTCAGTGTAAATTCAACTTTACTTTGGGTTTGTTTGAATGCAGCGTAAGAAACCTTACTAAGTGTAATATTAGTCATACACTGAAGGTGTCATAATAAGCTGCCCTTGTTACTTTTGTCGGTATAGAGAAACATGAGAGCAGGCAAACTCTTTCATTCAGCAGTACGAAACTCCTGCATTTTTTAATCTTGATCTGCTTCATACTTTTCTACCTATGCTATTGCAGAGATCATTGGGATGGTGGTGCAGAACTGAATCTTTAATTCTTTTCTCGTCTAAAATTCCTGCCTTTGGGATCGAAAGTTACACTTATGTGTTTTGCAGTGCTACTACAGTGTTATATTCCTGTCCCATTCTTTTTTTTAATTTACTGGAGAGGGCAGAAGGGAGTTAACTTTAATTACAATGTAGACATTAAAAGCCTTGGGACCTTTAACATCTCTTATTTTTTCTTACTGCCATTTGTTTTCTTGGTAATGACACTGAAACCTTTTACCATTTCCAGTTTGCTGCTGTCTCTCAGTCTTGGGGTCAATGCATTAGAAATAAATATGTGATGAGGAGAAAGTGTCAATGAACTGGTAGACCTAATTACTTTTCCCACCTTACAGTGCTCTGTAGTTGATGCACACTTCCTACTATTACTGAGTTGATTGTGAGGTGGGGGGCAAAGAGCTTAGCCCTACCCTAATCCTTACATACTTTTTCTAATCCAGCTCTTAGAAGATTTTGTTGTGGGAATGAATGGACGAAAAAAGACTAGCACCAGTGAGGGCAGCTCTGCAAGCTGTTGGAGTGTTGTAGGGGCTGCTGCCCCACATGAGTCCTGATGGAGGTTTGGCATACAAGAGGACAGATTCCTACACACCAAGATTAAGGCTGGGTGGATTTGTTAGACCAAAGCTTAAGGTTTATTATCCCTTTTCACCACCCTTTTTTTTTTTTTTTTTTTTTTTCAAATAAAAAGACAGAACATGCAGTTCATTTTTCTCAAGTTTGCCTATTGCTTACCTGTCTTGATTAATAGTATAAATATTGATCCTGAAGGTTCTCATCCATATGTTTAATGCTATCTCAAAGTCAGGAACATTGTTGCACAAATTGTTCCTTTTTTATTTTATTTTCTTAGTTTATTTCTAGCAATATGCAAACAAGGGAAAGGAGCTCGTCTTAAGCACAAAGCTGTACTTTCCACAGAAATTAGCCACATTCCTTTTAAGGGCACAAGTGCTTCTCATTAACAAAGAATGGCCTGTTTAAACTGGCTGGACAGAGTAGGCTATGTACAACAGGGCAATAAGGAAAAAATAGAGAAAAGCTTTGTTGAATGTTTTCAAATATGTAAGATATAGAAATTGGTTTATGTAAATGCTAGTTTTCTGACTTTGAGAGGATGAAGCTGGGTGTTTGTAAGAGTGTTTGGAAAGGTTGTTGTATATAGGACTACTAATCTGCTTAAACAGGATACATAATATCTATATCCTTTGCTTTAATATAATGTTAGCTATTACTTAGTTCTTAGGGAGAAAAGACCAGGCCATACTTAAACTATGAAGCCCCAATAGTGTAAATTAAAATAAACAAAACAAACAAACGAAAACTTTTTTTTTTTTCTATGTTAATTTTAACTCATAAAAATATATTACTTGTCATGATTATGATGGTTATGAACCTGGTTAAGAACCTGGTTAAGTTGCTTTAGGGAAATAAGATCTTGCAAAAGATATTTCATTAAGGTCTTAGTGTACCTCTCTGTGCAGTCACCCAGACGAGCTCATGAGCTGGCACTCTGTTCAGAGGCCCTTTTCACACTTCACTTGCTTCAGCTCTGAAGATACATGGGTAAGGCAGTGAGACCACCCAGGGCTGCTTGGAGTTCACAGCAATGCCGTCCTGATGGTTTGCTTCAGCCCAGGCATGTGCTGTGATGTGGACATGGTTCAAAGCTTAGATAGATTTGGAAATCCTTGGATTAAAACTTGCTTTCTAGCCTCTTCCCTCCCTCCTCTTCCCCTCCCCCCAGGGTTCACAGAATGCATGTTTACGTGTGGGAAAAGTCTGTGGCTAGTGATGTCTATTAGCTGCCCTTGTTGATCTGAGTGTTCAAGTTGCTAAAGAAGCTCCTAGCACAAGAATGGTTCACTGGGCACAGCTTTCTGTATCACAGACTGTAAGATGTTCCGCTATTTGTGCTGGTGGAAATGCAAGTAGTGAAGTCACCTGTTGCAGACAGTGTGAGATTGCTGGTGGCTTGTAAACATATGATCTATGACCATTCCTTGATTCTCTGGTCCAACTTCCTTACTTCTGTGTATTTTTAGCAACAAAGTAGTACAGTGCTACAGAACAAAGCATTAAATCCTGAACATAGCTTTTACAACAAGACTGACAACAAGGTATGGTTAAAGACTGTTTGAGCTTTGTGCAGAAGCACCATCTTAATTTAAGTTCTCTTGGGATGATCTGCATCCTTTTTGAATGAACAGTTTTGGCTCTGGTGTTAATACATGGAAATGATAATCCTGAATTTCTTTTTTCCTGTCTTTCAGGCATCATGTTTTGGGCAAATGGGATGAGCATCTGTGCCAGATTTCTCATGTGGCTTCTTCTCCTGTATATGTTCATCAGGAAGGTAGTGCCTGAAGACAATATTATTACAACCAAGCAAGGCAGAGTAAGAGGAACGAACCTGCAGGTACTGGGAGGGACTGTGACAGCCTTCCTTGGGATACCTTATGGAAAACCACCTGTTGGTAGACTGAGATTTCAAAAACCAGAGCCTTTCGAGTCGTGGCCAGGTATCTGGAATGCCACTAAACACGCGAACTCCTGTTACCAGCTTATAGATACAACTTACCCTGGGTTTCCTGGAACAGAGATGTGGAATCCAAAAACTAACTTAAGTGAAGACTGTTTATACCTTAATGTATGGATTCCTTCTCCCAAGCCCAAGAATGCAACTGTCATGGTTTGGATATATGGGGGTGCATTTGAGACTGGGTCAACTTCCCTACCTGTCTATGATGGCAAGTTTCTAGCCAGAGTAGAAAGAGTCATTGTAGTTTCCATGAACTACAGAACTGGTGCGTTAGGATTTTTGGCTTTGCCAGGAAACAAGGAAGTTCCTGGAAATGCAGGTTTATTTGATCAAAGATTGGCACTTCAGTGGGTTCAGGAAAACATAGCATCTTTTGGAGGCAACCCAAAAAGTGTGACTATATTCGGAGAGAGCGCTGGCTCAGCTTCTGTCAGCTACCATATCCTTTCTCCTAAAAGCCATCCATTATTCACAAGAGCCATCATGCAAAGTGGGTCTGCAAATGCCCCCTGGACTGCAGTTCCAGCGTCTGAAGCCAGAAGGAGAACAGTAGCTTTAGCTAAACAACTCCAGTGTCCCACCAGCGATGAGACAGAGCTAATTCTTTGCCTCCAAGACCAGGACCCCAAGGACATATTGGAGAATGAAGTTTATGTAGTAAATTATTTCTCTCTTTTACACATTTATTTTTGTCCAACTGTGGATGGTGATTTTTTAGTGGACATGCCAGAAACATTGGTTGAGAATGGCATTTTCAAGCAAACACAGATTTTGGTTGGTGTTAACAAAGATGAAGGAACGAGTTTTCTAGTATATGGAGTCCCTGGCTTCAGCAAGGACAGTGATAGTTTGATCAATAAAACACAATTTGAAGTAGCTTTAACTCTGTCCTTTCCACAAGCAAGCCAACTTGCTATAGAATCTATCATTTTTCAGTACACGGATTGGGAAAATGAGCAAAAACCAGAACATTACCGCGATGCCATGGATGACGTTATTGGGGACTACCATATAATATGTCCTGTGATGGAGTTTGCCAAAAAAATTGCAGAAGTAGGGAACAACGTGTTCTTTTACTTCTTTGAACATCGATCCTCAAAACTCCCTTGGCCAGAGTGGATGGGAGTAATGCACGGTTATGAGATTGAATTTGTGTTCGGATTGCCTTTAGAAAGAAGAGTTAATTACACCAAAGCTGAAGAAATCTTGAGCCGGTCCATGTTAAGATATTGGGCAAGTTTTGCAAAAACTGGGTAAGTGTGCTGTAGAATTCTGTTTGGTTAGATGGTTGTTATTGCATGGGCAGAACTTTAACTGTGTTGATGGTGGTTTGATTCCTGATGGAATGCTGAGGCAGGATTAACTGTTCAGCTAGCCTGAATTCCTGTCTTAGTTCCGATAAAAGCACAATCTTAGTAAAATAAACTGTTATTTAGCTCATAGTGGTGAGTGAGCTTAAGAGAATAATGTGCATTCACCTACGAAAGCAAACACAATGCATTTTTTTTACCGTGGTAGCAGCAACTACAAAGGAAGTTAATGGTCTAAAGTTTTAAAAATAAAATACTTAAAACTTTGAAGACCTTAAACAGTAGAAATAAGAGCAAAGCCCAAGTAGCTGTGAGATGTAATTTGTTCAGAAAGCGCACGTGTAAATGTGGAGGTCTATTATGTTCAGAAGATGAAATGATTCAGTTTGCTGGATGTTCTTCTCAGAAAGCTTTATGTTCCCATCTGCACTGTAAGTATAGTCCTGACTTTCACTGAAGACGGTAACAAATCACTTGCTGTTTCCATTAGGCTCATCCTTAAATGAAATACGTACTAGCCCGCATGAGAAGCAAATAAGCATATTTCATTTGGATGTTTGAAATGGATTAAATATAGCCCCTCATTCAGTCTATTTATCTGGTGTCCAAGAGAAGAGTGAGACAGCTCTTGCTCTGCACGGTGGCATCCTGGGACTCTCTCAATGTACTATTAAGTTTGGAATGAAAACATTTCAGAGCAGTAAGAAAAACAGCTGCTACCAGAACCACGTAGAACTGGTCTCAAGGCTGCAAGCCTCATGCAATCGGGGAGCTATTTTGACTTCTCGGAAGCTTGGTTTGCACTCTCCCCTAATTATACATGTAGAAACCTGTGCTTTTGAAAATATAGGATCAAACACTTAATTCGTGCTTTTAAAATGTTTTATTTCTGAAGTCCTGTATTGTAGTTCTTTACTGTGAGAATAGTGAGATGCTGGAACAGGCTGCCCAGAGAGTTATGGGTGCCCCATCCCTGGAGGTGTTCATGGCCAGGTTAGATGGAGCCCTGGGCAGCTGGTCTAGCATTAACCGTGGAGGTTGGTGGTCCTTCATGTGGCAGGACAGTTGGAGGTTCATGATCCTTGAGGTCTTTTCCAACCCGGGCCATTCTGTGATTCTGTATGTCATGATGGACCTTTCTTTTTATTCATGAAGGGTGGGCAGATTTGGAAAGAGAGAATGAATTTTGGGATAGTATCTAATTATTTTTCTTATTTGATATCAGAAGAGACTGTAGTGCTCATTCAGTCCGTGCAACCTTGTACGTAAAACAAAACATAGGTAGGATTTAGGCATTTCCAGCGATGGAAAATTCAGCACAAACATTGGCAGGTTCTTCTAACTTAATACAGTTACAGCTATAAAGAGAACTTCTGTGTCTGATCGGAATGCGCCTATTCCAGTTCTTCATTTCCCAGATGCTAAATTTTGTTTGGCAGTTTCTGAGATTTGTATTACAGTTTGTGTTCCAAGCAGAGAGAATTCTAGGTTCTATTCAAATAACCCTTAATCCTTTTTCTTGTTGAACAAAACAGGTTATACTCTCGAGTTTCTCACTGTTATACATTTTTTCCAAATCTTGAATAATAACTGTGCCTCTCCTCCGGAACTGTGATTCATCAACACTTTCCGTGTTGGAATTAAACACTGTCATCCCCAGTGAGTCCTAATTACAGGTGTCATCTGTCTCCTATTTCAACCTGATATTCCCCTGTTTACTCATCCAAGGAAAGTGTTATTTGCACTGACCATGCTGTTATGCTAGGAGCTGCTGTGTGCCTATGCATGATGGTTAATTGATCTGCCCCATCTTCACAGTCCTCCTTTCTGTGCTGGCTCTGATTCAGCTCCAAAACCACTGCGTTTCCTGTCTGGCACCAGCCTGAGCGCAGCCCAGCTGCTGCAGCGCCTTGTAGCCCCTTTAGGTTACACTCTGAGGGGAAATTTTTTACATACAAAACTTTTTTAAACAGATTCACTTACGACATGGTGGTTTATTTGTTTTGTTTTTGTTTTTTTTCCAGAAGACACATTTCATTAATGTAGAAGTATAAATTATATTAAAAGTTCTATCTCATTTATGTATTGGATCTTGAAATATATGTATATATTTACTGTAAGTGATGAGCTTTTTAACTCAGATTAATGACCGTACAGTTAAATATACTCATCAAAAGCATAATATTTTGACATTGATTTTATTCTACCAAAACTAAATGAAAAATTTAATCTTAGAGCTCTTCCTGCTTCCCCCTCCTTTCGGAGCCTGAAGGCACCACTCCCTGTGAATTCTGAGTGAAAGGCTAATGCAGAGAAATGCATCCAGCAGGGGCACACGTTTTGGAAATGAGTTGTGTGCTTGATTTATCAATACCAGAATGCATGTGATAGATTCCCAAGATGAAGTCTGCATGATGAGGTCAGGCAAAACTTGGTAACAACTCCCTCATCGTGGAGACATGCTATGACAGCACTGCTTTGATGCTGGTGTCACTTAGGCTCTCATTCAAGGGCAAAGACTCCTTATTACGTGCTGCAACCAGGATCTGATATCAGCCATCCAGAGACCATGGATTTTTTTATTTAGCAGAATCATTTATTAGCAGAAGAGAAATTTAGTTGTATGCAACATATTGCAGAAGAATGTTTACATCTCTGTCAAGATCAGGCTGGGGGGCTCTGAGTACCTGATTGTTCACTGCAACAGAATTGGATTGGATGACCTTTAAGGGTCCCTTCCAACTCAAATGATTCTGTGATTCTATGATATATGTTCATATGTATATAAAATTCAATTACCTACTGTGCAAAATAGAGTATACAATCCTTGTTGCTGTAGCTGGCTAAAATTAAGTTCGCTGAGGTTTAAGTTCACAGCAGGCTTTAGCCATCAGTCCAGACATCTCGTCTGATTATCATTAGCACTGTAATTAGGTTAGCCTACAGATCAAATTTCAAATGGTTTCCACAGCAAATAGCAAATAATCCCTCCCTCTGCTTCCAATGCAAGTATAAAAAAAAATCAGTATTAGGGTCAACAATACACTCATGGAATTTATGTACCAGGAAATGATCTGGTCACTTAACCTCTTATGCGCTACTGTTCTCATCATCGAGACTGCAGATGTATTAAGTTTAATATTCCTAACGTAAAAGAAGTGAGGGAATAAAAACTGTTAGTGACTCCAACAGTAAGAGCTGATTGTTGTTTTCCCTGCACCTCTGAACACACAGTAAACATTTATATAGAACTGGGGAAGCCCAATTTGGCATAATGTTTATAGTCAACTCTGGCATGATCAAAGGACAAACATCTGGGGAAAAAATTACTATTCGTGGCTCCAGTAGATGAGGAGAAGTTGAGCAAAAAAGATGAAAATCAGAAATATCACATAGCACAAGTTGTAATGAGGGGGGTTGACCTAATATGCTAATAAGCAGAAGTTCAAACATGTAAGAGAGGGAAGAGCAGCCTGTAGAAGAAAGGAGATAAGACAAAGTTAATCTGAACTCATAAAAGTCAGTTTTATCCTGGTACTTTCTGGCTGGGAGGGCACAGCTCAGCTCACCTCTAGCTCATCAGCTTGCTGTGGGTTGCTTCTGGCTCTGTGTTTCTCATGAGGGGTCTAAAAGCCCCCACTTTGACCCAAATGATATCTGTTTTTTCATTGTCACTTGAGCAACTGAATTAAAAATGGTCATATGAAAAGATCTGATCTCTGTCCTGGAGCAGATTCTATTTCTATGAAGTAAGGAAGAAAGGACAGACTGAAAAGCCCATGGGATTCCTGGTAGTGTCATTTAGGCTCAGCTGGTAGGATTATTTCTAATTAGTGCTACTCTTGATGCTGGCAGGTACGCATAGGTACGCATCTACCACAGAGTTGCGGCGAGGCAAACTGCTCTGTGGGTATCTTCTCCTCCAGCTGTACATTCCTAGCATTCCTTCTCAGGAATATGCTTGATTTATTCCAAGAGCAGATCTAAGTAATCAGTGGAAAAGGTTAGCTGTTAGATTCTGCAAGTGTGAGCTATGTGCAGAGAAAAATACCGTGCTCTGATTTGCGGTGTTTAGAAGAGCATGGCTCCAGTGAACAATCTTCTATTCTGTGAGTGCTGATCAGAGTGCCACTAGGTGTGGGGTGGATGCTGATGTCCCTTAAAATGCAGAGAAAGGCAAAGATTACTGAACTGCCAATTAATTCTTAGGGTTGTATATCAAAAGCTTTAAGGCATAGATGCGCTTGCTGTTTCAAAATGAATGCAATTTTCACTGGCTGTACTTCCAGTATCAAGCAAGTTCAGCTGATTATCCCAGCCTTTCCTTAATGTTGTTACCATAATATCATCCAACGTTTTTTCTTGTTTGAGCCTTGAGAGAACAGCACTTGTTTGAGCTCTTGGCATATGTTTGAGCCCTGAGAGAACAACAGTGTCATTGCTCCCTTGGAAATCTCAAACACGGAGAGAAGAGGGTTATTACTGGTGCTTTCTAAAAAAACATCAAGTCTAATATAATATTTATATTATGAGAAAGAACGGATTCCAAAATTGATTGCCATGATTTAAATTTGGGTTTAAGAACATTCAGTTTTCCTTCACCTAGGATCTTCTCATCTGATTCTTGTGTTTCAGACTATTGGCAGATGAACATCACTTAGTAGCCTTAATGACATTAGGTAGAAATCCAAACATCATCAAATTTGGATAGGCAAAGGAACATGGCCAAATTGTATTCAAATGAAAACCTAAGTGTGATACTGATGCTATATGGAAAGGGGAGATTCAAGCTCAGTATAATCGTTTGTATATAGGTGAAGTTCATTGTAACAGTTGGTTAGTTTATCATAGCTGGCCTTCTGAATGCTTCCCAGCATACTTGATTTTAAGTGAATTTCGCAGTGATACAAATAAATTTAAATTTTTACTTTGAGATAGTTCTAAAATTCTTTTCTCTGCTGCACTTTTGATGTTGTAGAGAAAGCTTTTGAAAGCAAGCAAGTGACACTAACAGGTACTATCAGTCATGACCAACAGAATGCTCTGCTAACTCCATTGAAAAGAAGTTTTATTTATCATGAAAAAATATATGGCATCCCAAATCAGTGGTTGCTAGGTTATGCTTTTTGCATTATTTTATTCATTACATTTGCTAACTGTATTTTTTGGATAGAGGTGACGTAAGCTGACAAGGAGATAGACAAATCCGATGAGATGAGAACTCAAGACTGTAGTGGAATGTACAGAGATAGTATTTTTTAAGGCTTTGTGAAAAATGTTTTGGATAAAAGGAAACTGGCAAAACTTGTCCCGCTGCCAGTTTTACAACTGCTGAAACAAATCTTTGCAGCTTTTTCTATAAAGTGAAGGCTTTGAAATATTTCCTCCTATGTTTTAAGAGAATTTGTGAGGCTTTGATTCTCCCACTAAAGCTCTGAAGCACTTTGCCCAGTTATTATTGCCTTTCCCTGATGTTCCACTGGTAGACATATAATAAATTTCAGTGCTTTTGTTACTAACTTATCACAGCATGTTTATAGATAGTAGTTTCAGAGCAGTGAGAACCAAAACAACAGCCTCATATAGAGTCCAGACAAGAGACTGAACTGGGGACCTATATCACCTACGTATGGAAAGGGAAGAGTATACTGGGAAAAGAAAGATAAAATAAACCTTCCAGCCACTTTAAGTTATTTTGGTAACTAAGAAAGTTTACATAGCGCTGAGATATTTGGTGATAGAAAATATTCCATTCCCTGTGTTGGTGAAAAACAAAGCTTTAATTTTGCCCCAAAAGAGCACATGCATTCTCACATTCTGTTTCATGGGAATAATGTGTGAGACATGAAAAAAATACTGTGGGCAACATGGACATGTGTAAAAATGGTCTAATTTTAGGAAACCTATTGCCCACTATGCCTATTTCTCCACTTTTCATTTCTGGAGCACTTAAAAGTGGCTCGTCATCTTTCCATGGTCCATATGTATTCTTGTATTCAGAAGCTGTAATGGAAATGAGTGAAGCAATACATTTGAAAATAGTGCATCATGAAAAAAAATCAGTAACTAGAGACTCTTGGCAGTCGTCTCTGTTTCTGGCTTGCAAGCTGACAAGCTGTCATTGAATTTCAAATCTGAAAACAGGAATATTTGATTCAGTCATCTTCTGAAAAGAGGCCTGGGATACAAATTGTTTAGATTGGCTTAATATTGCAAATACTGCAAAATTACAAGATGCCTTGTTGATTTTCATATGTGCAGCAAATGCAATTCTATCCATACAGATTTTGTTCTCTGCAAAAGATGAGTCAAATCGTTATTTCCAAACATGAGATGAGAACATCTATTAAAGAAATGTCCAAATATTGTAGAAGTAATTGAACGAGATGTAAAACTAGAACCTAAAACTATAATGCAAAGCTTTGCCTTGAGTATAGCACTGGCAATGCTTTACAGAAGAGTGAGCTCTAATGCAATTGCCAGGAAAGGGACCGTGGGTAAAGAATCTCTTCCTGATGACGGAAGAACTAAAAAGCTTCGTGATTAAATCAGCAGATTTCAATTAGAAAGAAAAAAACCTTTTCTGCTTTGCACAGAAAGCTGTATTAGTTGGTTTTTCTAAGCTGACTTCTTTGTCAATTTAGCATCTGAACACTTTTGTGCATCTGATACTCTGTTCTTTCCTCCTAAAATGATTTCTAACTTAGCTCTCTGATTCCACCTTAAGTTGTGGGGACAATAAATCAGTTTTGGCACGTGCTCAGTTACCGCAGTGACAATCACAGCTTGAAAAGACTGCAAATACCTTTGAAATACTGTCAAAGTCTGCAGGCTCAAATCCACCAGTGATAATCCACAGTGCTGGAAATGAAGAAGGTGAGCTCCCTGCGTCTGGAGATGTAGGCAGACATGCAAACACACACACACAGGCAGAAGAGAAGAAATAACACAGAGGTTGTCTTTGAGGTGGATTTTATAGAGCTATGCTGCCTTTGGCTGATTATGTGCAAGAAGAGAGGGAAATGTCTTGGATGCAATTCTTTTTTACTCTCTTGATTAAGAGATATCTGGACATGAGGAAGTATTACTTTTCAGAAAGGGTGGTCAGGCACTGGAATGGATGCCCAGGGAGGTGGTGGAGTCACCGAGCCTGGGGGTGTTCAAGGAAAGGCTGGATGTTGTGTTGAGGGACACAGTTTAGTGGGAGCTATTGGGAATAGGTGAATGTTGGACTGGATGATCTTTTAGGTCTTTTCCAACCTTGGTGATTCTATGATTCTATGATATGTAGAGAAACCCGTACCAGACATGCCTCCCCATTGTACCCAAGCCCTGCAGGAAGCCTACCAAGGTATGTTTTGGGAAAGAGAGAGAGAGGCAAAGAGATACAACTGTTCCAAGAGTTAAAATAAAATCATGGTATGCTTTCTATCCTAAACTTGGGGATGAGAATAAGAAGCCTGGATGGAAATCATTCAGCATTTGATGTAGCACGTGTCAGTATAAAAGATGGGAAGACAAGAGAGGAAGATGCTAACACATACAAGAGGCTAGGTGAACAAGAAAAGATATAAAGAAGAGAGGAAGAACAAAAAACAGATGGGAAGATAAAAGAAAAAAATATCTCAGACACTTGCCATGAGGTATTTTTGAGGTGAAAGTATCTGTGAACAGTTAAATGCATGTATTAACCTGGAATGAATTATGTGTAAAGAGTGTTCGTATATAAGAACAACATACTTCAGAGATAGTCTAGAGTTAGGGATTACTTTCCCTGAATCATAAATACAGACGTGTAAAGACATGTTAGCAAAAGTCACTTTGAAGTTCTAATTAGTGTTCGCATGTAGCTAATTCTCTTTTTAGGGATACTCTTCTTCTATGTGGCGTTTCTGCAGCGTAGTCCTTGTTTCATCATCAAAAGACAGAAATTGGAGTTTCAAAGGTTTGCAAACCCCATTTTTCCAGTTGGTTTTGGAACATTAATCTGAAGTCCTACTGAGGAGTTTCACACAAGGCATGGAAACTGTGTCGTGCAAATTTTAATTTACTACCCAAGACTGGAGATTGGCTTGTTCCAGGGAAGTGGCAGAGGGGAGAAAAGAGGAAATGAGGAGCAACAGAGGTTACCTAACTGTATTTTCAAAGGTAGCTCAATAAGATGTTTAATTTTTTATTTTTTTTTTCTTTTCAATCAACTGCAAGAGAAGTCAGTTGTGAGTAAATGTAGTTAGCAATTTAGTCACAGGATTTGTGAGATTCTGTCCTCACAAATCTAGGAGCTGCATAAGTAGAAATCAGACATTACATGCTTACAGTTAGTGATGTTAAAAAATTATACTCTACTGCAGATATAAAATTAAAAGCTGCTGCTATCATCTTCTTTCCCAGACATCCCTGGCCTTGACCTGTGTTATCTACCTTTCCTCCAGGGAAAATAAGACAACTTCCTAATTTCACAGAGCCCAAACTCTGTGGAGTGTTGCTTCAAACTTTCATCAGAGAGGTTTTATATTCTGTTGGAGCTGCTACTCAAATTCTGTGATTTTTATTTTAACTAATGAAGTTTAGAGTATCTGTCTCTCATCATTTATTCATCATGGTGTTCTCAAACAGTAGCCTCCAAGTGAATTTTCTATGTAACTGGAAATGCTTAGAGGTTTAAATGATTGTTTTTTCCTAGATGTGAAGTAGTGCGTGTGCTATAAATTTCCACAAACACCCTCTTAATTTTGACACAGAAGGACTTCAAACTGGCTCAGATATCCTCCCTTCTTCACATACTCTTTCTTCTTGAGATCACGATTTTCATGATTCTAAGTTTAAAAGTTTCTGTTTAGAGATCTCTTTCTTGGTTCCAGGATTGAGTTTAAATCAGATTCAGAGGACGTTGCAACGCTGGGACATCATTTTAATGTGTTTAATGTAAAAAAAATGTATGATTTCTACTTACAGATGTCAGACCCACGGAGAGTTTATAACAGTGATAAGTGGATAATTACAATTATGGCAACTGAAGTTTGTAACTTTTGATCTTCATACCAACAGAAATAAAACAGTGGTAGTAGAGGAAAACATCAAGAAAAATGCTACTGTTATCAACTCCATCATGACACAGTGCATCCAGATGATTTTATTTGGTTCAGAGCTATGTGGAGTACCCATCTTGAAAAGAAATCATGATTAGGGCAATTACAGTTGAAAGCAAATCTCAAATATTACACCGTAGTATAGCATCCATTACTCAGCCAGTCTTGAAAATTTGGTCTTTAGAGGTAAGGAAAGCATTGCATCAATTTATCTAACAATTTCCAAGTGTCCGTGAATGAACTCTATTAATGGCAGAGAAAGTGAGAATTTGAAACAGCAATCATATACATATGAGTACAATATTTACACTTTCTCACAACCAACAGTGTTGATTATTTTTACTAAAGCCACCGGGAATTTAAAACACAGCATTAATAGTTCCATGGAAATAAAACATTTTTCTCTTCTTTTACACACTCTCTTTAAACATTTCCAGGGAGCAATTCTGGTTAGAATACTACGTAAGTTCAGATTTTCCCAGGCCATGAGAAAAAGTGTGGTTGTAAAGGAGATAAGCGAGTTTCAGTGGATGACTGGAAGGGAAAATGCTATGTCAGTTCCTGTCCACTTTTTCTTTTACTTACATTACGTGAAAATGACTTCCTCCATCAAAGTCAAAATAGGATTCAGCACCTTGTTTCTTTTCCAAATAGCCCTCCTCTTCAGCTTCTACAAGACTAAAATCTATCATTCCTTTTGATTTTCTGCTGAGTATCAAAAAATAGTATCTTTGAACAGTAGTCCTTGAAAGCTAAAATTGGTATCATATGTAAGGTCATAAGGGTCTTACAGAATACTTTGCAGGAACAATCGACAAAAAAACAGTTTAAGTCCTTTGGAATGAAAAAGTCTTAAGCCATAGTTTGACTTTCTTTTGTCTGTTCAAAAATGACTGAAATATGAACTGTGAATGTTCACACTAGAACCTCGAATCCTGGAGAAGGTGTGAAAGCATCCAAGTGAATTCTGTCCAGGAGGAGAGAAGCTTTTTCTGTAAATAGCTGCAGGTATTTCTCCAGCTGGGACCTGATCCAAAGCTTTCTGAAGTCAAATAACCTGCCCCATTTGTTTGGATTTGGATTAGCCTCTAACTTACTGAATCGCTTCAGAAAGTGTTGGACTGCGCTTCAAACATGAACCAAAATAACAAATCAGATGCAAGGTATGTTAAACAAAAACAATAAAGTACTTGTGGATATAGCACTGAGCTTTGCTGGAATATTTTCACAGTGCAGGAAACCTAAGTACAAAGGTTCCATCCAGCATGGACACAGGAGGTTCAAAATACACTGCTGGGGTCTGAAGGGCTAATTAACTTTGGCTTGGCTGACCTGGCTCATTATTAGTCCTGATACCAGAGCAGACTCCAATCCTGGAGCCAGAGATCTGAGGCACTGAGCTCTTAAATGCATTACAAGCATGCCCAAGTTGCTAAGACAGAACATCCTGCATCTAAATTTCTCAAATACTGTATTAATAGCCAATACCTTAAGACCTTCCTTGTTAATCTTTTATATGTAGCTGGAATTAATGAATAAGTACCAAGACATGCACAAGCAAGAATCGTTTCAGCTTGATAAACTCATCATGAATCAGTTTTCAGCAGAAAACAGACCAAAAAAGAAGCAACAGCTTGTTACTTCATTTCCTGAAGCTGATATTGTTTGTAATAACACATACCATGTTAAATTATAGTCTAAGACACTTAAACACACCACGGCTGTCACCAAGCTGGAATCTGGAAGGAATATCCTGAGCTTTATTTAGCCTGTGAAGACGTAAGAAAGCCTAGTTGCA
Organism: Centrocercus urophasianus; assembly: GCF_019232065.1. Classification (NCBI taxonomy): domain Eukaryota; kingdom Metazoa; phylum Chordata; class Aves; order Galliformes; family Phasianidae; genus Centrocercus; species Centrocercus urophasianus. Next base: position 2,926,767 of record NW_024884744.1, on the reverse strand, counting down.
AGGTCCTTCTCCAGTTTCTGTCAGTTAAAAAGTATGCCAGCTGGATCCTACACGTTTCTTCAAGGATCAACACAAGAAATAATGTTTATCTTCAATATAACTTGCAAAGCAGTTTCCTTTAGCAGGGACTCAGAGGCACTTTATGGTCATTAGGTAATGAACTCATGTTTGTAATCTGTGAGTGAGAACAACAAAAAATAATGAACTTTCCATCAACAACTGTTTAAGAAAAGTAATTTGGAGGATTCAACTCTGCAATCTCTCTCGTACTTGTAGTACTCAATCACATAAGCCCTCTCATTCAGTACAATGGAAATCCAAGTAAGGCTCAATGATCACAGGATCACAACCAATGACTTTGGTGTCCCATTAAGGAAATAGCAAACAATTTTCTTGCAAGAATCACATTCTCATTTAAAAAAAAGAAAAAAAAAGAAAAAAAAGAAAAAAAAAAAATCAGTGCTTTTAAACATGCTCAGTATTTATTTTCTAAACTCTAATATTCTTCTTAGTGCCAGAGGAGCACAGGCCAGATGTCTTGAGAATGCCAGTTCCATGAGGCTTCAGAGAAACTTAGTGTGTAAAACAGATAATTGTGAATGCTTTCAAATCACTCAGCAAACTGCAGGCTGACAATATCCCTGTCTGAGTTGTCACCTTTCACTATGGAAGTTTTTAGAGCTTGGTTATTATAAATGACACCACTCAGACTTTTCAGTTGATAGATTGGATAGTTGTTGTCTTTTCTACTAGTCTGAGAGGATAAAGACCTTAAGAGGATATTTAAAAATAAAATATTAAGCACGTCAGGACATGTGCACAGAGAATCCATCAGGATAGATAGGATGGCTAGTGATTAGCTCTTATCAAGGAATACCCTGGAAAGCTGTCTCAATTAAATAAAAAACAGCAAGGTAACTTGTTATGTGGTATTATGTACCAAGAGTACCAAGTGACATCAAAGCTAATATATGTTTTTGTGAATGTCAGCTTTCCAACTTGCTTATTTACGAGTGGCACTTCCCCTTGTCTTTGTTATTCTAAATGAGCCAATCCACAAACCTTAGGTAATACACAGGAAAATGTCTCTGTCATCTTGTCTTTGCTTTTGCAGTTTCTAACCACAGAAAGCCTCAAAGAGTATGTTTTAGTGTGAAATATTTGGCATACTATAGAGATTTTGCACAGGCAGTCCTTCAGATCCTTTCAGCATACAGTAAATGATAAGCTGACTTGGGAAAATGTTCTGAAAGTTAACAGTTTTTCTTATAGGTGGTAGAGATGCTTGTTGAACTTTTCCCTTACTGACTTCTCTAATGATAAGCTCCAGAACAGGTTTGTTGTCTCTGTTACAAGAACATGAAGTCTGCCCTCAGATAGAGGCTTTTGAGTCTTTCTCACCATGGCCTTCCCCAGTGTCTAGTTGAGAGTGAGTCATCTGAAACTAACAGCATGGTAGGAAGACACCAGCACAAATCCAAATTGTCTGGGAGCTGGAGAAGATTCAACAAATCTTTATGGTAGGATTTGTTTGGGAAATGTCTGTTAAACTCCCAATCGTATCTTGGGAGCAAAGCCATACACAAGCCCACACCGTCCCTGCAGGAACTGCAGCACCACCCAGAGCTGTGGTTAGCCTAGCAGGGGTTGCTTTGTGGCAAGAAGATGAATACAGGTATAAATATTATGCATCATGGCCTTTGGAAGTTACGTGAGATATCTGGAGATGTTTGCCTGACTAATGCTAGAAATACTCCTGGCTCTTTGGTTGCAAAGGCAGCCTGGAATGTGGGGTGCTCCTTCACCAGCAAACCACTCAAACCACTGCTCCTTGCCCAGATGGAGAAGAGAAAACAACAACGTGCTCTCTTCCAGGCTGAAAAAAAAAGAAAAAAAAAAAGATTCATTCATTTGGCTCAAATGCTAAGTGAAGTACTTAAAGATATTTGTTTGGGTGTTTTATTTAGTACCGTCATGATTAATGGAGATGTCCTACACAACAGAGCAATTACTAAATCAGTTAGGAAACTGAGATCTATTTTTAGGCTACAGATCTCATGGCCTTTCCTCAAAATGTGTGATACCCTCTGTGGGATTGCTTACTGATTGAGGCATGGGCAGGAGGGAGTCAGGCTTTGTGCTGCAGAAAGGGTAAAGCACTGCCATATCCTGTCCCTCTGAGGAGCAATGGGTTGGCCAGAGCTTTGGTGGGGACCTGTCAGATGACACTATTATTCATTAGCTCTTATCATCCTGTAATTTTTCATTTGTCTACATACAGCTTTATTAAAGTAAGTGGCTATGTTTACTCACGGCATCATTAGAATTTAGTCTGTGGTATCACTTCTGAGTTTGGCATCTCTTTTTCTGCCAGCACGACTCTGCCTCCCGCCTCTTATGGATATCAACAGTTGATCCTATAGCCCAGGTGATGTTTTCTCATCCTCTTATTCATTTTGCCTGCTCTGTGCTCTTAGTCTCTTTTACCTTCCTGAAAACACATTAGAAGAAAGCACAACCAAAGTTTATAACACAGAAAAAATATTTGTGTTCTGCATTTCTACAAGTGCAAACTCAAACTACAGTATTAATTGCATTCATTAGGTTTCACATTTTAGCAGGTATTGTTAGGTTTCACATCTGCACTGAGCTGCTGTAAGAGGAACCATAAGGGTGGAACCTATGCTGCTGCCCTGGCTGTGCTGCTGGGATGTACCTGGGGTACATCTGTGCAGGCTTCAGCAACTCCCGCAATGACAGTGCAGTTCTTATTTGATGCTGAAATTACTATTTCCATAATTCTTAAAGACTTTGTTATGCAACTGCAGAAAACATGCAAGAGACAGCATTACTGCTGCTGTTGCATTCCCAGGAAGCTGGGAGGCACTTCCCCCCTCCCTGTTATCCTGTGCCCATGGTAACACAGAGTAAAATGGCATCCCATGAAAAACAGCTGATTGCCAGCACTGCCTGATAGCTGCAAGGAACCATGAAAGCTAATAAAAATGATTCACATTCATTCTCTCCTCCCTTTAAACCAACTGTTTAAAAGAAAAGGGGGCAAAATTGAGAGTGAGCATCAACAGATACAACCCTGGTGAAGTCAATAAAGTTGCACCTATCAGGAGCAAGTCCCCGTTTAATTTCAATTCTTACTGCACAGGGAAAGAAGAGGGGGCAGCAGCATTATCATAACCTTTCATTAATCTCAGCAGGCGCCTCGTTCAGCTAACGAGACACATGCCAGTGTGGTGATAACCTGCAGAAGGCAGCGAGAAACAAATTGCCTTGCTGTGTGTTGTTTTGTTGACTGGTGCTGCTCTGATGAGAGCTGCAGAGGTAAGCTGTGTACAGAGGGGCCACCTTTCTACTGCTCTGCAGATCAGAGAGGAATGGGATATTCTCTTTAGGGTGAGCTGCAGGCAGTGAGCTTGCTGAGCTGCTTTCAGAGAGGGTCAGAGGAAAGCCAGCAGCTACTGAAGAGACAATTAAGAGCAATAACATGCTTCTCAGGGGAAATTAGTATGTGCTTCTTCTCGGGGAGCAGTATCTCTATGAGCAGCTGCAGCTAGGCAGAAAGCAGTGTGTGTTTGTGGCCTTCCAGGCAGGTCTGGCTGGAGCAAGGGGCTGCCTGGTGCTGGAGGCAGAGTTCTTTCAACCTGTGAATCTCTTAGCAAGTTTGGGTTTGTATAATTAATCTGTGTTAGACGGATGAAATAATGGATGAACTTGTTGCAGTTTTCTCTAGGGAAACAGGCAAGGTGCTGACTAGATCCTGTTATAAACAGAGCAGCTAAACAGGAATAGAATGAAGGTATGGGAACATCTGAACCAGCATGTGGTACAGCCTTTGCAACACTCTTTACAAAGGTAAATTGTGTCTAAGCTGTTTTCCAAGAGAACTATCACAGATTTTTCTTTGTGGATGACAAAGTATAGTGTAACAGTGCAAAAGAAGCTCTCTGTTAAATGGAGACACCACAGCAGAGTGAAAACTATTAAAAGTTCACTCACAAAAATAAAGTGAAATAGAAAAGTAAAGAAAAAAAATAAATCGATGATTAATTAATTTTTTTGTGAATTTGTTTGATAAACCATCAAATTAATTCTATAAATATTAATAAACATGCAGTGAGCTAGTGTTGTTTTCCAGGCTATATTGATCATATTAATGAGAATGGTAACATTGGCATTTTGATTATGATGAAAAGAACTGTGTTCAGGTTGTTGCATTTTCCATCTGAAACAAATTGGCCTTCTTTTTTTTCTGAAGTTTTGGAAGAAGAACACTAAATACACAGAAATGATCATAATATCACAGAATGGCTTTGGTTGGTTGGAAGGGATCTTAAAACCCACCCAGTTGCAACTGCTGCTGTGGTCTGACTGCCCAGAGCCCAGCCAGCACAACCTTGGACACCTCCAGTGAGTTATCTCATCTTAAGCCCTCTTCACTCCTCCTGTCAAATCTGGAATGCTTCCCATGAATGAGCCCTGAAGATAAAATTCTATTGACAACTATGGTTATGCAACGTTCAAAAAGGGAAAGTATGACCTGTGGAGCAGTAAATTTAAAAAATAAAACAAAACACAAAGAAAAGAAAAAAACAAAACAAAACAAAAAAAAAAACAAAAACCAGATTCCACAGATCAGAGGATTGCAGTGCAGCTTATGAACTTTAGTGGTAGCATATATACGTAAAGGTGGTGCATGAGAGCAGTTTTAGTAGAGATGAATTGTTAAAAACTGTTTTTCAACTTATTGAGTAAATGTTTGGCTGCCTTAAACACTTATCTTTACAAACTAAATGAGAAAACATCACTGAGCTGCTACCAATATTGAGCAGCCCAGCCTGAAACCTCATGGTATATGAGAAGCAAAAAAATAGAAGAAATATATAAATAAGTTCTGTGTATGCCATAGTGTAAGCACAAGTTTGGGTTCTTTTCTTCTTCTCTTACATTTCTTCTCTGGGAGCAGTTCAGATAATTGCACATCTTAATTGCCCTAAGACTCCTGCACAACGTTAAAAAGTGTATAGAAAATAAGCATATAGAAAATACGCTAAAATTATTCAGTGAAGAACCTTGCATTTTCTATGAACAAAAGGAAGATATTTCCTGGCTAGAGCTTAAGGATAAGGAATGTTTTTAGAATTCAATGAAGTTGATGCATGATAGAAATGTAGTCCAAGCCCTAATGGGCATCCTTTCAAATCCTTCTGGCAGCACAGAGGTAGCTAGGAGTGAAATGTAACGAAGAAGACACGAATGAATGGTATCAGAAGATGAAATAGCATCAAAACGTTAAGAGGTCTGAGAAGCTGATAAAGTCCACAGGATGGAGGTTTCCATAGAAATTCTGAGCATTGTTTCAGTAGCTTCAAGTTCTAATCTGTCAGCCAAGATCACCATCCAACCACAGATGGACGCAGGTAGGCCTGTATGGTGTTGTATGGGAACTGTTGAGTCATGGCCTGAACTGCTGATTGAACACCTGGGGAATGGACCCAGTCAGCCCTGGGAGCACAGGTGAAGGCAATTCATCTGTGTGACTGGAAAGGGTGGAGCTCGGTTGCAGCTCTCTTAGACCTCATTGAAGGGCTGACTGCCAGTATGGAAGGATCTCTTTTTGAAGATCCCTTCTTGAAGCTTTCCCCTTTGAACCTAGAATCTTCTGATATGGGTGAGCAAACTTTTTCCCTTCCTTTATTATCATTCTTCTATCATGGCAGTTTTTCCATCATTGCACCTTTGTTGTAATGCCTTTCCCATCATATTGATCTGTTCTATGGTTGCAAGCGTATTGGGTTCTTCTTTGTTTGGTAAGGATATTCTCACAAAACTTTTAATTTTTTATGTGGATATTATTAAAGTTGGAGCTTGGTCTGGACACTATGTGATTTTGTAGCTTTTTCTGTGCACTGCAATTCTTGTCATGAAGTTATTAGTAAGGAGGAATGAAATGTAATTGCAATAGGACAGTGAGGTCATACTCATAACTTGTTCTTACCAGTTAAGCATTGCACTCTTGTGATCTCTGTGTTTTACTTTAGCTTGGAACTGCTTTTTAACTTTGGAAATTTTCAGTAGTGAAGCTAAGATGGGAATTACTGGACATTACTGGAATTATGTGTCTTTGAACAGTAAGCATTCTGGAAATTAGAGAGTATGTAATGATCAGCACGCTCACATATTTCAAAATGCTGCACTCTTCTGACAGTTCTTTCAATAATTTTTAGTAAAATACATCTGTAGCCATTGTTTAATCCCCCCTACACCTGCAAATTATAACGCGGAGTGTCATGATTTATTTCACAGGATAAAAGCTGTTAAATGAATACTGACAGCACCATTAGAGTTCTGATCTTGAAATGAAGTGCAAGTCAACTCTGCTTAAGTTGTCGTTCTCTCGAGTCACAAATAAATGTGTGGTTAAAAGGGTGCCATAAGTTAATCAGGGCAAAATTAGTAAAGAAATATCAGTAAGGAAGTGAGCCAACCAGTAAATGGTTCATTGAACCTCTTAGTCTGTAAGAGTTTCTGTAAGTGGATGATACCAAGTACTACGAACTCTAGAATAAAGCAGAATGCTGAAATGGGGCAAACGTTTGACTCATTCTGCATGAACTAAGATGTGTCAGTACTATTTCAGTGGCTGAATCTTGTGCTTCGATAGCTCCCACCTGTACCCACTGCCTTGTTCCCATTAGTGGCAAGCAGTGCTCAAGCAGGCTCCATGCATGATGGAGTCCTCTCTGACCGCTGCCTTCTGGGAAGTCTTGGTGAAAAGTGAAGTAGAGAAAAGCAAATTAACGAAGCTTCTAGTTCTCCTTAATTTATCCTGCTGAGGATCATCAGCTACCATTGTTCTGCCCTAGAAACCATTCCTTGAAGTCGTCTTCTAGCAAAGAAAATGAGTCTTCTTGCTTGCACAGAAATAAGATACTTAATTTGTCTTCTAACCTCTTCAGAACTAATACAGATTTGTATTATAAACAGTTACAGATCATCCACTTTTTTTTCTAAAATATCATATTCATTCTCATTTGTTCTCTAATGCAATGTTTCACGTTCTGTTCTTTTTAAACACACTCAAATTTATTTTTTCTCTAGTCATACAGATCCATCCAATAGATACTACATGTTGCCCTTTTTGGAGGGGAAAGCTGGATCTGTCTGTCCTTTTGAATGTTAATGTTTGTCACTAGAGCCCTATGAATACCGTTGTATTATAAATATTTATCACAACTATTTTAATACTAGCAGCTGTGATCCTTTAATGTGCAGAGTCTGTGTTGTAAAGATCCAAATGCTCTGTAGCTCTTCCCAATTTCCCGAAGATTTGTAATTGTTCATATTTGGCACTCCTCTACTGGAGCTTAGCATAGCCCAAGGAGGAACTTGTTAATGAGAAATAATTCTTTTCTCTCCCACTATAACTTCAACGCAAAATTTAGACAATTTTGAACCTTTACTTGCAATTTTTTTTTTCTGAGCCATTTCATCCAGTCAGTTTGTCTATCTGAAATGGTCTACAATATTAAAACTAAAACATGAGTCATGAAACCTTCCAAACTAGCTTATTCTTTTAAGGCACTGGCAATAATATACAGCTTCTATGAGAATCTCCATATTCAATACACGTATCTTATGCATAGTAGTTAATCAAGTATTTTTTTAATCATAAAGTGTCTATACAAGGGTTGTCTGAAAGAAATGCCTTCTATTTTGTTATATTGGCCCTGTCAGTTGTTGGTGGAATGACAGTAATGGCTGAGCCTTTCCACCAGTCATAGGATCTTTGAATTGTTTGGATTGGAAGGGACATTTAAGATGATCTAGTTCCAACACCCTGCTATAGGCAGAGACACCTCCCTCTAGACCAGGTTGCTCAAAGTCCCATCCAGCCTGGCCTGGCTGATCTGTTACATCTTGTTCCCTTATGACAGATGGCAGCAGAGGGGCAATCTGACAAAATGGCATCAGACATGGAAGTGCATATAAAGCAAAAGTGTGGGGGGAAAAGTGATACCCGCTGACGTTTATTGACATCTGCTGACAAACCAGTGGATGTGAGCACAGTGAGGTGATGGTGAATGGTATGCAGTGGTGACATTAATAGTGGTCGCAGACTGTGACCAGTTGGTGCAGTTATGCAGTTATGCGCAGGCGCTGCAGGCGCTTGTTTATCACTGGCAAAAGTGCATTGCTAAGGCAGGTGTCTGTGTTGGAAAACAGAGTTTTGTAGCTGAGAATTTCATCTATCAAATAGTCTTATTTTGCTCTTTGTATCCATCGCAGTTTCCGTATAAATAAATAGGAGGCATTACTTTCAGAGTGGCCTGCATATAGTTTTACTTTTTAAAAATGAATTTCAATCAGGTTTTTTCAGTTGCTTAAAAAAATGTACTCCAGTAATTCAAAACTAACATAGTTAATAACTGTTGAGTGAAAACAACCAAGCAGAAAACCTTATGTGATATGATGAAATGAATCCTCATTCAAAATGAAATATTTCTCTTTATCATTTAGAAATCCAAATGGGACCCTGATTAATGGAACAAGATGGCCAGTCTTTACCAGTACTGAACAAAAATATTTGACATTAAATACTGATGCTTCGGAGGTACTTACAAAACTACGTGCTCAGCAGTGTCGCTTCTGGAATATTTTTTTTCCCAAAGTACTGGAAATGACAGGTAAAAATGCTTTTTAGATACTTTAATCTAAATTGTTTCATGCAAGGCTTGTTTGCTTGGTATTAATGTGATAATTCAATCTAAGCCTTCATGTTTCCATTTTGTAACTCTATTTCCATAAGATGTTCAGATGTTAGATAAAATTTCCGGAGCTGCAGTGATGGGCATCATACTCTATGGAAAAGAAAAGAATCACTGAACCTGGATCCTAAGCTAGCAGTGAGACAAGAATGTTGTTAAGTAGTGCTGCTTTGTCATATGTCTACATCTATCAGTCCCTGAAATACTGTAACAGAAATACTGCTTTTATATTTATGTTCCCTACACAATCTTGCACAGTTCTGACAAAGAAACATTTAGGTTTCTACTTGCAACCATGACGTAACACTTTGTAATGTAACAATTCTCTTTGCTGAAATAGTGTTTTGCATTCCCTATCTCCACTTATGCCCAAAAGAACTCATGGGACAGTACATTTCATATATATAAAGTATTTCTTCATCAACTGATGCTTCTTCCATCATTTCTTCTACTGAAACAGACAAGCAGGGTTACTTTATTATGATATAAGGTGGTAGAAAACAAGGTATAAGGAAATGCTGTGTCATTGCTGCAAGTTGTAGTTCAAGCTTAGTTCAGATAGACAAAGTAGGGTTGCATCAGTTAGGACATGAAGACAATCAAACTGAGTTATTTTGCAGACCTTGCACTGCTGAATGGTCAGTTTGACATGGATGTGCTTATCAAGGAACCAGATACTGATCCTTGCATAAGTTGTGCTACACCTTTGACATCTTCTCCATATGGCACTGCTGAGTCTGAGCAAGCAGGTTGCCGTGGCAGACCAAGGCAGGTTCACTGAGGCAGTTCTAGTTCCCACTGTCTTTGTGGTTAGGTATTTTGATCACGCAAAATGATCTGATGTGTTCAAAAATATGTATAAATAAACCTTGTGGTTTAGGGTTGAGAAAATTAAGAAGAAAAAAAAATAATAAAACTCACTAATGTAACACTCAGATAATTCTGACCTTTCTATCTCTAGAGTATTTTCTATGATTTTTGGAAGATTTCTTAAGGTCTCCCCCCTCGATTGGGATATGTAAGATTATATCTGAAGATGTGAGTTTAAGTTGGTAGGCAGATACACCAGACTTAGACATGTGTTATGTGGGTTCTCAATCCCAGCTTGACACAATTGCTACTCACATACACATGTGTAGGTAGCTCTATTGCAAAGGGCCAACTGCACACAGAGTACCCTCCCTTCACAGTCACCCAAAGATAAAGCAGGAGCATTCAGCATTTAATGTTTCATTCGAGGACAGAAGCACCGGGACAACCACCAGAATGTTTTCTGATGATGGCTTCTAAAAGAAACACACTGGAGGGACAATAAACAGTAAGTGACTCTTAAGAAGCTTTTAGAGCAATCATATGTTAATTATAAAAGCATCTCTGTAAGACTCTACCTCCTCAAATGATCTTTAACGCATCCTGAGCCCCAGCTATTTACATCTCTGTTTCCTCTAGATTATAGAAAGCTGCAGGTAGCCAAGATTTCCATTTACCTTTCATTACTATTTTAGTGTCCAATATATATAGTGCATACATTTCTGTTTCACTTGATATTATTGCATCATACATCATCTATAAGGAAGTCAAACTTCAAAGTGGCCATTGGAAATATATTGTATTAAGAAGTAAATACGTAGGCTCTGAAAAGATATTAACTAGAGACAGAGGGAAGTTCAACCTCTTGAGTAGTAATAACCAAAATCACTGTGTTTGCTATGAACCTCTCAAAAGCATCTGGACTCCATAAAACAATACTTAGAGTATTCAGGCTATAAAAGGTGTGATGACTTAGAAAAGTCACCATCAGAATTAGTTGCCTATTTCCATAGAACTATGTACTGCAGTCCTTATGCATGCAAAAAGTGGATTAGCCAAAACAAACCTCACTTGCAGGTGACAAAGAAAATTCCACTCTGTACCTATGACAGCCACCTGTGGACCTTTATAATCTTAATTCTTCCCAGCTCCAGCATTTTGCATACTGGATGTGAGAGGGAGAACAGTTCTTAAAATTATTCACCCTCAAGATAGGGCAACTTCCATTTGATGATAATAATAACCTGAAGTCCTGAAAAATATATATAAAAACAAAATACACTGTTTGATTAATTTTATTTATTTATTTTTTTTTTTTAAAGCATTGATATTCAAAGCATGTGACTAAAAAGCATTGAATACAGAGATACTGAGATAGGTATTCTCCTTTCTGGCATATTGTGTGGAAGCTATCACCATGAGAGATACAGCAGCATAAAGCTGTAGTGTTTACGATACTGATGAACCAAGAAGTTTTGCAGGTACCAGCATTTACGAGCTGTTCAGGAGGACAGGAAAAAAAAAAAAGAATTCCAGCTTGTCATCCCTTATTAATTATGCTGTGTCATAACAGCAGCTTGGCCTTTGTCTCAATCTTAATGTTAATACTACAAAAATAAATTCAAGATTAGCACTTTACTGGCACATGTAGCAGAGCAACAAATGATGTTATGGAGATAAATATAACTTTGCTATAATGCCATTGAATTGAGGGCTGTATGCCTATGTGGAAAGAAAAGAAATGCCAGCTGCCTGTGCTGACACTGCTGAAGAATCAAAACAACCTTTTTTTTCTTTCCTCTGTTAAATTGGGACCTTTCTGAGCATTAAGGTATGATTCATCGCCTCCTGAAATTTCTCCCATTCTCCTTGTAAACTTCTATGTGCTTTGCATTAGGCTAATTAGTATCTCTGTAGAGTCGGGCTATCTAGAAGATGGCATATAGCAAAATAATCTCACTGTATTATCAGCTCACTACCTGAGAATTGCAGCAACCAGTGATCTGAGCTGTAATTATCAGTCAAGTCGAATTCTCTAATCTTTTATCCTTTTTTTCGTCTTTTTTTTTTTCCTGCTTTCTAGCTGTCAGCTCATCCAAGTCATAGGTGGTTGTTTCAAAGAGATTGATGATGTTGGTGATAATGGGATGCATTGACTTGTGACTTCAAGTTGAATCTTATCGCTGAAAAAGCAAACAAACAGGAATCCAAGTTCTTACTTCAGTGTTTTCCTTTCTCCCTCTTGTCTTTTAGATTCATAATGGTGGCAAGTCCGAATTTCTCATTGTCTGTTTTCTCCAGCTGAACTGTCTCATAATTTATACTCTCAACCAATGACTTTTAATTGAAGCTGTGTGTATTATAAAGTTATTTCACTTTCCAATGTCTTTGGGCACAAACGCTTTCTGCACATTAAGACTTCAAACACATCTAAACCTGAATAATTAAAGTAAGAACAGGTTTTTTTTGAATTCGTAAATGGAATCTTTGCCTGGATAAACAAAACTGAAAACTAGAAGAAGATCAGAAATGAGGTTTAAGTTTTCTTTCTTCTAATAATGCCAGTGATGGTTCATGTCAGATGACCAATCCTTCTGACACAAGTGGAAAATCTGGCTCTGCAATCCTGGGTAATTCCTGAAATTAGAAATGTGCAGAGATGAGTTCCTAGGGTCAAGAAAGCCAAACTGTGTGTGTGTGTGTGTGTGTGTGTGTGTGTGTGTGTGTGTGTGTGTGT
>NW_024884744.1:2793423-2914427 GCF_019232065.1 Centrocercus urophasianus | reverse complement strand
TGTGTGTGTGTGTGTGTGTGTGTGTGTGTGTGTGTGTGTGTGTGTGTCTTCTCCCTCTAGTTCTCTGAATCATATCGGCACAGCTTAGTAATCAAAACATGCTGTTATTATTATCAGCATTTACAAATGTTCTCAGGGTTAATCACAGCTATGGCCAGCAGGGGGGAAAAAAAATACATTATCTGAACTTTTCTTTGAACTCTGGTGTAACCAAGTTTATTGACTTATTTGAACTGAGAGCAATTTGGTTAACTTTTTAATATTTCTTCCTATGTTTGTACACAGTTTCACTTTTGATTACAAGAAGCACAGAATCTCCCCAAGAAAAAGTATCTTGGTTTTATTTCTGGTCTCACTGGAACAAAGTAATGTAAATCTCATTTCAAAGTCTCATTAAATTGCCATCTGGATTTCCAGACCAAAAAGGTTTGGATGTATTGAGCTGAACTGCAGATAAGCAACCAAATTACTGGATGCTTCTCCAAACTAAATCTCTGAATCTGTTAACTCTCTTTCCAGAATATTTTCTCTACTGATGTGTAAAACACAAAAGTATTTCATTTTCACATAACCAGTTAAACTTGCAGTGCTGGCAGATAATAAAAAATGGGGAGAAAAGAGTGTTTTTATAGAGGGAAAGGGCCTATGCTCTATTGCAGCAGAAGAACATAAAGTCAAAAGAGCATAAAGAACTCATGGAGCTGTTATCTAGTGAACACAATTACTGCATTTTTTGGAAGCAAGCTACATCAATATGGGACACTGAGATAATTAGGTGCAAAATGAGTAAAGACATTCATAGATCATCAATGGTTTCTGAACTTTAACAGAAATTCTGCAGCTGACCCATGGTATGCAATGAGCCCTGTATGCTTTATCTTTCATTTTGTGGTTGTATGTGTTGCTCCTGCAAGGTCACTGCATCCCTCTCTAGGGTTAATTATCTTTTGGGACTGGAGGAAGTGATCCCTGTCCGTAAGATACTCTGGGAACCTTGTGAAATGATGTATTCTTATTACTCTTCTCATCTTCACCCTCTGCTCTGATGCCTATAATGAATTTGGCAATAATTATTACCTTGGGATACAGGATTAGTCAGCAAATGCTTTATAGGCGAGAATGAAAGAGAAAAAAAGAAATTGATTTTACGTTGACATGCACGTTTTATGGTATCCTTCTCCAAACTTGTGTCACTTGTATATTAAACATGCAGATTTATTTTGAAGCAGGGTGAAATCCTGGTCACCACTGTAATCCATTGAAACTAAAGGCAGGACTGTTGTGGCCTTCAACAAAGCTGTGATTTGACTGTAACTTTACAAGTTATCTATCTCAGATTGCGTATCGTATTCTTTGGGGTATGTAGGCTTCACTGTAGAATATATTGAACTAATATTTCAAGGGTTTCACAAAAAGATTGCTCTAAAATGACATGTTTGATGGACAGAATATTATGCAAAGCAGCAATCCCATACATAAACATCTTTATTCCCCTGCAGTGTGCCTGAATGATATCTTTGCAGTTGTTCTTGATCTGTCACTGAATTTCCAGTCATTCCAAGTTTGAGAAAAAGATACAAAAGAACATCCTAAAATGTATTTAGAGCAAATTACATTGATAATCAGAATTATTTTTCAATTAGCATGTGAAGAGATTCAAATTTAGATTAATGTAACCCATTTCATGTTTTACAGGAAATATTGATGAAGCAGAACGAGAGTGGAAAGCAGGATTCCATCGCTGGAACAATTACATGTCAGACTGGAAAAATCAATTTAATGATTACACCAGCAAGAAGGAAAGATGTGCAGGCACTAATTAATATATTTACCCTATCCAGTATGTTCGTATTACTGATCATCAAAGCAAGTATAGTGGTAGTTATCTGACGTGGCTAGCATTGAATACGTTAAGCAGATTAAAAAGTATTATGGATATAATTTTGATTCCCCAGATCTTTCATTTATATTTTACCTCATATCTCAATAAACAATATAAAACATCCGTACTCCTTGAAGCTTCACTGCTTCATTGTGTTAAATAGGACTACAGAGATTAAAGTCTGAAGATTAATGGTGTACATATTATAATCACTAGCTGCTTAAATTCTCACTTCAAAGATGCAGTGTAATCTGTTATAGAAAAAAAAAAATGGATGTTTTTAGCAGAAATGGCAGTGTTTTATAGTATTGCTATGCAAAACACAATTGTTTTTGATCTTTAACTGTGATGCCACAGCACTTAGGCTTTGCTTCAGACACAATTTAATTGACATAAATATAAAGAGATTACAACTTTGCTGGACACGCCAAACAATATTTGCTTGTTAGACCAAAAAGTTATAAGACAGACATTAAAGCCTGAATCACTGCTTTTTTTTTTTTTTATGGTAAAATCTGTAGGACAAAGCCATAGTAGGAGAGTATTCACGCTATGTACTAAATGCCTAAATCACTCTGTGCAAGTCCAATGGTGAAAGCAGCCAGAAAACCTGAGGTCTGTGCTTCTGCTAGCTTCACTTTTTTTTCAAGGAGTAAGAAAGCTCTAGTTTCTTTAAGTCATAAACTCCGTTTTCATTGTTTGGGTGCCTAATGTCTTTGTCCTGTACAAGTCCCTGCAATTAAGGTGAGCTAGCTATGAAAATCTTGTATGCTGAGTTACCTTGCAGTTGAAGGAGAGGCCCACGTGTATTGGAACACAGTGGACACATTTTTAAGCCTGTAGAACACTGATCCAAGTATTTTCAAGCTCATCAGATGTCAGCCACTGAAGGTCTACTAAGGAAGGCCGAGAAGGACCTCACTGCAGAAGGACATGGGGATGTGTTCTTTGGCATGGTCAAATGAGCTCCATTTGTCATGCACGTAGGCATCTCCTCAACTGCTTTCTACCCACTCGAGATGAATCTATTAGATGGTCCTAAAAATACCCCTTGGATTGCTCTTCCTCCTACTTTTCTGCTTCTGGGTGAGGTTGGAAGTTCTATGCCTCAAAACACCTTAAATAGCTGCCTTTTAGTGGCCCATCTGGGAGGAATAAATGTCAAAAATTTGATAAACATAAAGAGTATGTAAAATCAACAGCCCATCTCATAAATAAATTATTCTGAAGCTTTCTGTAGAAGTAATAGCCTTTCAGTGCATCTATTTTCTGTTCTAGTGATTATGAGCTCTTGGAAAATTCCTTCTCAAATTTAATGTACTGACGAGATCTAGATAAGTAACAGAGGGTGGTCTCTTCATGGCTGTCAGTCTGACCAGATGGGTTCCACGTTACGTGAACAAAAAAAGTGCAGAAAATCCATCCTCTGCAACTGAAGATAGCTTACCTTTTCAGTTATTTCTAGGCTATTTTATAGAAAACCATCTTTAACACAGAATTTCAAAAGGCTTCATCCTAAACAGTCAAAAAACTAGTCATTTTTTGGCAGGCTGATTAAAACCTACTTGTATCTAGGATTAAAAAAAAAAAACCTTTTTCACACAGCCCGTCACCTTTGTACCACAGGTAATTAACTCACTACATACATTAGCATAGTTACTGCCATTAATAATAGCATGGAGAGCTATATCACTGTGGCTATTTACTGGATATCCTTTATACCACTGAAATGCCATTAAGGGTAAACTTCCTTTCATCACTGAGGTGGTGCTGGATCTCTCCATTTTACTTTTACGGTGTGCTTAATAAATATGCTGGATGCTACAAAGAGCCTTGAAATAGCATGCAAGTATATTTAGAAGCAGCATTTGTCTGTCTTAATATCCTCTTTTTGGTTGTGTTTCACTATCTGCCTAATCACTCGTCTTTTGGGGATAAAAGAAAGCTAATTAAAATGCTTAAATAACCTTTGGGAAGGGCAGTCTATAAAATATTTTGCTGTGAAGGTGTCTTCTGTATGTGCTGTGAGTTAGTCTGGATAAGGTCTCCTTGAAGACTAACGCTCTTTCTGGAGTATTTCTACCATGTCTGTGACATGTTCTTAAATAAAGGGAGGGAAGAAAGAAAAACAGTAAAATAAATCACTTTGAAGAGTCATTTTATGAGTTGCTTTACTGATTTTCTTTGCGTGAATGTATTGCTGGATTTATGTTTTTCATATGCTAGGAAATAGTATCTCCACTTGTCATTCATGTGAAATCAATGTATCATTTAGACCTATGCTTATATCCCACACTTAGGCAAATAAAGCCTTAAGCACTTATACGAAAGTGGCTAAAGGAACAAAGTCCTCAGACAAACATTGTGGATGGCTTTAAACTAAATGTCAAATGAACTTTTATTTTGAGGAAATTGAAGATATTGTGTCATTGCTTTGAAGAATTATATATTAGACATCTTAACCTGATCTCACTGAAGATGCCGTGTTAATTTATGTTTATCCTTGGCTTAAAAGAGACAGGAAATCAGGGTTTTCACTTGAAACCAGAAAAGAATGTGTTGATCCTTTCTTCCTGTTCCTGGTATCCGAAGAAATGATTCTGAATTTAGTCTCAGAGTTGCTGAAAAATTATAAGAATATGAACAGCAGTGCCAACGAAAATGTTGGCATTAAATCAGTTGTCATTGGATTTATAAGCGAACAGCATGCTGATTAAATTACAGACATTTCACACCTATTTTGCAGATAGTCATAAGAGGTCTGAACTGAAAGAACTTCCCAGCAAAAATGTCTTTAATTAAACACTATCTTTTGCATTTAAAATGTTTTGTCTGAAGGAATTTGGGTTACATAAGCTTTTGGTGAAGTTAGGTGTTATCTGAGTGAAATCGCGTAAGAACTTCCCCTGGAACATCAAATCCTAAAGAATTTGGGGTGCTCAGGTTACATGACAGGGCTTCTGCAGAGCAGAACCAGGCAACATTAAAGCTTTCTGGTTTCAGATAGTGGTCCTTAGACATGCATCGCTTTCTCTAGCAGAAATAAGCCCCTCACAAGTTTTCCAGGCTTCCTAACACAGATTTTATGTTTATAAGTTGGATTTTTGGGTGGATGTCAAGGTTTCACTCTCCTAAGACCTGGTCATTGCTTTAGGTTTATCTTACTGATGAGGCCAGATTTCCATTTAAGTAGAAGCCTGGATTTTGGACCCGCTTTGATAAATTTATTTATAGAGTAGAGTTTACTGCTCTGTGAATACATGCAAATAGACGACTCAAACGTGTCTCTTAATAGCAAGGGAAATTTTGATCAGCTGAGAAATATCTTTGCAACATAAGGGATTTAAGCCCATTTTTTATTTCAAGGAGGGGAGAAAATTATCTTAGATTATGGAAAACTGATGGAACCATCAGAAAAATGTAGATATATTTCATGATACACAAGCTTAAGATGACCTCTGGCTTCTCTAATGTTCTTATCACAACGGATCGTCAGCAAGAAAGACAGCTCATTGCCAGATACCACATAGATTAGTCTGAAAGGAACACTAACCTTGCAGATAAATATATTTGTCTCTGTCAACATCATAATGCTGTCTTCTTCTCAGACGCAATTATGGCTCATGTGTTTCTACTGGCTCAGCACCAGTTCTGCAACATCAGCGGCAGCTATTTAGAGGGACATAATAAACATCACCGTGCTTCAGCTACACCTGCAGCGTGTCTGGCTAGCAACAGCCACTGCTAAGTGCCAGCCTGTATGCACAGGGCTGCTGCCCTTCCATTCCCACACAGCGGAAAAAAACACGAGTGTTTTTTGCCCTAGAGTGATCAATAATGGAAGGGCTTTGCAGTGAACTTCACAGCAGTACTATGTATCGCAACATCTCTGTTCTGATAACTCCAGCCAAGAAAAAGCCTTCCCCTGGAGTGCAAAATGTGTACAGGAATTTGACAGTGATTCAGAATATGGGGTGAAGAATGAGACTGCAGCTTTGGCTCCGGCCCGGGGGCTGATCTGGAAAGTGCTGTTGCCAGCTGACTACTTTCTCACTATCTTTTCCAGTCAGTGGAACCATGGGCATTTGCCAAAAATTTTGACTGCTCTTGGGCAGCCAATAAGTCTAAAACCAAGCACCTGTGCTACAGATATGTGCAGCTATATAAGTTTACTATGGCCAAGCCGTCTGTAGTACACACCACATGCCAGTTGAGTTACTCTGGGTGGACTGGGAAGAAGAGTGCATTAGAAAAAGCTCCTGGTAGAATTACAAGTACTCCTCAAAGCTTTGTTTTTATTTACCCTCAACTATCTGAGGTTCTGGGTGGGTTTTCTATTGCTAGCTGCCCACTGCTGCATGAAGGTGAAGAAAATTTTTTTTTTGATCTCTAGCAAAATGTAAAATTTTAGATTATTTCAAGACTGTATTTTAGGGGTCTACAGGAGGTATTTGGAAACGGTATGTGAACACAGTTCATATTTAACAATCTTGACTCTGTGTGGTGAACTGAGAAGACCGTTTCTATGAAACCATATGTGTGGGAAATGTTGAATCATAGCCTGAACCACTGATGGAGCACCTGGGGGAAGGACCCAGGCAGCGCTGGGAGCACAGGTGAAGGCAGTTCATCTGTGTGATTGGAAGGGGTGGAGCCTTGCTGCACCTCCCTTAGACCTCATTGAAGGGTTGACCCCCCACTGGGGAAGGATCTCTGGTTGGAGATTCTTTTCTTGTGGAGTCTTCCATACTAGCTCAGATCTTCAGAGACGGGTGAGCACCTTTCTATCGTGTTAGTCCCTTTGTCATTACATCTTCTGTATTGCCATTCCACTGTGTGGATCTTTCTGGTTGTTAAACCACATGTTGCAGTTTTCAGGTGCTGTTCGTTTGTGAACGCATGGCGTGCTGAGATAAATCCACTAGAAATTGCCTCTTAGCAGTGCGTTTCCAATCTTTGAGAGAAAAGTAGGCTGGAAGATGAAGGCTTATGTATTGTGGGTTTTGTATTCCTGAAATGTACCTTTTTTAGTCTTCACTGAAGAATAAGACAATCGCAGGTCTTTTTGCTATAAATCAACACCTCAGCCAAATTAAGTATTCACCTTTGAAAGTTTAAAAGCTTTTATTCTGATTTCAGTTGCTTCAGGACTAAATTTTATGAACAAACATAATTAGCCATTTTTAAATGCTTCATAAGACAAGATAATTCCTTTCTGATCCCTGCTGAAATCTTTAAGCATGAATACTCATTATCTTGTTTTAGCATGTAAATGTTCTGGCATTTTGTTGATAAACTACATTAGTTGCACTCATAGAAACTTTAACTCATAGACTTAATGACTACAGAGCAGTGATGTGAATCTACGATTAGCACAGGTGTGAATTTGAGAGGCTTTTAATTGGATTGCAGGTGAGATTAAGTAAGGTTTCCAGGCACATTGTGAGCAGGAGTGCTGGGATGGGAAACTGGGTAGGTTGTATAATGATTTTGGTTAGTTTGGGGCAGGAGGAGAGGAAAAAGAGGCTTAATTAAAGTACATTGACTTTTGCATAACAGGTTCTGATTAGAAGTTTCCATCTTGATAGCATCCTAGCAGGATGAGGATACTTATGCTGGCTCTAAAGCTTTGTCTTCTGGGTTTTATTGACCTAAATCATGTTCATTACTTTCTTTTTTAAAGTGCCATGATTCTGGCAGGGATCTGGGAATTACTGTTGTTTGAGAGGTCTGTAGCCCCTGCGAAGTCATGTATGTACCTGGAGAAGAATATCAGCTTCTGATCTTTTCAATTCTTTTGCATGTTAATATATACTATGACTGTAGAAGCTAATGTTTTAGCCACTATTAATAGAACAATGTACAAACGGTGTAGGTGGTTCTTGCAGTTTGGGAATGCTGTGGTTAATTTCTTTAATTTATAAAGTATTTGTAAGTCTTCAGTTATACTGAGTAGTGGTAGAAGTGTGTAGGCAGAAAGTAGTTATCTCCACACCTCTCAATCTTCCAAATTAAATTTGCTCCTGCAGCATGTCTAATCACTTCAGGGTACCTCATCATCCTCTCTCTGCTACAGGCTAGGCAGCACCATTTCTTGCAAAATAGATACGTTCCAGTGGACTTTTCAGATTGATATTATCTCATATGTGAGACAATTAGGGTTTTAACCCAGAGAAAACAGGAGGAGATGTGACCGACCATTTATCAAGGACTGTTTAGAAAGTAATTTGTATGGGCTTGATTTAGGACTGTGAAAGCCAGCCAGATTTGCACGTCTGAAGTGATACTTCTGAAATACCAAACTTTTCCTGCTCTCAAATTATGAAGCTGCAAATTTTATAATATTGTTATTTTTTAGCATATATATATGTATTTTTAATCTGTGCCTTCATCCCATTTCATGTTTATTTTCAGTGCAGTGGTCGTTTGGATTCTTCTGGCTTTCCTCCTTTTTGCTCTATAGAAGGGTTTTGCTCTTGCAGCTCTCACTGCAGGTGTGATTTTAGTTTCAAGAATGATTGTTAGAAATCAAAACTGCAACATATGCTTGTATACAGCTGGCTGCCTCAGTTCAGTGGTACTTCAATCTTGTATTTCTCTTCAGGAATGACCTCAGCGTTCTTAGTTTTGGGCTACCGAGTGACTCTCGGTTAATTAAAGTTTTGTTGTTGCCTTCAGCAGAAGTGCCTTTGACTGACACTTTCAATCTTCTTTATCACTTAATAATCTGGGAGATGCTTGCTATTTAAGAGGAAAAAATCCACATCTTAAAAACTGCTTTTTCAGACTTCTCTTAATGAAACACTTAACGGGAGAGTGAAGCTGTAGACAGACTGTACTTGTGCTCATCTTTGCTGAGAAGTTTCATTGGATGTTAACTAAAAACTCCAATGATTAATTCACTTAATATTTTGTGCGTGTTCTTCAGTTAAGCATCCTCTGTTCCTTCAGTTGTACTATAGATCTGACACCTTTTAGCAGTTCCTATCTTTGTCCACGTTCAAATACAGTATGTGATTATTAAAAATATTAAGATCAGTAAATCCAAGAACTCCTTTCTAAGGAGGAGCACTGGCAAACAGCTGCTGCAGGAGCTCTAAGGCTGTCACAATTGCTTGTGGGTCCACAGCTGCAGAATGATCTTGATTAAAAAGTCAGCCTACAAGGTTCTACTTATACTTCAAGAAACATTTTGATTGGGTTTGACCAGTGTTATTTGACAGCACTTCAAAGTGAAGAAAACAATGAAGGTAGCTTCACTGTTATTCTCCCTTAACTCTGGGCAAAAAGCACTGGATTATCTGGACTTTAGCTACCTGAGACTGTGGTAAGACAGCAATGGGGTGAGATCCTGAAATCATTTGCGCTGAAGTCAGTCAGTATAAATTACAAGGAGGGTCTTATTTGCTGCTTGTGCTTAGTTAACTTTTGGCTAATCATGCCCCACGGTGCCAGCTGTGGGCTATGGACCTGAGGACCACAGTCCTCTGGACCAGTGGAAACAAGGCTGAAGTCCCCTCTTGAGCTTAATGATCCTTTGGCAAGACAGGACTTCTGGGAGCACTTGAAGCCCCTGGATCTCCATTAGCTTTTCACTTGTTTAATCTTGCCCTTGTTACTGGTGAGCCAGGTGTGCTGTAGCATAGAAAAAGAGGTTTTGCTGTTGCAGACATTTGAACTCTTTGAATAACAGAGGGGATAAAACCCATTCAGCAATGGAAAGGATTCAGGGAGGATATAGTCCAGGCTGTCACCAACTGCAGAATAAGCTCTGCAACTTTTGTTGATGTGATGACAATTCTTATGCCAAACGCTTGAAAACAGCACGCGCCTAATTTTTGTGTTCAAAGAAATCTTCCTTAAGCATGGAATCCTTCTGTATCGCTTTAGTGTTGGAGATGCTACCCTAGTTTTTAGGGGGTTTCTGTGGCTGTAGCATGAATTCACTGCATTTAACATTCATAATGCAATGCCACATTTATAAAAATAGAGTAGTCCATTAAAGATCTTGTTAATAATGGTTCTAGCAAAGCATACATTGCCCAAAGCAATACAATTATTGGTCAATAATTCCTCTTTAGCTCTCTGTATTACTACTGCTTTATTTCAGCACTTGGCTTCTAACCCTTTGATCTGCTCATTATCTTTATACCCTCTGATCCTCTTTGCAATTCCTTGGCAGTTTGATCTGTTAATTACAGTACCTATATTCCCTAAGTTCAGTAGAATGTGCATTTCTTCTGACCCTCCTCACCTTTCCTTGTATGAAGACTTACTGTCTTTCTGTAGGCTATATCTTCTCTAAGTATGCATTGATATAAAACACTGTAATTATAAAGTATCTTTCAACTTTCATTGCAATCCTTTGGACTTCATGAAAATATCTCAATATTTTGCCTTTAACAAATTTTAATGGATGTGGGCACTCACCCCTGTAAATTCTTTGGCACTGCGTCTATTGTAAGATTTTCTTTAATATGAATTCAGCAATTGTTGGTTGCGTTTGCATCTTAGAGACTACTACAAACATAGTTTCTGCTGTGTTTTGAGTATGTAATATCCGAAAATACTCTTTTTTAAAAAAAAATATAAGTGTTTTCCTGCTTTATGAGCGCACATCTCATGACTTACTGAATTTTTTGCATCACCAGATTCCCAGCTCCTTCTAAGACAGATGTAGGCTTTGAGTGTAACCTAAGCATGTTTTGGGGCATTAGAGGTTTAGTAAGTTAAGCTCAAGTTTTACCTTTATGATACAGAAATGGTGGTGATAGGGAATAAGAAGGCTTCTTGAACTGGGAATTGACAACTGGGATGTCACCTCAGCATTTGAAAGCCACATTTTGTTTGTTTGCTGTGGTTAAAGATATCCTATCAGAGTAAAAAACAATCACTTACTCTTGCAGGCTTTCTGATGTTGTCCCTAATGTGGGGATGGATAATGGACGGTTTCCCATTGAATGGGTTGGGTGTTGGGGCAGACTGTGGGTCTGGGAACAAAAAGAATCAGGCTCATGTTGAAGTCCTTTCTTCTTCTCCTGGATGACCCAAGTATGCTCTTCCCATGGGGACATGTCTGTCCAAAAGCCATATTACGTGTGCCTCATTCACTGCTGTCATTCTCCTGTGAAGGTGGTTTTTTGTTGTTTTCCTTTTTACAGTTAAATCATCCACTTTAGAGCTTTGAAAAATAAAAGCCCACTCAAAAGCCATGCAAAAGAAGGACAGGCTTCTTTTAAACTTCCTTGCTTTGCCCATCTGTGCTGTGGGAGTTCAATTGTTAATATTTACCTACCATTTTCCCCTCCCAGGGAGCAGACTTAGTTCAGCACTGAGACTTTGAGAAATCTTTATCAATAAAATGCTGCAGAACACAGTCACTTCATTCTCCATGTGGTGCATGCAAATGCTTGCTCAGTCCATCAGCCTAAGCTAGCAGCTATTCAAAGGAATGGTTTTATGGTGTATTCTTGCAAATGAACTCAAACTTCTCTTTCCAAAGAAAGCTCTGTGGGGCTGCCAAATGACAATCATTTATGCAACATTTTTCTTTTGCCTCATTTCTGCTTTAAAAAAGATGGATTGAATGCTTCTTTTTTTATATAATCTGTGAATTTTTAATATGCAGGATTCATTTTTAACTTCTCCAGTGTAAAATAAACAAAAAACAAAACAAAAAAAACCATTTCATTTTGTGTGCATCCAAATCTTTTTGATCAGATTACTCTTATGAACTGTGGAAAGTGCAAGGGCAAAATGTGTGTTACAGAGATATCTCCCTCTAAAATCCTAAGAGACGTCTCTCAAGAAATAACATTATTCTCATAATTTTCAAGCAACCGTGCATTTTAAGTCCAATTCTAGCAGCCTTTTCTTCCTTTTAACCTTTTAGACTTCCCTGGATATTGTGTGAGTTGCCATTTTTTCACGTTAGTTCTGCAATAGTTCACATTTTGTTGCATCACAGGGCATTTAACAGCTTTTCAGTAATGTGATCGTTCAATTGTCTGCATGCTCCTTGACATGGAAAAGCAAAGTATAAAATCAGCCTGAAATATGTTGAAATACGGTAGTCCATTTCACCGTAACCGAAGCAAATAATGGAGAATTTGTAAAATAAAATTTAAAGAAATGAATTGTGGTTTGCAATAAATACACGCGCTGCTCCAAGGGTATTTCTACTTGAATTATGGCATTTCTCATTTATTTTTTGGAACCAGGGCTTATCTGCTTGACTTCACTTTATAGTCCCCTAGCCAGGTATCTTAGCTGCTTCTGAGACACACTATAATTCAGTACTCTGTAGAGAAGCTCAGTTCATTGATTGTAGGTCTCAGATTTGCCAAACATAACCAGGAAGGTGGTCAGAAAGTGCTGATGCTGCTGTTTTTCTTTACTACCAAACTGTGCTGTGAAGGAAAACTTTGCTCTCTCTCTTGGTGAAATTCTCTCTTGTCAAATATTCCAAACAGAGCAGCAACCCAAACAGTGACCTGCTTAAACACTGAACGTCAGCTGAGTCATACCTGGCTTTGTGCCTAATGTTTAAAGTAAAATAGCATTTCTTAATTTTCTTCTGTGTTGCTTATACTATTAGTATTATGCATTCTTAAGACTTTTTTGTGATTTCTGTCATTTGGCATTTGTATATATATATATAAAAAAAGCTAATTTTCTACAACGGTTGCCAACCAGGATGTTTTCTAACACAATTCAGCTGCAGTTCATCCATTTCCTAACAAGTATTACTTTGTCTTTCATAACACTCCCACGTGTTTACAACTATTAAAGCTCTAACCTGGCAGAATTTTCCCCATCTCCTGTGTTTGCTCTGTAGCTCTGAACAGCAATTAAAAAACAAGATTTAAAGAAAACTTTGATTTTATTTTCAAACACATTTGGTATCCATTCTTTGTTTGCTGCAGATAGGTTCAATATTTTGCACTAGAAACCTAATCTAAAAGAGACTGAAGTTAATGAAAGCTTCTCAGCTGAAGTTTGTAGACTCTAAACCAAACACAAATTCAGCAGCTGAGCCAACCCTCTGTCTTTTAATAGAAGTCAATAACTCTTTCAACAGAAGTCAATGTTCAGGTTATGCCATGACATGCATGCAGCAAAAAAAAATCCTACAACAATGTATTCATAACTAAGATTAATGGACAATTAATAGCATGTCACACACACAGGATTTGCAAGGTATTATTGACTCTAATCATAACCACAGGAAGATTTAGAAAAGACTGAGATGCCAGTTCTGCTTTTATAGAGTGCATGTTTACTTCTCTGTTACTGCTGGGAGGAACGTGGGCTTTGAATATGGGCTTTAGTGAGAACTATTGATGACAGGTGGATGGTTGAACTGGGTGACCGTCTAGGTCTTTTCCAACCTTGGTGTTTCAGTGATTCTGTGAAATATTGTTTATCTCTGAACTATTCAGATAACACAGGAAGAAAAAAAAAATTAAAAGGGAAGTTGTTTCAGCAAACTGTAATTGAATTAGAGAAGATCTTTAACCTTGTCATGGTAGTGATTTTCTTGTTGTGGCCTCCTTATTCATGAATTTAAGCTCTCACACTCCTGCTGCCTCTGCTTTGATATCTGTTGATGGTTTTTTTTTTTTGGTGTTTTTTTTTTTTTTTTTTTTTTTTGTCTTTTGCTCAAGCACTTGAGAAAGAAGCAATTTCCAAATGTGCCTGTAGGGCTTGGAATGTATCCTATAGAGATTGCCTGATTTGCAACAGTGTCTTAATGTGGAGTGTACTGCACCTGAAGTATATGGAATCAAAGTGCCTTTGAGGTCACACTAGAGAGGTTGTATACCCAAGGCAGATAAAAAGGGGGTGTGTGTTAGGTTCAACTAGGTTCCCCATATTCAGTGGGAGTCAAAAATTGTTTTACACTCCACATATAACCAGATTTTGGTCAGCTTTAAAAATCTCTTTGCTCTGTAATCGAAACTCTGGTCGTCGTCATCTTCTTTTTTTTTTTTTTTTTTTTTTTTTTTCTGATTCCTGTAGTAAGATGTGAACATAATAAACAACTTCTGTCACCTGAAAAGTAAACCTATAACTTGGGACGTAGTTGGAAGTGTTTACAGATGCTCAGTAACTCCATGAAGACTCTTGCGTCCCTTTGAATTTAATGAAAGTTGACACTGAATTCAATGAACTGTGAATTTTCTTCTCAATTCCACTAGCACTTTTTCTGGACTTAGTATGCCTGTAATTTCAAACAGTGTATATAAATGGTGTTATAATACAGACACCAACTCAACCATAGCATATCAATTGAGAAGTCAGGGGACAAAATCTGCCACTAGCTGCCTCCGGTTTGCATCTGGAATGGATTCTTTGGACCTAATGCACTTGAAATTCATATTCTTCTACTAATTGGTTTAATTTATGTTTAAAAGCTTTTATTTATTAATTTTATTTATAAGTAAATTACTATCAGCAGAGCTACTGCAATCCTAAATTGTATATGGGACACACATTTTGGTCTAAGTTCCTTCATAACCAACCTTGCAGATCAGGAAGGAGAAGGTTTTATCTTGTTATCCTTCTAATCCTATTGCACTGCTTGCTGCCCTTGATAGTTTTCAGCCAAGCAGGTGCCTGGAAGGAAGTGGAGTCAGATATCTAATCACTGTATCTGCCACGCTCTGGGGAGTGATGAGAAGTTATGTTGGGATAAATGCAAGTGGGAAACGGAAGGCAATAGCAGAAATGCCATTGCACTGGGCTGCATACCAGAGTGAAGCTGCTCTGCTAGAATCATCTCCTCCCCTTCTGGCACTCTGACCTGTCCTTTGGCTAGCAGACAAATCTCAGGGGTCAGAGAAAGGAAAGGTGCTGTGTTGGCAGGCAGCAAAATCCCAGCTTTTGCTGCAGGGTCTCAAGAGACAGAAGATAATGCAGGACCTTATTCCTGGCCTCTGTTAGGAAAACTTGGTGATCTTCATCACGCTGTTTTCCTCTTTCTTAGATTCAACAAGCAGCAAAGCCCTATTAAAATCATCTGACTTATGTTAGTACTTAAGGCACTTTCATTTTTTTTGGCGGGTAGCTTTGCTGAAAAAGGATGTGCTTAAGCTGAGGCACTTTGCTGCATAAAGTTCGGAGTCAATATTTTAACAGGGCTATGTAATTTCCTTTTTTTCCATGTTGTTTAATGTGAAGCACCTCCTCATGTCTTCAGAATAGTCTTATACATATAATCAGGAAGACTGTGCTCATCTTATGCCTCACTACATCTTATTATGAAATTATAATGCTAGTCCATAACCTTGCTGGAGGGAGAGTTTCAAGCTAATGCAAGAAAACTTGCCTCCCATACCAATGATCAAGTATTTTAAAATGGGTATCTTAATATCCATCCAGCACCACGATGCAGCAGCCCTGAGTGGATTTCTGTTGCTTATCTTGAGAAATCTGCAGTTTTACTGTTTAACTATTACCACCCAGTCCCAAAGGGTGCTCAAAATTATAGGAACTTTGTTCTGTCTGTTTTATCTTACATGGCAATCATCGTGCTGCCTAAACATGTCGCTTACAAACTTCAAACCTGATGTCTCTGGGAAAAACTGTGCATGTTTGCTTTCTGGTTTAAAAAATGTACAAAAACTTCAGGCCCGCTCTTCGTCAAAAAGAATTAAAACATAGAATTAAAAAGTCAGCGCTTTTTAAAAGCTCAGTCTGCTCTGTGCTCTTCAAAGCACGAGAACTTCTTCAAAAGTGCAGTAAACAGTCAGATGTTCCCTCTGAGCCTGATAAAACCTACTGACGTCTGCAGGGAGCTATGCTACTGCAGGAATATTGTACCTACTCCATCACTGCTAGCATTGCATATATAGTCCTAGAGCCAGCTTGAAAATGTTCAAGCAAGATAATATCAGTCTGTTTGACAATAACCACTTCTCTCATGTAAAATATCTACATAGACTGCACTATGTGCTCATAACTGTATAGGCATGGCAGTTTTTTTCCTACTCTGAAATAGTAACTGTCTTATTATCTATGTGTCTGACAAATACGTGCAAGGATAGGGAGATGGAAAAAAAAAACAAGGAAAGTTGTAAAAACACTGTGTGTAGTCTCTGAAGAAACAGAAATAATTCCATGAATATTATTCTGCCTTTCTTTGTGCAGTCCCAACCTTTGTATTTTGATGCCAAAAACTGTATTTGAAAAGGAAACTGGCATAATTACAGTACAGAGGAACCTGTAAGAAATGGCAAAATGGCACTATAAAGTGAGCCACTGGGAATAATATGAGCAAAAGCAGAAAGAAAATAATGGTATTCATACAAAGAAGAATTTGTTTGTAACAAATGCTGAAAGAACACCTCTGCTAATTTAATTCATCGTATAACTTTTCTGCTGCCCCATGCTGTATATTAGGAATTTAGCTGGGACACTCATGATGTGATCCATATTGTTTGCTCTGTAACAGCTCTCTGGGTACGCAGAATTTATGCAAGACTTTAGATTTTGCTCAGAACTTTGCTTAAAAAAAAAAAACAAACCTGCATTATTTTAAAGGATGAGCACTATGGTAATGTGAAGCTTTGCCTTTGCAGCAATTGTTTGAAGGGCACTCTCCAGAACAGGTGAAGAGAAGCAAGCAGACTCATAAAAACACTGGAAACATTCTTGGAGTTTGTATAGCTCCAACTTTCATTCCACGCTGTTTCTTGCCTAAGAGATTGCAAACGATAAAGAGGAGGTGTTCTTCTGAGGAAAGAATGCTGATGTTGGTGACGTACTCTGAAGGCAGCCCATCAGGTTTGCCAGTCAGGCTGGTCCCACTGATCCCAGTAACTTGAGATGCTACGTGTCTTCAAGTCCTTTCAATCAGAGATCAGTTACTTCCCCATCTACTTTCTGGAGGGTTTTCTGTCCCCTCCACAGGCACGTGGAAGCCAGCTGCAGCATTTCTGCTTTGACATGACTTCTTGGGGCAGCCTCAGGTGCCCTTCCTCCAGGCTGTTGTTCTTACAGAGGACACTGAGGCATGGCACGTCTCAAAAGGAGAGAGGACGACTAGGGACTCTAGAGCTCCATCTTGAGTTGTCACACTATCACTCACACATTCCCCCTTTGTCAGTCTGAGCCAGCAGGAGCAGAAGAAATAAAAGCATGATTTAGCATCCCTGCAGTGAGGAGTGCTGTATGCATGGTGTAAATACCAGGCTGAAGTTGCACAGGGCTTTTATTTTAGAAGCTCTAAGCTGGGCCTTTCTACGAGGCCTGGCGCTATATAAAGATAAAGCCTATGAGGAAAAAAGATGGGGATGAGCACCCAGCCTCCTTTTGGCTTTCTGCTGTCTGCAAGGTGATAGGTTGAAGGTTGACCAAGCAGAGGAAAACAGAATGAGGAAGTTTGCCTGTCAGAGTATGCGTCAAATGGAAAGCTTTGCAGAATTTTCCAGATGGGCAGAATCTTTGTCATTCATAAACTGCAGCCTGGGCCAAGTTCCCCTGATACTCATGAATTCCTGATTCTGTTTGTCTTGATGGATTTCTTTCTCTCTGTTTTTCATTCATTTCAATTTCCATAACATTTTTACATTATATGTAAGCTATTCGTAGTCTGCAGCGGGATAGCTGGATCAAGAAAGAACAAGATTATCCTTGTTTCTCCTCAAAAACAGAAATAGCATTTCTCTGCTTTTGCTGTGGACTGACAGTGTAATATAAAAACTGAAACACAGCAAGTATATTAATTTACTATCTCTTAAAGATAGATTTTATTCTTATGAGAAGTCCTCAATGCCTCCTACCTGGAGGAACAGTTTCATATAAAATATATTGGTGACACTTGTTACTATTAAAAGGAAGAAGGAAAAAAAAACAATGGCAGCAATAAAATTGCTGACAATAACGTAGTGTCTTAATCCACTGAGATTTGGCTATAATCAATATGCAGTGCCTTCTCTAAAAATGCTTTGGCTTTTGGCAGCTTTAAATTTTTTACTTCTTGTACCTTTAGAATGTGCAAGATTTAGGAAAGTTGAAAAAGTTTTTAAAAAAAAAAAAAAAACTTTGAGAAATCACTGAAAGGATGATGAATATTTAAATTTCAGAAGTTCACCTCCAGCTGGACAGGAGCAGACAATATTTCAGATATGTAATAGCATAGAAAATCAATAGGATAGAGGCCGTGGTTATTTCTGCTGCAAATGTAATTCTGGTTGCTCTATCTTAAGGCAATAATCAAAGTTTATTGCAAACACTATGGACCTTTCTTTTTCACAGCTATAGGAATAAGGAGTATCTCCACTGACGCTTGGGAAATTATCTCAGTGAGCAGAAAATCAACTCCTGTTTTTACAGAAATGAGGTTTCTAGAATGTATGTGTTAAACTTCAGTTAATGTTGAAGCACAGCGTTGCAACATGTGTTTTTTTTTTTTTTTTTTTTTTCTTGTTTGGTACAAAGGGTCAGAGATCATCATCATAGATGCCTGACGTTCTTGATTAAGGAAAACTAACTATGAAGAGAAACTAAACAGTACTGATTTGAATTACGTACTGCAATTTAATCATTGTTTATAAAACAGATGTTTGAAGTCTTTACACTAATTTATCAGTTCTGGTACAAACACTTCATCCTTTAAGCCTCCGTGTAATCTTCACTTTTGGTACGCAAGAAACTCTGTATTGCCCTCACAATGTTCTTGATGTGGTTCTGCACTCCAGACTTCCAGCAATAGAAATTACCAGTTTTCAAAAGGAGGCCTGTCATCATAGTATGTCCTATTTAAAGTCAAGTCATATACTCCCAGGTAGAGCCTCAGATAAAGTCCAACTCTGAGTCCTAACCACTCTGGGCTAAATTTTCTTCATAAAGAGTGTCCTCAATCACTGTGGCTACTCATACTTGTTATGGCATGTATTTGATAACTACAGATATAATGACACCCTACCATTTTAATTGTCTCTTAAGAAACATAACTCATGGCTCAGGGAATCATAAGACCTGTGGGATCTTTCTTCCTTTTAAGAGCACTTAATGAGTATCTTTACAAGTTCCCTCTATCCTTACAGTGCTCCTTTTAGATGCAAAGACTGATTTTTGCAGTGGAGCTGCAAAACCATTAAAGGAGCACTTGAATAGGAAAGGAGTTTAAAATACTACAGGCTGTTGACATCTGAATGAAAAGTTTAAAATCATCATAGCTCTATACCAGATTGGAAGAGAAAGGAGATTTATTTGTTTGAGTCTGTTGGATTATTTTAAAACTCTGTTAAAATTATGTTTAATCCAGACAAAGAAGATGGCACAATAAAAGATTTTTTTGTGAAGTCTCTAGAATTCACCATCTCTCCCTTCATATTTTCATGGTTTTTTTTGTAATTAGTTATAAAAATTACCTAAGTAAGGTGGTTACAAACAGCATCTGATGCTGTTGTGCTACATTGCCTCACTGGGGCCTTGGGTGAGCTCAGGAATCACCGAAGCAGAGTTTATTGCGGGGACTGCAGGCTGAAAGGTAGTTTCTTCTTGTCCATCAGTACAAGATGTCATTTACATTTAAATGATGATAGAGCTTTGATTAATGCAGAGTAAGAAACTTAGGCAAACCAAAGTTCACAAATGAAGTGTCTGTGTATAGTTCTTCAGTGCACCGTTAGTGACAAAGGTACAAAAATACTATGGGAAAACTGAATACATAAGCAATAACTTTATTTGATGTTAATGCTTCAGTTGTGTGCCAAGGTACTGATGCTTTTGCTTTAGAATATGTTGTTTTACATGTGTAGTAAATCTGTTTTCATCAGATAAATTTAAGTAATGCAGTTGTGAGGCGATGAAAACGGTCGATTGGTACATTCTGTGTTTTTTAACACAGCAGTTTTTTTTTTTACTCTCTTTGCTGTCTAAGAATCCGCACAAGAATTCTTAATGTGAGGGATTTATTTATTTATTTATTTCATGACTAGTGGTACTGGTGATTAATGAAGCAACGATCTGAGATGTTTTTCATAATGAAATATCTTCTATTTTTCACCTAGCTTTTATTCGTTATTTCTCGTGCACATGAAAGACAGCAAAGGCAGGCAAAAAAAGCCACCAAAATGCAGATGGACACAGAAATAATCTGTGGTATCTTTAAAAAGTTTATTGAGGTAATAGAGAACATTTTTTAATAGTAAGAGTGGAAGGTAAAGAAACATGGGACCTTTGGGAAAACGAAGTTCCCTTTAAACCTTTTCCCACCACTTCTCCTATCACAGTGATCTTCTTTTGGCTGTAACTTTGTTGAGCTGTAGCGTAACTTATTTTGGCAGTTACACCAGTTCAGTTGTCTCAAGGGCAGCATGCTTCCTAAGATGCTGCATACAATAAATACTTTAGTCCAAGTATAGGTTAGAGCAAGCACAGAAAACTACCATATGCGTACCCTGAAATTGCCTCTAGCTGGCAGAATTCTAAGAAAATATGTCTTTTCTAATAACTTGATACGTCACCTATTTTGAAAGTCAACCTGGCAACTCTGGGAAATAATACAGTATTAAATCCAGAATGTTAAAAATAATATTAGTGAGCTTCCATTTCAAACATGAGTGCAGTGCAAGAATTCATTCTTCGTGGCTCAATCCCAGAATATTTGGGAGAAATTCTGGAGTGCATCCTCCTATCTAGACCACCTCTCCTACACAGTAATGGAGGTTTACAATTAAAGCGGGCATTTAAAGTGACGCTTTGCTCATTTGGGAAAGAAGATGAAAGGTAAAATTGGGAAAGCATTGCTCAGTTGTGGACTGTGTGCTCATGTGTAGATAAATCCTTTTAACAAAAATTAATTGGTGTAGAGTTGCATGAAACAAAATGAGTAGTAGCAAGGTTTATGAGGCCGAAAACATCAAGTGGCAACTACTGTTTATTGGTATTTTCCCAAACTCGGGTGTTTTATTGTGAGATAAAATGCTGAAGATACTGTAATTGCTATTTTTAAAGCAGATATGAGAAGCACTACGCTGACAATTTGTCAGAAGTGTGAACTATTTAACTCTGTAGCTACAATTACCATGGTTGCCATCTTTACTGTGGACATTCTTGCACTGTAGTAAGCAGAAGAGGAACAAATTACTCATGGTAAAAAAAATAAAAATAAAAATAAAAAATTCCTCTGATTAGGAAACAAAGCTCCAAGCAGCTGTGATGGACTGGGCACATCTTCATCTATATGGGTGCAAGTGGTGGTGAAGGGACAGTGCCAGAGGGCTCATGGTGTGCCCATAGCTAGCTGAAAAGATGCAGCATGGCTGCGCATCTCATGCAAGTTCCTTGGAAACGCTTTTTGAACTTGGCTGTACTCTTTCCACAATGTGGATGATCTATGTCCGAGTCTGTTTTCATGTTCACACACAGACTTAGTGAGTTTCTTGGGTCTCTTTGCATTCTACTTGATGTTTTGTTTTCTTTTTACATTGCTATAAATTTGCTAGCTGAAAAATAACCTTACTGAAGTCCTATCCCCAAGACACTACAAATTGTAACATTGTCTACTTGCTAACTTTAATTTCTCCTGTTCCTGAATTCACCTGTAGGTGTGTACCCATAGACCTGGGCTGCCGTGCCATATGTTTAAGAAAAACATAATCCTTTCATCCCATCTCTTTTTCAAGAAATGATGAGACTGAATACAGTGGGGGGGATTGAAATTGGCTGTGCAACCAACACAGAGCACGAGAAAATAAATTAGGGCATAATCTTATCTTGAATTTGAATGTTCAATAAGGAGAATTAATACCAGATGTAGAAAAGGAGTAGGAGGAGTAGAAGTAGGTCTCATTTAAAAGTACATTCTAGTCAAAAATATCTCTGAAGTTTCATGTCAGTCTTGTAGTTTCCCTCTACAAAGAGGGAAAAAGAAAGCAATCAAGTTAGCAATAGTAATTTAATATCAAAGGGTGACCTATTTTAGCAATTAAATTAGTACAAAACCGTTCTTCTGGGATTAGGAACAACTTTTATGGAGACCTTTACCCACCATGTCATGTATCAATTATATAACGAGCACTTTAATACGTCTTATTTTGACTCCCTGAATAACTCACTGAATCCAAAATTTTCTGGTGTTTGGATGCCTTTCAGGGCTTAAATCTTGACTGTGTACTATTAACAGGCATTTAACATCACACAGATATTATTTTTCAGAAAAAAAAATCTGCACGTTCATTTCTTTAAACAAGGTGTAGACACAGAACCTCAGAACTCCTGAAATGTTTGCATTAAATAATGGTGTAACACCAGTGAAATTATAGAGATGGGCCTGGGAGAGGTCCTGATTTAGGGTGCTAAGATATTGAATAGTGACACCCGAAGAGCCATTTGGAAGAAACCTGCAAAAAATTATGTAATAGATTTATAAAATCCACAAAAGTGATTAATAAGACTAATTGACTTTGTCAACTACATTGTGGTATATGAAAAAATATTTGTAAGCTTTGTGGAAGATAGGCTAACGCCAGTTGTTTTTCTGATACATTCCTGGAGGTAGGATGTCTTCCAAAATAGAAGTGCAATTAATCCTTATTAGCGTAAAGAAGCTGCTGATATTGCACGTTAAAAATATATTGATGTTAATAAACAGGCAATGTAGTGTTAATCTATTGAATGAAACATGGTGAAATATACTGTGTGTTATTTAAGCAGTGAAAATGATTTACCCGTTCATGCATGCAGTACACTGTTTGGGGATAACACTAACTTTATTAGAGAATGAGACTCTTTCTGAGATGAGATTTCCAGCATTGTCCTTTATCTTCTTTCAGGAAAAAAACAAAACAAAACAAAAACCAAAAAAACACACAAAACAACCAACCCACAAGTGAGAGCCCAAGATTTATCTTTGGAAGAGATACTACTGCATAGTGAGCAGTGAGGAACCGTGCATCAGCATCACATATCTTCACTGCTCAAAAATAAGAAGTTTCTCATAATAAATTTAACAGTTAACGGAGAAATGTTTATAAGGATGACCCTGAAGAAAATGGTTTTTTTGTGGTTGTTTACCTTTATCTCTGTCTTTCCCTAGCAGCTGTATCTTTCTGCCTGATTAGCCTGAGCATACAAATGCTTCTAGTCCCTGCACAATCACTCTTTTTATATGTTTATCTATTTTTTTCTGAGCACCAATAATTTCAGAATTATTTCTACACACATTTGTCTCAGTAAAATATTACTTAAATTGCCCCAGACCACAACAAATGAGTGCCAAGGCGAAGCGGTACCAAAACACACTTATTTGAATACAATGCTTGCAAGAATATTTGCTGTTCATTTAACACCATTTTTAAATGTCTTCCATCTAAGACAGGGCCATGAGTCATTGTTAATACACGTGTGATGTAATGATATTAAATGATGAAGCATTAAGTTAGCACAAGCCTTTAATCAAATCCACAGATTCAACAAGAGTCACAGATGATGCTGGAAGGAAAGAAGAAAGAGACCTAAACCAAAAACAACAGATGTCGATTTTTACACTTAGCTTGTTCTAACAGATTATTTTTTTACTTCTGAGCAGTTTCTTTAATCCTCATGCTTAAAATGGCTCCATTCCCATTTTTCTCCCTGGTCATGCTTATGATTTCCATTCAGATAGATGTGGATAAGCTGCCTGTCCTAGAAACCCAAAGTAGTGGTGCAAAAGCCGAGAGTAGGTTTTGTTTTAGTTGTTTATCCTTTAGTAATAAAGTTGAGAAATAGAATTTATGAGGTAAGCTCTTATAGGCTGTTATTTGATTGCTGAGTAGCACGTGACAGGGGAAGATTGGATGGCTTTTTAGTAATCAGGTTTGTCACAATTTTGTGGAAGGATTTGCAAGCTCTGGCCGTGATGCTGATGAGTGCTGCAGATGCCAAAGGGCTCTGGCTTTGCATCCATTACACACAGAGACAATGTTTGGTTTTGAAATATTTTCTGTGCTTTGTGCATAATCTTATGACATGGAGAGGATTGGAGATTCAAAAGCCTCTATTTTCTTCCATTACTTTTATTTCAGGCCAAAAATTTTGTTCAGCCAAACGCTTCCCTAAAATATAGTAGGGTCCATGGGTAGAAACCCAACGGCGAATTAATCAGCATTTTCCAAAGTTTTCCAACGCACTTTAAACATAAAAGAAGACAATTAGTTGACAGGCAAGATCAGGAGTATTGCATAAATATGTCTGTTTAAATCTCAGGACTTGGGCAGCATTGGTTTGTTCTGCAAAATACAATAATATGTCATTCAATGACATTTTGAAGAGTGCTGGATGGAAAGCAGCCTCTGTGCTTTTGCCAGATTTTATTTTATGTGGGCCTAGTTCTGATTTTGCTGACTATATATTAAGCGGAGTTGACAGATAAATACTGATGTTTTATTTTCGTGGAGATTATAGAGTGGCATGCTCTAAGGTCTGGTGAAGTAGATTACTTAAACCATTATTACTTCTAGTGGATTTTTATTATTATTTGGATTTTCCAGAATCATCATCTTGCTTCTGCTGTCCTTTCCCTTCTGTCAACTCTGGCAGAAACTGATATCTAGGTGACTTGTCTGTACAAAAAAACTTCTTCACTTCTCAGGCTACCACTTCACTCCCACTTCATGCTAAAGAATGAAAGTGTTTGGGCTCTGCCTCTGGTTTGCTGACACTGATCTGTGACCATTGCACAGCAGCACGCTGGAGAGATTACTTCTTTCTGGCTTTTTATGAACTGGATGCAATTGTGACATTGCTGCTTAACTTGACTTTTACTCTTTGTGGGTGTTGTAAAACAATGAATTGCTACAAGCTTATGTTATTTGCCATATTAGAGGCAGGTCAACTGTGATAATCCTTTTTCTCCACAGATATTTTTTGCACAATGAGGCAGGGGCAGATCCCCCTCGAGAAAACTAATTCTGCTTCTAGCTTTGTAGCTGCCTTTTTCTTGTGTTTGTCCTGTTAGATTAAACGATTGTGCCAAAACACTACGATAATTTTTTTCCCCATATTCTCTGTGGTGGAAGTTTTAGCATTCTTATTAAATCCTCCAGCTGAAATAGCCTTAAACAACGTGGCTAAACACTTGGAATGTTGTTATCTGGTTAAGAAAGCTTTGACATAAATTTCAATAAGGAAATGACTAAGCTGAAGGACTTGTCTCCAAACCAGAGTTGCATAGAGCTCAAAAAAAGAAAAAAGCAAAGCAAAAAAAAAAAAAAAAGGTAAATACAATAGCAGATGGTTTATATCAGCTTGACAGCATCATTTTTGGCCAGCACCCAAAACTACAAACTTCTGAGTTAGAAGTTGGAGCTGCTGTTGTTTGAAGTTAGAAGCAGAGACTTGGGAACTGTAGTGCTGTGTTAGCTGGCCCACGTGTACACAGCAGGGCCATCTGACAGTGGGACAGGGCAGTGGTTCAGGCAAATCTTGTCAAAAGAAGGTGAAGAATGGCTTAAGAATATGGTATATATTCAGCTAGGGAGGCCAGAATTATATTTTAAATGAAGTACCAACATGCAAAATAAGAGCGGACTGATTATGAAGAAATTCATAGATAAGTTTCATTTACATAGATCTTTTGAGGAAAGGCTGGTTAGAGACTTCAATTATAATCACATTCTTACAGAAATTCTTTTAATTCACTGTCTAATGATGAAAATATTTTAAGCATGCAATGTTCATGAGTAGCTTGGATTAGAATTGTTTACAAGCATACCCATTAACATGTAAAACCAGCATGATCAGAAAAAGCTTATGCAAAAATAAAACTGATCTCCTGTAAGAAATCTTTCAATGGCATTAAGAGATTCTGAATCAAGCCCAAGTCAGCAACTGAAAAACAGAATTTGCAGATTTCCTGGTAATGATTGTTACAACAACACCTAGAGCTTTAAATCTCGTTCAACATTTGTCCTGAAAGTTGTCTCTGGAACTTCACAGCTGTAACAGAAGAAGTAGCTCCATTGCTTCAGGAACACAAAGGTGTTGAAATTAATGGGCTTCTCTAGGAGCTGGAGATATTCCCCTGTTTCAGGTGTGTTCCATCATCCCCACTGAGGATATATTTTTCTTTGCTTCAGATATGTAATTTCCCCAAAAAGGATATATTACAGTACAGTTGAAGTGAACTACCTCAAATAAGAATGAGGATTGAAAATGAGGCTTAGTTTTCATTTCCTTGTACAAATCCATTAGAATGTCATAGCTGGTTTGTCCAGCAGAGAGCCTGGAAAGTGAAGACCTGTCAAGATCCCCACACAGGGGAAAGCATTGCATCTTTTTATGAGTTCCACAGCACAACCGTGTGCCAAACAAAATCTTTACATTCTGTGATCTTTTAGATCAAGTGGAGTCCTACGGACAGAGTGACCCAAAGACAAAGAGTTTTGATGCTTCTACCCACAGTTTCTTGGTGTGCTTTTGATTTGCACACTGCAGAGCTTTAATCACACTGGCTTGGAGTACGTGTTTGTCCAAGGGTGGACAGGTTTTGAGCACTCGAGGTCCTTCTGTGTGGGATGCAGCAAAATCCATCCTCTGAATACAAAGGAATTTCCTCCTCTGGCAGATTTTGTCTTTTTTAATCCTGAGTGAGTGCACGGTGAGGAGGAATATATTTCACTGGAAATGGCAAGATAATAAAACCAACATAAAGAAAACCCAAGTTCAAGTGAAATATATACAGGAAGGGAAAGGGCAGTCTCAAATTTATGAGTAAAGCTTTTCAGTGGAAAATTGGGTTTCTGTCTTCAGTTCTGAGACTCCCTTTTGCTGAGAAGCCTCATGCATAGCTCACTGTTTTATACCATATTGTACCACAAATGAGGTCGTCACTGAAGCTTCATTGAAGATGGAGGGACCAAAGAAAAACTGAACTATCATTCTGATGCATTATCTCTGCATCCCTATGTGACAATGTTTTGAGTCTTACAAAAAAAAAAAAAAAAAAAAAAAGCCTATACTTTTGTGAAAAGTCCAAATTTCCACAGCTACAAATCTTATTTTATAAAAATCTATTCTGTGGCTGTTTGGATTTCACCTACGTTTAATTTTTTCAAAGTGACTTCTGGCATAAGTAAGTAAAAAGCATGTGGGAATTTAAGGGTTTTCCATCTTCAATTTCAGGTATTGTTTTTGCTCCCCAAGGAAAATTTCATCCTCCCTGCCTGCTTCTGAGGACTTTTCTAAAGAATGTTGCCAAATACAAC
This sequence comes from Centrocercus urophasianus, assembly GCF_019232065.1. NCBI lineage: Eukaryota > Metazoa > Chordata > Aves > Galliformes > Phasianidae > Centrocercus > Centrocercus urophasianus. Next base: position 2,887,346 of record NW_024884744.1, on the reverse strand, counting down.
TCCGTCTCTCTTTTTGCTTTCTGCTGGTTGTTGTTGTTGCTGTTTTTTTTAAGAGATCAGGGTGTCAGGGCATTTTGAATTTATCACATCATAGAATCCTGAGAGTTAGAAGGGACCTCTGAAGGCCATTTACTCCCCTGCAGTGAACTGGGACACCACAGCTATATCAGGTTGCCCAGGGCCTGATCCAATCTCACTTTGAAAGTCTCCAGGTACAGGGCATCAACTGCAGCACTAGTCAGCCTGTTCCAGTGCCTCACCACCCTCATATATACAACTAAGATGAATTGAACAGAGGTCCTTCCACCCATCCTCATGGGTTCGGAGCAGCAGGTGTTCCAGACTGCAATGAAACCAATTCCTTTCACAGGCAAGCAAACTGATATTCAAGTATCTAACTGGATACAGTATCAGCTTTCAGCAAGACAATATGCAGCTTTTCTCTGAAGTCCATTCCGCAGTATTGTTTTGTACTTTTTTCTTGTGAGCAGTGCTCAGCTAATAGTGGTTAGCCACGTTTTTTACTTCTAGTTCTGCACTGAGCAGGTTCTACCACCCTGTTGCCCACTTTCCATCCTGTTTTTCTCTTTTCTGGCTCATTTGACTGCCAAGTCTCCAGGTTATCATTACACAAATCTCAGAGTAACAGCACCGTGATCTTAAATGAATTTATATAGTACAACTATCATGGTAGGAAAGAATTAAAAATGAATTAAGCTTTGCTAAGCAATATTTCTTGGCTGTAGTGAAAGAAGCTAAATTTGTCTTACACTGCTCAATAAGGGACACACTAAAAATTAATGAGACAAACCAGTAAAGCTAACATTTACCATTCCAGAGTGTAAATGCAACATTATTATTTTCAAATACATATGGAAATCAAGAACAAATTATAACTTTCTGTTTGAAATAGGAATATGCCAGGTATCATTGCCAGTACCAGAGTTTATTATCCAGCACTCTGAACTTGGTGCAAGTAATGACAGCTTGGTAATGCCATTAAAGTTTGAACTACATTGCTGGATTCAGGAATGCATTGTGTTACAATTAATTCCATCTCTGTGAGCGCCACTCTTCTTGTTTGTTTTATTTTTTTTTTAGACTTGGCCAGCAATTAATTTTTTAATCAAGATTAAGATACAGTGTCATTACTGATTCAGGTCTAATAATGAGCATTATAAGCCTAGTAGGGAAGGTGGCTGTTTGCTTGCCTTTTTTGTTCTTTCCCATTCACGATTGCCAGGTTAATACTGTGCATGCATTTGGGCTGTATTAGTGTACAGTCTTAAAGTTAAAAAGCCAGAATATTTTGAATTCCAGTAATCCTCAGCTGTACTCAATACAATAGGCTTTGTAGTTATACATTAACTAATTATCTCCGTGCAGCACTCTAGGTGAATTCCAACATGAGTGCTCTAATAATGTAATTAAAAATGTATAAAAGAATTTAAAATGAACTAAAGGGAGATCATACAAAACCCTTCAAATTTGGATGAGATTTAAGCCCCTCAGTTTTAAAGGACCTGCAGTCAGTAGATTAAGAATGTTTGGGATGCCAACCTCATGCAATGTAATGTTGGCTTCAAATCAAGCAAACAAAAGATCTCCAAAACTCTTGAGCTGTCATGGCTGAAAAGCCAGCGTTACCTTGCAAATAGAAATATTATGCAAATAAATGTTGCTGTCAATACTGATCAGCCCTGTTTAGCAGACATCTAAAGATGGTAAGAAATTGGAATATTTTGTAGCTGGGTAGAGTTCAAACATAGGAGAGATTTCAGCTGTTTCTTTGCCCCAGGTCAGGGTAGTTCTGGGTGTCAGTGGGCAGCTCAGCTGATGCAGTGGGCCATGAAGGACAACACCCAGCAAAGTTGTCCCTGTCTGTTTTCAGCTCTGCAGATATTGCCCCCAAACAAGCTGGAGCCCGGCTGTGTTCCAAGCATACACAAAAGCATGATGTTATGTTTCATCCTGCTTTTTATACAAACTTCTGCTGCTGTTCTGTTTTCCCCCAGGCAGTTTTCAACTGTGTATAAAGCAGGAACAGCCCTGGGGCCTCCCATGTCCTGCAGACAGCCCTAGGGAGCACAAGCAGAGCATCACAGGCTGTCCCATCCTCACTGCATGTTCTTCCTAGCAGGCAAGGATGAGGCATACAGGTGGCTTTGACCTGAAAGAGCATTTAATGCCATGGGAGGCCATGAGGAGAAAGATTGCTATTCTCCTTGACATTGACTGCCAGGGAAGCCTCTGGAAAATAAAAAAATTAAATGAGGATAGGCCAACTATACTAGGGTATCTATTTATAATCAGCATCTATTTATGATCAAATGTATTTCTCAAATAAATACAGCAAACAGCTTCCTCTGTTTGTAATCTGCAGTAGTTCAGACGCATCTATTTTGCAAGAAAACTAACAAGCTACTTTTTCTTTCTGCCAGACTTCTGTCTCAGGGCTATATGCTTCCCTTCAACTCTGTGTGTGACTGCATTGTGAATTGAGGACAGTGAATGACCTAAGCCAGCAACATCACATAAAGGACCAAGTATACACAGTGGGATTTACTGAGGAAACTGGCAATAATAACAAACATCTGCAATAAAACATCAAAGGCAAAATGCTCTCTAATTGATGTGTGTACGAAAGACAAAATGGATAACATAGAATATCATTTAGCACTCTTAATTTTAGATATCTTAGTGTTTCTATTGCAGCTCCCTTTCTTTGTGTTTCTATGTGAATCCACTGTTATTTTATTTATTTACTCCTCCCTTTGAGATTTGAAATATGTGATTTTATTTTTTTTTTTTCTGTATAAGTCATGTTCCTGTAAGTCTAACAGAAGAAATAAGGATATCATCATGTCAACAAGAATACCAAAGTATCCCAGGTCCAGAAATGTCTTCTTTAACCACTCAGATTGCCATTCAAAATGGCAACAGGAACTGTGCCCAATCATACACACCTGCAGGTTCCTTTTTTAAATTCATTTTTTTCCTGTTTGCTTATTTCAATGCATAAATTAGCATGAGGATTTCATATCTTTTCCTGCAAAGAGAAGCTCTGGACATTTCTCAGGTGGACTTCAGCTGAAGGAAATGCTTTAGGAACAACTACCACTTTAGTGGGGAATCAATGGGAATGAAGTTAGTGCTCTCCATAATAGTGTTTTCTTGAATTGTCCCTGAGTTTTTCTGAGGCATTCCTCTGCTACTCAGTTACTACACTTTTGCCATTATTAAAGCATGCATTGCTACAGCTGTTTTTGAAACTTTCTAGGTTGCTGGTTCGTCTCAGGGGAAATAATTTCAAAATGTAGGTAAAGTATAGCTTTTTAAGGAAACAAAATATTGTGCATGAGTTTACTTTCCTCTGTGATATTCAATCCTAAATGCTCAGAGTGTTATCCAACAAAAGTTCACCAAGCTGAAGTCACTGTAAGGAAAATGCTTTTGCTCAGGATCCTGTGAGGCTGAGGCCAATATCCATCACCTCTGAGAAGAGGAAAGGCAGAGCTGTGAGCAGGCATCCCAGAAAAATCAGGGAACTCTCTTTGAAAATGAAGGTGCTACCAACTTCTTTTTATCTCCAGTAGGTCATATTCAGCATGGAGTTCACAATGCAAACTTAACAGTAACATTTTCAACTGGAAAAATAAAAGCACTTCATGTCACTCCTGCCAGATTCCTCCTGCAGCTCTGTTGTTACATTCTAGGCTTTTCTCAGACTAAAGAGAGATATGCCCAGGTCCTCACTGAGAACAGATTACTATCAAAGTTTTGTCAAGGCAGATAACCACAAATCTGTCTCAATCTGTGTTCTCAAAGGACTGATAGCAGGCACCTGGTGCAGCAGCTGAAGTTCAATTGAGTGTGGGCCAAAACTCTGAGTCAGCCATCTTACCCCATAAATAGTGATCAGAGCAGGAATAATAGCTCTTTCTCCTTGAGTAGAGATGCGTTTTGAGGTTATACCTGCTGCAGATGTTCCTTACTCCTTGGCATCAACATACCTTGCTGATACAGCTCCTTGGTAAGTGACTAATAGTGTCTTTTAAACTTTCTTAGTTTTGCTAAGGTTGTATCTTTGATTGTTCACGTAGAATTTCTCAGGTATAAAGCGTTGATCATGTCTAGGTCTAGGATTGGATTCAGTCATGCTTAGGCTTCTCTGTGAAGGAGTTTGAAAAGTGAAGAGTTCACTCTTAAGTGGAAGGTCTCTTGGATTGATCTGTGTAACTCTATGGAGTAGATAGTCAAGTCTACCTTGCTATCTCAAATTTTAAGTTGCTGCTTTATTTATGACTAAGCTTTGTTTTGTGTCAATAGATATTTATTCCTGTTTCTCTCTTATGTGTGAGTCAAGTGTGGTTTCTATCTGTGATGTGTAAGAAACGTGTTAAAGCATGCCTCAGGCAAGGTTGAGAAGGCTTCAGTGCTTTAGCCCAACTGATGCTAATGTAGCTATACAGGATGATTAGTGACTTTGGGCTGAGTGAGGATCTCAGATACATTCAGGACTTAAGGTCAGCGCCCGGTCTTAGCTTTTGTTTTTCCTCTCACATTTTATTGCGCCTTTTGTTGGTAGGTTGGTGCACCTAACTGATTAAGACCATTGTGATACCATTCGTTAGTGATGTTTTTTGGGAAAAGAGATTAAGAAAATTACATGGTCTAAAATGTTTATCAAGTCAAATACTTCTTCAGCAAATCCTTTGCTGTGATCTTGTGCTCCCTTGTTGTTAAATCACTCTCCATAGTTGTTTCTTCAGGATGTGGTTAACCAAGACTTGATGCACATCTTTTCCAGTTTCTACTCCTTCTGTAGAAGCCGTGCCCTCTTTCGTGCTTCCCTTCCTATTCAGGCAGACCCCAGGGTGTAAGAAATGCATTTAGTAGATAGCAGGCAGGCTCCTGACCAGAGGGGATCGATCCCAGCCTTGCAAGATTATCCATTCCTTATGCTAAGTTCTCCCTGAAGGGAAAAGCCCCACAAATACCCTGAAGTTACTTCCTAGTCTTGTAAATTGTTCCTGTCATGGAACAGGAGGAAAGGAAAAGAAAAAGACGGAGGAAACTGTGCTAAAGAAAACAGGCTACTGATGTATTATCTTATTCTTAAAGGATTTTGTACTCGAGAGAGATTTTTTTGTAGTCATCTTTGAAATGTCCTCTGTTCCTGCATGAAATATGATAGTTCAGATGCTTAGCATTTAGGTTTTTAAAAAGGAAACCTTGAGTGAACTTCCCATTGCTCTAGACTGGCTTTTCTCACTTTTCCTACTGTGCTGCTTTTTTTTATTATTTTTTTTATTTTATTTTTTTTTTTTTTTTTATTGGTGATTAATATAAATTTAAAAAAAAAAAAAAAAAAAAAGGTTCATAGTGAGTTCTTTGTCAGAGAGGTAACCGAACGGTATTTTCAAAGCATCTGCATTGGACTGTTCCAAAACTTTATAATAGTAATAAAAAACTACGTACAATGAATAATGTCCTGGCATTTCCATGCTATAATTTGGTGAAAATTCAGAATTCTTTCATCCAGCTGAATTTCCAGGAAAAAGTGAGGAAAAGAGTTCATTAGAGTAACTTCAAATACCCTCGTTCCTCCCTGCCTTGATCTCTGTTATGAGTTCAAGGATGTAGCTGTTGGTGACTCCACAGGCTGAGCACACTGCCCTTTTTACAGCCATACTCGTTATCTCTCACTGATGTTCAGTTATTTTTTGAACAGGAGTTTGTTCTGGGCATGCTCCCAGCGTGGAGGACTTCTTCCTTCCTCTCATGAAACAGCATTTCATGATTTCGCATCCCAAGCTGAATGCTTGCAGCTAACTCCGTTAGATGAGTCACGATTATGCAAAGATACTGAACCTGCTGCCTGCTACTTTTATTTGTACACCAGGCATCGTTTCAACTTTATAGCTCCCATTTGCTTTCTGTCTCTAATAACAGTCTGCCTACAAAACCAACAGAATCCTTTAAAACACACAGTTCATTAGTTCTGTTTTGAGAAGCATTGTAAACACTGAAAATACATCTCAGACATAGATATCTGGAATTGATAATGAAATTATGGTTCATTGCAGAGCAGGGGGAATCATAAAACAGCTATGAATGTGGGACTTCGCTCCCTGGATTCTGTAATATTAAAAAAGTTCTTGGATAATGTGCCATTAATTATGAGTGCCTTCTTTTTCTCTCAGAAGCAGTGCTGTTTATCCCAGTGTTACTATCCTTTTTCCCCCCCTTTCAGTGTAAAAGCAAGGCAGTTTATATTGGATGACAACCTGAGAGCAGTGCTACAGCCTTAGTGTATTATAAGGAATTAATTGCTCCAGTTTGCTGCATAGTTTTCTGTAGGTTTCTACACAACACCATATAATATATTTATGCTCCTAGTTTGGGATGCAAGGAAGATATCTAACAAATCTAGACCGAGTTAACAAACCTAGAAATAAATGAATGGTTGTTTATACTTATAATTTCCAAACTGTATTTTACCTGTATGAAATGCAGTCTTTGTGCTCTGTCACTTTGCAGAGCACATCTTAAGTAAAATGAGTTTTAGCAGCATTTGTTGTTATTAAGGCTTTTTTTTTTTTTTTTTTCCCCTAAGATTACTGGAGAAGTAAGAAAAAATTATTAGTGTTATCAAGTAAAAATCTGACTCTTAGATATGTTTGAACCTTAATAGTGAGGAGTTACGTTCTTTTCTCGTCAGAAGTTCTCTTAGTCAACTCAAACAGTTTATGGAAGGGAAGATGTCTTCTGATTGTTTTGTACATAGTTTGAACCAAGTTACATAAATAGGAGAAATAAACCTTGCATACTCATGGCTTTGCTTACCTCTAAAGCTATCTGTATGTCTATACCAATGCCTCTTTAAACCATGAAACTCTTGCAATGAAATTTTAGAAAGAGATGGGGTTCACAGAGTGATTTGGTTCCTTCATACAAACCAAATGATGGATGAAATGGAGGATATTATGTGCACAGGGACTGAAGGTGACTCTTTATTAGATATCAGAGAACCCAGGTGGGTGTAAAATGCCACTTTCATGAACTCAGCTGCTCTCCATTAGTCTTCAGCTATTCTGAAGAAGCTGAAGGTTACATTTCTGCATATCTTCATGTGAAGAATCTAGATTTTGCGATGCTGGGTTGATGCACTGAAGTACTGTTAAATCCTTCTTTTCAGATAAACGCTTTCCTGTGTATTCATGCTATAGGGCTGCCACAGGAATAGGTGATTGGTCTCTTTTTGTGGTGTTTTGTGCTCTGTTTCCAAAGCTCTTGTTCTCATTAAGTTCAGGTATCCTACAGTAGCTAAATTGGAAATGTCTGGATTTCTGAGGATTAGCAATAAGGGTCTGTGAGTCTAGATTTGCATTAGATTCCTTGATTACCTAAATATTCCTGCAGAGGAGCCAGTTGTCCTGATGAGGCAGCAATGATCATTGGATTATTACTGTGCTAGCTATCTATATGGAGTACTTCTTTGTAAGAGAGTACTAAAAACAATAGCATCATTCTAAAAATGAGTTTTGTTGTTTTTTTTTTTCTCAGCTGATCAACACTCTTCCTACAAAATAAATACAACTTGATAAAGACTGCTACCAGTCTATGCCTAAAGAAGATGAATAGTCAGCAGAGAGAGCAAATTGCAAGCACGTTTAAGTAATAAAACACAGCAGGGTATGCTGTTGTTAGGGTAGACACCCTGAAGTGTCTTAATGTGATTATAATGTGACTTCTTGAAAGAAAACAATTGTAACCATGCCAGATAAAATAGTATTAATATTCTATAGGGTTAAATGAAAACCAAACTTTTTTTTTTAACGTGTAACTGCAGTTCTAATGGCATTTCAAGAGAGCTTTATCAAAAATCCTTTTGTTCTTAGTAAAGACACTCAATGTGTTTTAGTGCTGTTCAAAATTACAACTGTGCCCTATATTTATTACAGCCACAGAAGTCAATAAAACAAAGATTTAATTTAAAAATGTATGTAGAAGTTCTATTTTGCTTTGTTAGCTGGCAAATAAATGCCACGTCCTTTTATCATACAAACGTGAAGTTGGAAACCCTTTATTTTTGACGCTGAAACTGATCAAACCTCAGAGCAAGTTGCCCAGAGGTGTTATAGAGTCCAACCTTGGGGACAATGAAGGCCCAATATGCTCTGTCTTCCCTGGTCAAGCAGGGCTTAGGCCATGTCCTCTCCAGAGTATGTTCTGCCTCATCCATGCTGTGACTCTATGATGTGGCAAAGAAAATGTTTGGCCTCATTTCCAGATGAGTGCCTAAAAGAAATGTTATATGTGAAGTCTACCTTTGGGCACAGGGTTTTCGCTTCTAACCTGTGTGTCTAATGGCATTAGAAGTGGTTTCTGTGATGTCGTAATTACGTCGTGACTTAAGTCTTATCAATATCCACTGGTGATATGAGTAGCTTTGCCACCTTCTCCCTTCCAGGTTAATTTGGCCTATTTAACAGCTTATATGTTGTACAAGGCTTCTCTATGGGAGGATTTGTAAACATACTGTATAGTCTTAAAAGCGCAACAGAGCCAAGAATTCAACATCCTCAAGCTTTTTTTTCTGGCAATTTAGCTGAATATTTACTTTCTGTTTATAATACTTAAATATCTCTTCATTAAAGAAATCCAAGATGACTCAATTTTCTGGATCATTTTTTATTAATAAGTTTTCAAAGTCTGCATCCCACAAAATTGTTGGGAGCCTTAACTCTTCTATCACTACCGGCAGAGACTGAGTATTCATTTTCAAATCCTTGGAAGAAAAATTGCATTTGCATGAGCTACTGCAGGTCTTAATATTCACAGAAGTATGTTCTTGAAGATGGCAGACACACAGCAGCAAAATGAAGCTGACATGAGTTCAAGATGACCAGTGATTTAAATTTGGGGGAGATAATAAGATGACTTATTTACTGAGACTGACTATGCTAGTGTTTAGATTTTTCACAGCAAGTTACTTATCAACCTGATAGAAATGCTGACATGCACAGCCTTAACTCCTGCATCACCCAGATGCTACTCTAATCTGATTTGTGGCTGTTTCCTTGGATGAAGATATGAAGCGGAGATGCTTTCCAAAATATCTGTAATTCCTCTGTAGGACAAAGAGTCTGTGCCAGAAATACTTGTGAGATTTTTATGATTTTTTTTTTTGTTGTTGTTGTTCCTGTTAAATGACAGTGCAACATATTTTATACTGCCTGAATTACAGATCTGTAAATAATAGCAATATTTTCAGCAGACTGTACCCTTCCCTGACCTCTGCACTGTGTAGTATTGTGGCCTTTACTGACTTTTTATTTTTACAGACTGTAGTAGCAGCAATTTTTATCAACTATGTCATATCATTGTGTTGTCCTGTGTTTATCAATTAGCCAAATTAACATATAGGATTTGTAACACTGGGTGTGTCAGACTATGTTTTTCTCCAATTCTTAGTTTTCAAGCTTCAAAGAATAGGAATATCTGTTATTTCTTTATTTTTATTATGCTGATAAAGACAATCCATTACACAGCAGGGAGAAAGGAAACAGACCAGAAGGCTGAACTAAATAATAAATAACTAAGCTATAACAAAACCATCAATGTCTTAGTAAAGATTTGCTCATCAGTACAAATACAACTTTGGTCAAGGTTTCTCAGTCCTTCTGTTCAAGCTGTGTTTTCCTAATGTTTTTTGGGGAGCCGCTGCTCTTCCAGTCACCTGGAGAGATTTTGGTTGTAAGCATGTGGCCCTATGGACCACTTTTTGGTAGATATTACTAAAACACAAACTTTGTAATTCCTACTTTTCTTTAGGAGCAGCTTTGCTAAAGTGGACTGTGCACACAGACACTGTGCCGCTGGTCCTACACAACTGTGGCTACTCAGGAAGGATAGGGTGGGAAACTGCCATCAAATACATAGAGATCATTTGTGGTGGAGGTTGGCACACAAAGGCTGATGACAGTGATGCTTTCCCTAGTAGGATATAGAATTTTGAGGTCTGAAAAACTTGCAGGAGAGAGTGGACGGATCTAGGAACTGCTGTGTGTATGTGAACAGGACAGTACACCAGTTTCACAATGGAGAATTCTTCTCCAAATAGTAACCACCTACTCTTGCATTTGGTTTATTCTCTCCTTTTGAGTTTATTGGAGTAAATGTGTGGTTTGAAACCAGAAGATACTTCATAGTCAGTGTTATTTCTCTAAAGTGAAAAAGAAGATTTTGCAGTCATTGTTACTGTCTGTAGCAAACAGTTATGGAAAGTCTGAAACTTGATACACAAATATTTGAACATTTTTCCACATCCGTATGGTGAATCACATGTATAAATACTTTCTGCAAGCTTAGGAAGTAAGGGCCTGTTTCAGTTAATCTCCTTTGCAGAAAAACATTAATTTCCTAATCAATGTTCTCTTTCTAGTTTCCATTGATACATATGTTACAAAGTTCAGTTTAAAAAAAAAAAAAAGTCCTTTAAAAATATTTTTAATCAAAACCAAGTGAGAGTCATAATCAATTTGTCTTATGGAGACTTTCATTAAACTGATTTTTATTTGTATAATATGTTCTTGTTTGCTTCCCCTTTGAAAATGTTTGAAATTAGATGCTTAAGGGCAATCAATAATTTAAGCCACAGAAGAAGTGGTTCCACTCATCGCTTTTGCTAGCAGTAAGGTTATTAATTTAATTTCTCTTTTTCAAGTGAAGGTTTCAAAAAGTGATAGGCCTAGGCTGAATATGGTTTGAGAGATGTTTCCATTTGACAGTATCTGTGCAGAGGAAAGGAATAGCATTTCAAATGTTTGGGGATCAAAGGAAGTGAATGCGATCATGTAAGCTCTAAATTGGATTGTTATGGCTTGTTTTAGTTATGTAAATATTGGTAAAGGAGTAAAATCACTGAAATTGAAGTACCTTATTCAAAAGGCTATCTTGTGGGAAATAACAGCAGATTATGGGGATGGTGAAGGATAAAACTACCTGCTAGTGGCAGTAAAGGAAAGAAACGAGTATTATTCTCAGCTGAAAAGCAGTGTTACAAAGACAGAAGTCATCTGTCTGAAGAAATGCATCTCTCAATTATAATGATCAAGTATGATTTGCTCTGGCAGAGTAGAGAGGTATAATATGATCCCCTTGTCAAAATAATCACTATCTACCATGGCCATTGCTCTCTCACAGTCCTATAATGGCAATGTGAAGGGATCTGGCCTCTAATTTAGACCTACAGTATTTGTAGAAATGACAGCAAATGACAGTAGATCTGATTAAATAGATTGGCAGCAGAAGCCCAAAGATACTTTAACTAATAGTCTGCTTCACCTTAACGGGACCAAGGTGCTCAATGGTGCTATCTCCCTTTGCAACCAGTGTGTAATTTCTGTTTCTTATCAAAGCAGATGAAGTTATCATAAGCAGGTTAAAAGATACAAAGTTCAGGGTTGTCTTATTTAAAGCTGTGCAAGCAAAGATATTTTCTGCCCACCCTTGACAGCAATTTATTCTCAGAAGTCATTCTTGGGTTTCTGGCACCATTGTGGAGCCCAGGTAACCTAAGAGCAGATGGTCTCCAAGTTGAGTGATGGGATTGAAAATGCCAGCGAAGTCCTGATCTCAGTGTCATCTCAGTTTCTCAAGCACTTGGGTTTAATTTTCTTTTGTTTATTTGCTGTAGCATGGTTCAATTGCATGGATAATGACACCTAAGTATAGCAACCATCAATGTTGTCTGCTCTGTAGAGACAGAAGTAAATACAGTCTAATTTTGCTGTTATAACATGGCAATAGTGCAATTTAGGTTTACATTAGCAGCAGATTGCTTTTTCAGCAGAGGCAAACTGCTGTCTCTTTCCTAAGTATTGTCAATGCCTTCACTCAGTTCATGAATTTCTGGGTGCCTTTAATCTCGTCTGCTTTTTGCATTATGGTCTGGAAGCTTTTTGGTGTTGTTTGATGCCTTCCTTATATTTGTATCAGAAAGCTTAGTACAGGCCAGCACTCCTTAAAAGAGCACGTGGGAGCGGGGAGTAAGCAGATCTTGTCTCAGTGCCCCAGATGTGCCAGAAAGGGAAGCTTTCCAGCCACTCACAATTTTCATTTAAAAAAAAAAAACAAAATAAAATCACAGATTACCTGTTTGCATCTGTAGGAGCCTTTTGCTATTGAACAGTCTCCAACACCCAGTCTTGCCAGTGTAACTGCTATGGGACTCTATCCCATGGATGGTTTGTTGTTTGATCAAGATAGGCTCTCTGACTGTGCATCCTGACCAGAAAAGATGGGCATATCTCTGTCATTGATCTTGGCCTGTGGTATAACAAATAGCCGGTGGGGATAGGAGAGAGAACTTCATGTGTGATAGTTCTTTTCCCCACCTGACATACCTACGTCAAGAACTTCAGAAAGCTTCCTGAAATGTGCGCAGGTCAGGTCTGGAATGACATTTCACCATTAGAGTAGTCAGTGCCATCCAGATTCTGCAGGCACTGCACAGCAGCACCAGGTAGGAGGTAGCAAGGCACTGCCAAACAGTTTTGGCTGCAACTGTGACTCCTCTTCATAGCAATATAATCTGCTGAGGATTCCTTTGGAACCTAAGTACCAATCTGTTTTAAAATCTATCACTGTCACTGAGGAATTGCCAAGTGGCAGTGGCCCCGTTACTGCCTGACCCCGCCGTATTTTGTTCTTGCTGCTGGCAGAGGTGGATGTCTGCCCCACAAAACCCTCAGCAGCTGGCAAGGCAGTGGTGTCGTGTTCACACAGGCTTTCATACAATCCCCATCATTTAAAATATTCATTAGAATTAAGGAACAGTGGGATGGGCAGCCACTGGCCTTGATACCAGGAAAATCTCTAATCTGTCAAACCAGTTCCCTACCTGCCAAAAGACAGAAGAAAATGGGACAACAGATTCTCTGCTTAATTTTCAAGTATGTCAGGGAAGGAACTGTATCTTTGATTATACAAGCAGTGCTTTGAACTGTTAGCATCTTTAACTTCCAAATGCCAAAGCACAGTACCTCTGGAGGGACCCCAGAGATGTTATTTGAATGTCTTTTGCACCTTGTTGCTTTATTTATACTGGTGGCCCATGGAGATGTTCAGACTTTAGGTCTTTTTGCAGGCATGCTGTGAGACAGAAAGATGTTGTGGGTGTACCTGTGGATGTGGGCTTGCAGGTGCTATAGGAATGTGAGGACTAAGGGCAGCCCTGTAGAAATCCAGCCCCAAAGATTGGATTTTGAGATTTTTCTGTCAAAATCAAATGCAAGATTGTACACTGATTCTTCTGGCCAACAATTATTCTCTGTTCTCTGCAGATTTCAGCACTGATTTTCAGACTCATGTTAGTTCAAACTAGCTTGTTGTATGCAACAGTGAGGCAGTTTCCAGAAGGGACAATTACTGGGCTGGCTCTGATCAAGTCAACAAGAGCATCCACCCCTGATTTCCAAAGTATCCCTGCCAGGCTGAAAGTATGCATATAAAAGCCTGTTCCTCACTTTTTGGTTGCTTGTCAGCATTCTAGTTGCCTATTCTGTGTTCTTGACAGTTACTGATATCTTGAGGAAAGCAGCTACAAAAAACACTTGAAATTATATCTGGGAGTTCTGCATATGAATAAGAGACAGCTGATATTTATTACTATAAAGTGAAGTGTGCATCTCAATGCAAGGGAACCAGCTGAAGACCTCTGATTTGGTTTAGGGCATGCTCTGAGAAAACCTAATTTTTCTTTCAGCCTTATCAATTACTTATTCCCCTTCATACTGAAAGCAGTAATTTAGCTGAAATGTTTTAGTTGAACTTCATAGAAAGCATCTGAATATGTGCATCTTTCGTGCACTTGAACTACTTTTATTACCCACTGTAATGCAGCTTCAAGTATTTAACCACTTCAGGAGTAACTTGTGACAGTCAGCAATGCTGGTCCATTTATTAACATTTATATTTCAATAAAATTGGACACACATTACCTTTACTGAGAATAACATGGCCAGGAATTATAATGCTTCGATTTCTTGTATGTGTCTTGTGGGTGCATATATAACTGCTCTCTTTTCTGATGTCTTCTAAAAGCCAAGCTTGCAAAATCGTAAGTAATATTTTGTAATGTGGTACAAAGCATTACAATGTGTAATCTTACTGAAAACAATTCAGTAGTAGCAACTGATTATTTCTTCTGGTATTACACCTGGCAACAGTGAGCTGTGCTGCATTAGGGGGCTATATAAATGGTTTTATTTTTGGAGAGTACTAGAGCAGCCATGTAGCTCACCCTAGCCTGTGCTCTTTACCTGTGCTCTTATAGACCTGGTGTAGGCTTATGAGAGTTACTCAGATTTCAAAGCAATAACTGCTTTTATAGGTAGATTTCATGGCCTAAAAAACTCTTTCTTTGTCGACATCATGGATGTTTGAGCCTAAAATAAAGGAAATCTATAAATAAAACTCCAGAAGGATAATCACATTCATACAACTTTGTACGTGCCTATCCGTCCATCATCTATTAACTCATCTATTAACTCTCTACTGCACATCTGTTACCAGTGAATGAAAGAGACAAAATTCCCAACCACTGACAAACATTTCAGGAAGGGTGGTCAGTGCATCTGAAGCACACTTAACCATCTGGTGACTTTTTTCATGTTAAGATAAGAGAGGAGATAATCTGGAGTAACTATTCAATGCTTGATAGTACACAGCTTCTCTTAATTTCATTATTTATTTGTTTATTTTGCCACAAGTATTAAAGTAGGAGCACTGACTTGGGAACAAAGCATTACTGTGAGCCTTTTTATGGGGCATTTTATCGTTGACACTGAGGGCTGATGCTGAAAAGCATAGCTTTGGTGATTCATGTATACCTTCAAGGTGTAAAACCATGAGCATGGAAAAATGATAATGAAAGCAAATATTGTTTTATGGCTGATCTCCTGCCAGATGCCCAAGGCTGGTATTAGAAGTGAAATGTAGCACTGGAGTTGTCTTCAAGCTCCCAGACACATCATCTACCCTTTGTTCTTTCCCAAATCTGTTGTTGCTCTGCCTGCTGTTGCATAACCAAAACAATCCCAACACCCAAATCCTCAGACTCTCTCTTGATTTGTGCAAGGAGGTTGGATATCTAGGAATCATATTTCCCTTGTTGGGCTGCCTCTAGAGTCCCACCTTCGGCCCCCAGAGCGTAAGAGGCGACCAGGAAGTTGGTCCTTGCTGGTAATGCTGCACAATACTTAAGAGTGCCTAAGTCTTTTTCATCCTTATCATACAGTACTACTTTTCTCATTTTGAAAGGTGGTTTCTAAAATCCAGGGTTTACACAGTTTGATAAATTAGCAGGCAGGCGTTCCCTTTCGGTATGGTTGTTATTTTTTGTTCTGAAATGGAATTTTTTTTTAAGAATCTTTCTTCAGATGTCAGAAAGATTCCAGAAGAGCCTAACTTAATGCAAGAGATTTCTAATTGATATGCAGTGGGTTAACATTAAGTAATTCTTGGTCTAATAGGGCCTATAAGCACCGCTGAGATGTTACAGTGGGGGGGCTTTTGCAGGAGAAATGTGAAGTAATCGCTGTTCTACAAAACCTTCCACATCTTCCCACCTCATTTGTTTAAAACCTGCTAGTTTTATACCCAGTCTGAATCCCTCCTGAAATGGGGGAAAGGAAATTATATGACTTGCCCACTGTTTCAGCATTACAAATCTCTTATCTTTGCAACTGTCATCAACAGCCCACACCAGCTCCTAAAAGACACAAGAGCATGTTAATCAAAAGCAAACACGAATGTCTTCTGCCTAAGGGTTTGGTGTAAAAGGGTAAATAATCAAAAGGAATGCTACAGCTGATTTATATTTCTTTATGATGATCAAAGGCAAATGGACTCCTATCCAGCAAGGAATATAAATGCTGTTTGAAAACTTACTTCTCCTGCTGCAGATAAAATTTAAAAGCCTTTTCCACTGAGCTGTACCTAGTTTAAAATCCATTAGCTAATACTGCATGCCCTAAGGTTAAAAAAGGAGTAAAAATCCCATGGTGAACTTGGCATTTCAGATAAGTTTTTATGCAACCCCCTAAGTTTTACATATCCTCTCTCTCCCTCGCTGGAGGTAGAATTGATTTGGGAATATCTGGCTTGTTTAAATAGTTGTTGGTGTTGTAAAGTTTCCCATCCTTAATCAGCTAACAAAGTGTGTGCATTTTAAGGATTCTGTACCCTTAAAAATAAAAGTAACTTGCTTTCTGTAGTTGGTTCAGTCCCTGTTGGGTGGGAGGGAAGGCAGGAGCCCATTGCTCCGTGGGGCTGTGCTGAGTCCCCATGGGTGGAGGGCAAGGTGTTCCTTGTGCATTGCAACATGCTTGGGTTGCTTGATGAGACAGGGCTGAGGCTGGAAAGTAGAAAGCAAACTGCAAGTCAGGAGAGCTGCAGAGAAGCTGAGGGGCTTGAACTCAGAACTCCATAATGTTCATGCTTTTTAGATTTTAGGGGTGGGAGACTGATGCTACTAATGCTGGACGTTGGAGGAAAATAAAACTGGTGGAATGGAAAGATGCAGACTCCTCCAGTACTGGATGTTAAGTTGTTTTAAAACTTTTATTGCCAGCAAAACAAAACCAAAGTATTGCACAAGAGCTTCTACAAAGCAACTCTTTCAAGACGTAGAGCAGCACGCCAAGCCTGGCTGTCACTGTTTTTGCACCAGTGGGTCGTGTCCTCTGAAATTTAATTTGAATTTCTGTAGTCTTTTCTGCTCTGTTTAACCTTAATCATCCAGAACCTGAAACTTTGCATCAACATCTTTTTTTTTTTTTTTTTTTTTTTTTTTTTTTAATATGGGATCTTCATTGTGAGCATTACATCCCGCAGTGCCCTGCTGCAGGCAGTGTTCTCCAAGATCCTCTCACTGCTTTCTGAAGAGCATCATATTATATAATGCAAAACCATTAAAAATCATTGTGGAACTTCATTTAGATTTTAAGTTCTTTGGTGAAGGATTTGCTTTTCTCTGATTATTTAATATTGCTTCTAATAAAAGAGGAATCTGGGCATGAAAAAGGGAGCTGAAGCAGTGAGAACCAATCTAGCTGGTAGGTGATTTAAACCATGGTGTTTTTCAGCTAATGAAGAGGAAATATTTTTGTGTTTGGCTTTTTTTTTTTTTTTTTTTTTGTAAGTAAGAATAATGCTGCCTTATGACAGGAAGCAAAAATATTGTAATTCCAGGAAAAGAAATTAATCTTTCCATGATTTCAAAAAGAGCACAAATAAGGAAGTTTATTCTCAGGGAACAGAGCAGTGCTCAGCTGCCAACATCACTACTTATTGGACTAAGTGCACTGTTGTTTAAAGTGTTTTGTTTCAATTCTTCAATTAACCAAAGAAAATCATAAAAATCACCTGTTGAATCATTCTCCTTCTGCCAGAAATAGTTACAACAATTTAGCAGAAAGAACCTACTAATTTTCTGCATTCAGCATTCTTAATTTGCCAAAAAGCAATTTCTGTATGAACCAAATCACTGACATCCACTTGATTTTTTTATTTTTCAGTGAATTGAATCTAGAACGCTTTGTTCACTAGTCTCTGATCTTTTGGGGTTTTTCTCTCTTGCTTGCTGTTTCTTGAGACTGCATTTCTTCTTAAGTAAAAGACCTTCAAGTACTGCTTTCAGTATTGGGCCCCTCACTACAGGTAAGACAGTGAGGCTCTAGTGCATGTCCAGAGAAGGACAACGAAGCCATGAGGGGTCTGGAGCACAAGCTGTGTGTGCAGGGGCTGAAGGAAATGGGATTATTTAGTCTAGAGAAGAGGAGGCTCAGGGGAGTTCTTGCTCTCTACAACTTTCTAAAGGTAGACTGTGGTGCGGTGGCCTCTTCTGCCACAGGTTGGAGGGAATGGCTGCAAGTTGCACAAGAGAGATTCAGGTTGAATGTTAAGAAATATTTCTCTGGAAGAGTGGTCAGGTGCTGCAACAGGCTACCAAGGCAGGAGGTGGTTTCACTGACCCTGGAGGTGTTCAACAAATGTTTAGATGCTCTACTAAGGGATATGATTTACTGGGGAAATATTTTTGGTAGATGGATGGTTGGACTGGATGATCTTGGAGGTCTTTTCCAACTTTGGTGATTCTATGACACCATTAAATTAAGTCCTTATTTTGCTCAATAAGTACTTTGTAAGAAGTCAGTTTCTTGTTCAGGTGTTAATTCTTTCTCTTCTTTCATTTTTATTGCTTTGGACAGTGAAAATGGAATAACAATTGAAAATGGAAAAATGCATTATTTTAGGACGTGTTACCTGAGCAGATTTTAAAAAAATAGATAAAAATACAGGAGATATTTCAGATTGCTACCCTCGTTTCCAACAAAGAGATGTGGCCTAATTTTTAGTGAGAGCTGTGAAATGCAGATAATATCTGGGCTATGCTAAGGGTTGGGGGTAAGCGATTTCATTGCTGCTCTGGTAATCCTTTGAGGGAAGAACATCTGCAGAAATGATGATCAATTCTCCAGGGGAGGAGAATGTGTTTCCCAGAGAGATGAGTACCTTCACTTTGCTTTCAGCCTTTCTCAAATGATTCCTGTCGTGTTTGCAACTACATCTTTAAAAGAAACCATATCATACATTAACTACCTGAAATCAGTATTGAGGACTCCTCCTGATTACAAGGGCCTTATTCCTGATTTGCACCCTTCTTTCTTTCAATTCCCTTTCTAAAATGGTCCTCATGGATGAGAATTCTGTAAACAGCATAAAATCAAGCATTTGAAAGCAGTAAGTATATCCAGCCTGTTTCAAAAGCATGTAGGGCTTTCTCAGTGTGAAAAAAAAAAAACCTTATCACTCTTAGACAATATTTATTTGATACCAGAGATTTTATCTTTTTTCATTTCTGACCTTTTCCATTTCATATCTCCTTTTAGTCCCACACCTTAGCCTTAGCAGATGCTATCATTCCAATCTTTCAACTGTTTGCAAACAGCGCAATAAGGTCATTTAGGAAAAGGATAAGGAAAAAAATTTGGATTTCCTTTTTCTTTTTTTTTTTTTTTTTTTTTTTTTTTATTGCCCAGCTCTTTTTGATGAGTGAACTTCTCTGCCTATGAACTTTTCAGCTTCCCCGAGGTAATTTGACAATATATATTAGAACTGGAAGATGGGAAATAGAAAATGAGTTCAAGGGCACCATTTAAGAAAATGTCACACAATCAAGAATCATCCAGTGCATCTCTCAGACATGACCAGCTAAGTGGCCCTGCTTGCTTATAAACTTCTTTATACCATACTGAAGATTCTGTGGCCCCTAGATGAGTTCTCAAATGTCTGAGCAGAGTCGCCATCCCTGAAATTTAAGTTCATTACTTCTTGTCTTATTCTCCTGGTCATAGCAAACAGATTTGTTCCCCTCTTCTTTTCAAGCAGTAATTCAACATGGTTGTGCAATTGAATTATTTTTTTTTAACGCCTGGATATAGAAAATAAGTGGTGGAAAAGAAATGGTTTACTCTTAGTGCTTTTAGATGTCCAAGTCACAGCACCACGTAAATGTATAAAAACAGATATGGAAGACACAAACCAGTATTGATGCATTAACCCATCAACCATCCTCCTTATTTTTACTGCTTTTGAAGCACTGAAAACAGGTTTTCTATTCCTGTTACTTAAGACTGTCTTTGTTTCTAAAGATTCCTAGATCAGAAACTAATTAAGAACAAACAAACAAAAAAATAGAATGATTCCTTTATGCTCATCTCATGTTGAGAGATTATTCAAATTTTGAGGCACCTTAAGTTAGTTATTCTAATGCCTGGCTTGAAGGTGAAGCAAACCACTAACCTTTCCTTAATCATCCCTTACCAGGTTTCATATCAGGAACAGGAATGTAAATATGTTGTGTACTAAAAAAATGGAGATACTGTGAACCTTCTAGAAAAGCTCTACTAACCAATTGGCAGCCAGAAGGATGTTACCTAAGGCAGATCTCCTGGGGGTATGTTATAAGTAGGAAACACCAACAGAGACTGAACTACCACCGCCAGCCTAAAGATGTCACAGCATTCACTAAGAATCATTGTGCTTGGTAAATTATAACAATTGGCAGCCTATTTCCACTGCATACAGACTTTGGCCCTTGTCGCAATGCCCTGAGGGTTAATTCTTTATGCACTCTAAGGTGTAACCAGATCGTCCCATTCCATCACAAGTCCTTCCCTGTCTCAGTATATTTCGAAACACCACTGAATTTCTCATGCTGTTTACTTTTTATTTACGTAGCTTTTGGTAATATCATTTATTGCATGTTTGTGAGAAACAGCCACCTGCTCCCACTGGGGAATAGGCTGATGTACGGATGACAGATCCTAGAGAAAATCTTGCAGGAGATAAAAGCAGTGCTGACTTTCAATATATTGCCTGCTACTTCGTGCTCATAATAAGATGCTCTACCCCGTGACACTGCAACTAGGACTCTGAAATTCATGGATAGGAAGTGTAATCTTTTTGCACAATAAACATCCTGTTGTTAAACAGAAGAGTTCTGCTTAAAAATATTTCTATGCTGGAAAGGATGAGTTTGTACTTAATGTATTGAAGCAAAGAGATGGGAACTGTGTTCTCTGAGACACAGAATTGCAGTATTGCTTTGAGTAAATGATTTGTCTTGCTATGTATACATTTCACACTTGCAGTGCAGGTGATGGCAGTGGCTGCTTCTCTGCACACTGATCTCCCTTCTCCACTTTCTGGAAATTTTAAAGACGTTCTTTGTCTGTATGTCTGTATAGACATCCACCTCTGCTATCGATATCTAGATGCTGCTGCTTGCAACATGCAGAAATTCCTGCAGATGCCTGTTTAAAAGAAAAGAAAAATAGTAGCAGCAGTGGAGGTCCATTCACATCGTATGGTAAAAATGAATAGAGTCGAATAACATTTGAAATGACCAAGGGCAGGGGAAGATATTTGAGTATATTTGCATGATGTAGTTTCACATGAATAACGCAGGTGTCTAAGGAGACTGCAGCTTCACCAGGAGATTTTTGTTGAAGCCTGTTAAAGGATGTTTGGGTACTAAGAGTAGTGCAGGGCTTGGCTTCAGCTGTGTTCTAAGTGCTGAAAGTAAAGGGGCTGCAGTTCAGACAAAACTTTCTGAAATCTGCACAACAGAAATGATTTTACTAGAACTGTTCTTTTTGTGTCTTTTTTCAGAAATCCAACTGGAATATGACCATGAGATTGTTTGCCAAGCAAGCCAACAATATATGGTGCTGCTGCGGTCCTAGCTGGGTTCTCAGGCATACTACTGTGTGAAAAGTGGCTTCAGATGGATGTGTGGGCTTTGGGTACTATTGCACAGATAATGCAGCAATGTGAGCAAAGCAGGGAACTGTTTATAAGAAAAAAGAGTGAGCCAGCTGCAGGGCGCAGCCTTGGCAACCACCCCAGCCTTGTCAAAACAACAGTGTCCAGGCAGGATAAAAATAAAGAGGGAGAAAGAGGATGCCAAAGGTTATGGTAGATTCACGCAGTCACAGCCCTTGAAGAAATTATGCGTGTTGTATTTTTCCCTGTAGTTTTATTTACACTACTCATCCTGGCAGTGTTGGTGGAGCTGGGACCTACAGCAGCTGGAATTTGAGGGAAACCTGGCACTGGTATGAGATGAGCTGCCCCAAATGCAGCCCTGGGTGGCAGATTTCTTCCAGAACTGTAATCTGGATTTGTTGGAGAGTTTTAACAGATCAGATCGTCCCCAGGAAGCATTGCAGGGGGAGGATTTCATCACTGAGACTTCAAACAGTGCTACTTTTGCATTGGGAGATACGCATCTGCACACAGATGTACCACAGCCTTTGCAGAGAGATGTAATCATTATTCTCAGTAGGAGGACTGGTGATCCATTTAGCAAAACCGTTCTGTCTGTTGACCAGCTCTGCTATCAGTGAGGTGAATTTTTGTTAGCTGCGTGTCTTTTGTTAAGTTACCGAACTGCTTAAAGCATTTTATTTTGTTCTTTTTATTTGCAATTGAAAATGGGCCTGTAATACTTGCAAATTCTTAAACATTTATGGACAAACTTATGAATCTGCAAACGCTTGCAGATTTCCCATAAGAGCTTGAATCCCTATATTAAACCTCATCTGGTAACTACAAGCGTCAAAATTATTCCTACTCTGCTGAATCAGCCCCAGCTTCTCAGTGAATCCAAGAGAAGTGGAAAATCAAGTGAATGTCATTGCTTCATAGCTTGCTACATGCAAGGACATGTAGAAATGAACAGCACGTATAATAATAACAAATAAAATTAGTTTAATGTATGTCCTCTGGAGGCAGTTTCTTGTGCCATCTCCCTTGGTGAACACCACCACATAGTGATATATTTTAAAAGAATACCTCAGGAAGAAAACAAAATGTTTTCTCAGGATGTGATGGCAGTTCTGGACTCTGGTTGGATGTTTTCCTGATGGTTTTAATGCCACAAGAAAACGTCACATGCGGTGAGGACAGGGAAGTAGCAATGACCCATCCAGTGTCACAACAGGTGAAAGATGGTGAAGCTCTTCTTCCTGCTGCCTTGTAACTATAGATGATTCCTTTCTCACCAGATAAAGTGCCTTAAGATCTTAAGTGAGTTAAAGGAAAGATAGTAACACAAATGTAATCCTTTCATCCAGAAATACTTGCAACTAGAAGTCCTTTTGGGCGATCACAATGTTCAAAAGAGTCAAAATGTCAAATATTCAATTATTTGTATTTCTGACATTTTGTATATATGTTAATACTTTATTCCTTGCACCATTTTCTCCCCTTCTCTTATCCCTTTTTTTCCAGTCTCTCAAATGAATATGAGTGGGGGAAAGAAAGGCATTCTAGTGTTGTTATGAAAGTTCCACAGTACCCTCATCCTCTCGTGGTCTCTTGATAAGGGGTGTGTTTGTGGGTGTGTGTGTGTGAAGCAACGGGAACAAGAAAGGAAGGAACGTCTTTTAATGCTGTTTTGCATCTTCTTTTCTTCTCCCTGATCCTTGGAGCCAGCCTGTATTTTTCCTTCCATCTTTTCTTTCTTACTTGGCCTGACTTCTGCTATTGTGATCACTTCAAATCAGTGCCAGGAGGCTGATTATGGAGTGCTTTACTCTGATGTCAGCATACTTTCTTCATAGACCCAGATGTGGGAAAAGCTCTGCCCTACAGGTAAATCAAGGCTTGATTAAATTTCAGTAGATTAGTTCTTCTGATGCAGGACAGACATTAGTCTCTTGTATTGCTTTCAGGAGAAGAACTCTTTTTCTGTCCCTTTTTCTTTTAATCTCTTATTGCTGAGATATTTGTATCAAAACCAAGATGGTTTCGAGAAGGCAATGCTAATTCTATCTGTTCTCACATTACCTCATGTGAAAAAAGTCTGCATTTTCTGTGTTAGCCCAAGCCTTTTCTAGGAGGGGCCCTAAAGGGCCACTAAGGCTAGCTGTGCTCCCCAGCTTTTCAAACATGGAACATTTCTCTAATGCAAAACAACAGCACAGCATTTGATTTCCTGTTACAAACCACTTGGGACCAATTCCTGCTAGGTATAATTTTTTATCTGAGTTCTCCAAGAAAGTGTTGCTTCTAACTTTGACTTGATAATATGCTGTTAAAGTGTTGCTCCTGGAGTCCTAACAAAGAGTGAGTTTTACGGAGAGGTCTGGTGCCACTAAGCAATCAAAGCTTTTGAATAACCCTTTTTGAAAAATGATTGTTTTAATTTAAGTTTTTTAGCTGTGTGGAGGTATCTCATAGAATGGCCTTAAGTCCAAAAGAGGACATTAGATGCTTGGCGTGACCCCAAATTAGTCCTTTTATGTAGCTGTTTGAATGAAGACATAAAGTTTTAAATGAGTGAATTTTGCAAATCCCTGGTTTCACTGGTTCTGGTGATGAATTGTTTTTGTCCATTTGCAGTCCAAATGCCTCAAGAATAACTTCCATAGTCCTCCTGCACTCTCATCTGTCAAGGCACACCATCTCAGATTGGAAGGAAGCTTGATACCAGCCTTGCTTCAATTTATTCAAGGGGAAAAAAAAAAAAAAAAAGAAAAAGAAAATTCTTTTGGAATATTATGAAAACAACAAGAAGAAAACAGTGAAATAACAACATTAGCATGTTTTAGAAAACCAATTCATCTTGCTTTATAACTTCTCTCATTTTAGTGCAGGCACACAGACCGTATTTTTACCCATCTGGTTGATAGCTCCTTCCTTTAAATTGAGTTCTTTTTTGCTTGTCTTGTCTGGAAGTTTAGAAGAGCAGACTCCATTCACTTGAAAGCCCCATTTAAATATGTAAGAGTTTTATCAGCAGAAAGCCTTCATTATTGGGAACGCATGAATATGAGCTACCAAAGAGAGCTGGAGAAAATGCAAGAGACAGAAGGTTATGCTGCCTATCAGCGATGCTTAAAGGACAGGGAGGTTAGAGGAAATTTAAATAACGTTCTGTCTTTGGCAGCATACGTGGTGTGTAGGGATTGAGCAGAGGTACGCAACTTCAAAGCCCTACAAGCCAGTGTAGAATTTAAACCACGTTTTCTACTTAGTGTTTTATGACTGCTGCTTTCCACTTCATTTTATAGCCTGGCAAGTCAGACGATTCCTTACATCTTCTCTGCAATCTCATATGAGCGTTTTATTTGTTTTTAAACCCACACTCGTATAATGCTGCTTACTCCCTTTTTGCCTCAGGGTTTAAGAGGTGTTTAGCTTTTATCGTCCTCTTTTTGTGATCAAAAAAGCATAACCACTTTTTGTACCGTGTCGTGTGTTGGGTTTGACAGAGATACATGCATATATGAATTAGTTTAGAGTACAGGAAAGAAGAAAGTTGAGATTGAGGGCAAAGGTTCCTCACTTGAGAGATGTAGGATCGGTAAACTTAGACAATTCATTCTAACAGTGCAACTCATTTTCCTCTTATGTAAAATAAGAAAACATAAAGTGGGAAACAATTATCCATACAGACAATAAAGGCTCTCTATATAATTATTTTCAATATTAATGTGTTGTGCATTAAACTTACAAATATTGAATGGGATTATTTCGTAGCATAAATAATTAGCATTGCTTTATCTCAACTGAAGCATCTGTTCTTTTCCTTTTGCTAATATTTTTCCCCGCTTTGTATGCGTAGAGTCAAATTAAGCGACATAACATGCTCAATATCATGCCTTGGGGTTATTTCATGAAAAGTAAGAAAAAGAAAAATGATGATTGAACATCAGGTAAAGAAATATCATAGAATATTCCCCCAGGTTATCTCTTCATTTGGGGGTCTTAAAACCAGTCTGAAAAACTGACTTTGGTGTCTGTTCTAGGAAGCAGCCCTGCTAGCTTGCACAGGATGGGCTGGAGAAACTTCATCTTGTTTTGCCTGTTGTTTGCTTTGGTGTTTTCAGAGACATGACCATGCTGTGTCTCTTGCTGTTTGCAGCTGAGGTCTAGAGAATTGAAGTGGAGAATATTTCCTTTTTCTTTGCAACTATTATCTCCAGCTCCCATCATGCCCACTTATAGCTATTGTGAACACTCAAAGGCATGAACAAGCTTAAGGGGTAGCTTAGAGCCAGCAGAGTACAGGGAGAAATCCTTCCTTGTCTTCACAGTGGGGAGAATATGCTTCCTCTGCTAACTTGGAGAATCACCAGTACCTGTCTTGATATTGTTTGTAACAAAATATTTTCTTGCCACGTCTCTGTCTTAGTTATAGTAAATGATATTACAACAGCTGTTGCTTCCAATCCGTTGCACCTCTCAGTGCCCAGAATGGGGTACAGAGGCAGTTCTTTAAAATGAAGATTTCAGAACTAATGGAGTGAAATACAGCAAGGTGTGATTAAGTCTTTGGCAAACATTTTTCTTTATTAGGGCTTTAATTAGATTACTTTCTGAACTCTAAGTTAATAAAAATATTAATATTTTATATTTATCTACTGCCCAATGCCAATAGCTGGCATGTTTAAAAGCACTTCCTTGGAATTGTATTTTATCTGTTTTTATTAGCTCCATGCTTTCCCACAGACAGAGTGGGCTCAAAGAAGCTTTCAGCTGATTGTGGCATGACAATGTGCAGCAGTCATTACAGTATATATTAGTAGATCCAGGGTGCCAAGAAAATCAGAGCTCTTTTATGCCAGGTAAGCTGTTACATAGAGACCTAAAAAGCTAATATTGAAAAAAATAAGAGAAATTACACAAGTCCCTCCTTTGTGGAGTTTATGCACCTAAGAAAGAATGACAGCAGCAAAGATGGGAACCACAATACACGTAGATAACTCAGTTGACTCAAGTGCCCTGTGTTCTACACTGGTTCATGATGGCGCGGATGCACATCAGACCTCAACATCACAAACAAAACAGAGGAAAACATCGAGGTTCTGAGTGTACAAGTACAACTCATTGTGTTGCTTACAAATTTCAGAAGTAGCCATGCGTGTGTTTTCTGTTGTTGGCAGCCAGTAAGTATATTGTAAATATTGATATTTTTTTTTCTCTGCATATTATTAATATTCCAGTTTTTGAGGAAAGATGGAAGCATTTCATTGATGCAATACTTTTTTGATCGCTGGGATCTTTTTCGCTATGACTTCAATTTTTGCTTAATCTTCAGCTTGTATAGATCACTGTGGCTCAATTTGATCTTTTTTATTGATATAGATTCAAACCTACATGACAAGTACTGTAATTATATTGCTTTTTAATTCTCGGTGCTGAGAATGTTAGAGATATTAATGAATTAATAACTGTTGTTATGGTAATACTTTATTTAATCATAGAATCGAGAGACCTCCACCATCATCCAGTCCAACTGCCCACTCAACACTAATATTTCCCATTAGACCCTGTCCCTCAGTACATCTAGACATCTAATAACAGCATCTGTAGCTAAACACATTTTTCTTTTTTTAATCTAGAAGGGAAAAAAACAAAATCTGCAATGGAATTTCCCTGTTAGGAGTGAGGATAATAATAATGTCACAAAAAAAAAAAAATTCTTTTTTTTTTTGCAAAGGTTGACTGAGTTTGATCTGAAGAGATGTGCTGCAAACACAGAGTTTAAAGGTGGAGATTGTTAGCAACATATAAAGCAGCCTCTCCCCATTGCCTTGCCTGGCGTCAGTAAAGCTATGCAAATATATCCTGGGCAAAAAAAAGAGCTCATTACTTCAGAGAGAGAGGAGAGTGGGTTTACTGATTTCAGGTCAAGCGAAATCTCTGCTTGAGAATGCATGTAGGGTTTTTCTAGGTCGTTTGCTGGCCCTGTGGGACGTGTTCAAGTGCCACTCTGTGAGAAATTGAAAAGCCATATATATATATATATATATATATATATATACACACACATATATATATATATATATATATCTTGTGTTATTGATTCTCAAAATGGAGTGAGCTATTTAAAAACAGTCTGCGAAGCTGCAGCGATGACAGAAAATGCTGGCTGAATCTCCTGTGGTTGCTGGGAGCTAAATGCCATTATTACATTGTTACTAAATGCAAGAGGGCTAAAGTGCAAGTGATCCAAAGTACAAGTCAGTCTGGGATAATTAGGAAGATGGAAGCTGATGCCTTGATGCAGGGAACTCTGGTGAAATTGAAATCAGGCTTTCCTTGTTGGATGCCAGACAATGAAAATATCTTTGAGGCCGTTTTAATGATAAACATTCAATCCAGAAAATATGTGGTTGATTGATGGTTTCTGAGCCCAACTGTTCATACACCACTGAAAATCTCAAGTAATTGCAGTGTGGCGTAAGGATCTCCTCTGTCAGAGAGCAGAAACTACAGGCTGGTATCTGTAATGTAAATACAACCTGTTATGTGATGTATGCTACACATAAAGAGAAACAGCTGTTAAATATGATATCCTTAAATGGCTACAGATAGGACTCATAAACCTTGCCTCTGGCTTTTTTGAAGCTATAAAAACTCTATTAGCCAAGGGAGCCCAGTGAGCATCACTGCCAGCAGTGGGGAAGCAGCCTGGGAGTGGGCAGGACCGGTCCAAAATGGGGGGAAAAACGAAGCAGCCCAGAAAATTTAGCAATTCATAAGCAATGAATTGGGATGTATTATTTTTGTTCAACATGGAGAGAATATCTGAAGGAGACTGCTCGTGAACAACCTTGTTGGTTCGGCTATGAGTAGTCAGATTGTCAAAAAGCTCAGTTTCTGTGTGTAGTACCTACAGATGGAGGATGATACCATTCCAGCCACGAGGATCATTACCTGATTGAGGCTTCTTCCGTGAAATATTGGATCTGATACTCTTCTGACGTCCCTTTTGGTGTGGGCTGTTCTATGATTCTACGGCCCCAAGCTCTTAAAAATGAAGTTCTGCTATTTTTTGCTACTAAATAACAGTAAGATGAAATAATAGTGCTAGACTTGTAAAATAAGCGTGGAATTTTTCCTTGAATGAGAATTTTAAAAGCAATTTTCATTTTGAATTCAAGCAAAAACAAACCAACCAAAGGAAGTGATAGTATTAAAATATTACAGATCAAGATCTATTCCACATAGGAAGACACTTTGCCTTCTATGCTCTCATGACATCTGTTCCATTTCACACAATGTAGTGCCCACTGCTGTGGGTGTGCCATACTCTGTTATAAAGCACCATAACCTTTGTTCTGTTGTTTACAAAAACATGCAGCTTAATGTTTTTAAATTTAACATCTTGCTTCCTGTACTTTTTGTCTGCTGTAATGAAGCTGTTTGGTGCTGTGGCACTGAACAAGGGACAAAACATAATCTTACTGTGTGATAATTAGATTAAAATCTGAAATGATTTTTCCATGATATGGAAAACAATATCTTCAGTTTTGGCATTATGGAATGGCATATTATATCATATTGA
Organism: Centrocercus urophasianus; assembly: GCF_019232065.1. Taxonomy (NCBI): domain Eukaryota; kingdom Metazoa; phylum Chordata; class Aves; order Galliformes; family Phasianidae; genus Centrocercus; species Centrocercus urophasianus. The sequence continues at coordinate 2,858,410 of NW_024884744.1, read as the reverse complement.
GATGTCACTGAGCTTTTAGCTAGCATGGCTCATGTTATACTTATGGCAGTTCTAGCGTTCGGCTTCGTAACCTGGTGACACGTGAGCCTAGGTTTACGCGGCTGAGGATGTGGCCTTTTCTGTACATACTCAATAACCTCATAATTATTCATTTAGATCACCCAGAGAGAAAAGTAATGCAAGATATTGCAATGTTCTTTGAGGTTTTTCAACAAGTTGATTTTGAAGAAATCCATATGTTCTTTGTACACATCCATAATTAATGACAGTTGATTGCGCTCCACTTTTTTGGCAAGGCTGCTTTGAACAGCACCTCAGGTTGAAAAGTTTGGGCAGAGAACCTCTTATAAAAGTTTGTGTGTCACTGATAGTAAGAGTGCTGTATAATTCTGCATGGATTTGCTGTTAAGTTAAAACTTTCCAATAGGATTAAATATCTAGCAGTAGTATTTTCAGGACAGGTGACTCTGGCTTGCGTTACTGGTAGACTGAATAGATGTGTCACCTCCTTTCTTCTGTTGCTTATTTGACAGCTTTATTTTTCATTTTTCCTCCTAATTTTGACACACAGATGAATTTCAGTGAGTTTTATTTAAGAAATTTTCAACGCCATGAATAAAAAAAATGCATGAGTTTTCTCTGTGTGGGTAGGTAGGTTCCTGAAGCTGACCTGCAGAGCATTAGCTCAAGTGCACCTCTGACAATAGAAGGAGCAAAATTTTTCATTTTCCAGAGTTGAAAAATAATGTCAAAGCCAGGATTAGATTTGCTACGACTTGTTGTGATATAACTTCAGATGTAGTCCTTCCATTTTTAGAATGAAAATCGTATGAGTTTAGTGGTGAAAATATGTGGAGTTTGCTTTTCCTTAAGTGACCCATACTGCGACATACTATGAAGATTTAATGATCAAATTCTTGCAACTGATTTAAATGTGACACCTCATCATATATTGCAGCATTGTTTGGATCTCCATAGTTTCTTAGGAGACCATCACCAATGTGTTTATACAGAGAACTAATTGATTAAAGATTGCTGCTTTGCTTAATACACAACTAATCACTGCTGATGGCTGAATTCTTTTTTTTGGGGGGGAGGGGTGGGAGTGGTGATTGCTTTCCTCCTGTTTGCTCAAGATACAATATCACTTAGGGTATTCATTGCTATTTAAGCATTAACAGAAATGCACTAATTCAGAGGATTTTGAGTTCTCTACTTTTCTACTTGTGTGGGTTGGTTTTTTTTGTTTGGTTGGTTTTGTGTTTTTTTTTTCCCTGAACTCAGTTAATAATGATAAGGACATTGAAAATTGATCCCACTGAATACCAGCTGCCAGTTGGTGCATCGTAATCATTGCTGCAGTGGGGATGGCACATGAAGCCAGCCATGTGCTGCAACAGAGATGTTCAAGAGAGATGAGGGGTGCTGGGATTTGCATCTTCTGCTCTTGCCCAGAATTTTTCTGCTTTCTTCTGAGTAAAAACCCACAAGGAATCATTGCAGTGAATTCCTGTGCTGATGGTTTTGTCTGAGGGAGTGGTTCTCTGCCCCTTAGTGCACGCCTACAAAGATGCATAGGAGGTTTGTAGTTCTTTAGACTAAAAAGACTAAAAGAAAGAATTGTTTCATGTGTTTGACAAATGTGGGTGTCACAGAGATGCTTTTTAGGGACAGCAACATAGAATCATAGAATAGAACCATAGAGCCATCAAGGTTAGAAGAGACTTCAAAGATCATCCAGTCCAAACATCCACCTACCATCAATATTTCCCCACTAAACCATGTTCCTCAGTACAACATTCAAATGTTTCTTGAATGCCTCCAGGGATGGTGACTCCATCACCCCTCTGGGCAGCCTGTTTCAGCCTTTGACCACTCTTTTGAAGTTCTTTTTCCTAATATCCAACCTGTCATTGGGCAAGAAGGAAGCCCAATAGCTGATCAGGGAAAGTGATGTGATCTTTCCCTTGCACATTGTGTCACTGCTGTTCTAGAAAGTGTTTTGTCTGTACTTTTTCCATCAAAAATAGAGACAGATCAATTCATAATGCTGATATGATGATTTTTTGACAATCCACTAAGTTTTTAATCAACAAAAGACTGATAATTCATTGGGAAAATATCCCAAGATTAAAAAAAAAAAAATCTTTGAAAAAAATGCATTCATGTTTTTTTGAAATTTATTATTAACTAGTTTCAAGTTTTTTGGAGGACCAGAGCAAGTGCAAGTTTTAATTTTGCAATAAAATGTTTAATTTTACTTTTTCACTCAATAAGTTTTAAAATGCTTTTGTTATAGCCACTCTTAAATGATTTCCCCTGATTTTTAAGAACCTCTAGCTAGTGAAAAGTCAGTTCTTAACATTCTGAGGTTATTTGAGGAGCTCCTTGTCATTACTCTTATACTTCCAGTTTTATTCTCCTGTTCTGCGTAGCAGTTAATTATTCTATCAAAAACTGAAACAGACCTTAGCAACATGAAAGAAGTAAGGAAATTCAATGGAATGCATTCAGTCAACAGGGTAAAAATTCTGAAGCCTGAAAATTTGATGTGCTGGAGAGTGGAAGGCCACTAATAACCCATTGTCTGTGAGAGCAACTGGGAAAATAAAGAGGAAAAAAGACCCCTGTGATTTCATTTTCTCTCCTGTATATATTGTGGTAGGTATGTAAAAAAATAAAATAATAAATAAAAAATGGTGCTCCTTAACAAGTTAACAAATCCATGAAGAAGCAACCATACCTCTTTCATTATGTTCCTGTTGTGATAAACGTTTAGTCCTATTCTTCTTCGAGGACTTGAAGTGACACTTGAAGTCCAATAAAAGTGAAGACTTGCTGATGTGGATTGAGTTTAAAAGGAAAAAAAAAAGCGCTTGTGTCAGATGGATGACCTCACTGTCAGAGTTTGCATTCTTTTCTGTAAATATCATAATATTTAGCTAAATTCTAACTACGTGGTTTGGTTTTCTTTTTCTATTTTCCTCCATAAGCCTAGTGAGCAAAAATTATCTCTACTCTGTAAAAAGTGTGGTTTGTTCATTCTTAATGTGAAAGCTCTGCTTTGCTTGGCACGCAGCCTAGGAAGAGAACTAGGAAATGACTTTGAATGCACGTAAGTGACATTTTGCAAACTTCTTACATCCTTCTCGATCCATTGCCTTTTGTCATGCCGGGTCTCATCCTGAAGTAAGGGAAAATTTGCTTTGACTTGGAAGCCAAGCAAAGCCCTTCTTCATAAATCACTTGAGCTGTTGGTGTCCCTGCTCAGAGGAAGAACCTTCTCCCTTCTTTCAGACCTGTCAGTAACAGGAACACGTTACTGTGCTTGGCGGTACTGCCAATGGATGCTCCAAGCCCTGCTTCTGCTTGCAGCCTCTGTGCTAATTCTCTGCATCATTGCACTGCTCAGCTTTTTCCAGATTAAGTAAGCTTACCGTAACTGGTTTAATCGTTATATTTAAATATTTAAACCATTTGTCTTATCCAGGATTTTCCTCTCATTATAAAAATTTCCACCAGAAAATCCTTTGGAAGCTAAAGATAAAATAAGAATTAATTTAAGAAGTATTTTTACCTGAAGTAGGTCAGACAAATGCGGTGTTTTGCTGTTACTGATATGAATGATTCACATTGTTTAAAGCATAAGTGAGTTTTTTGTGGGTGTAACCTCAGGACTGCCAGCGCAGGCAACTTTCCCATTCAAAGCAGCTGAGGAGATTGCCCTTGATTTTTTTATTTTTATTTTTTCCTAAGTAATGTGAAATACTATTACCGTCTGATGGAAATAATGGAGGGGATAATCAGATGTTGCATTGTAGATCTGGGTGGAAAAGTCCAATAAGCTTTTTATGAAAGCTCTGCCAAGACTTCTACGGATGTATTAATAGCAAAAACAAATCATTCTGTTGTAAGTGGCATTATTGCAGGAACAATTGCGCAGCCTTATTTAGCTGCTACATTGTGATTATTTGAAGGCAAATGTGAAGAGTTGCAAATTAACACACGCTAATTATTGTTCTTCAAGGCTCAAGAATTTTTCCTTTCTTGCTTCTCTGAGAAACGTAGCAAATTCTAGAGAAGCTGACAGAAGACTTTTTTTCTACGTTTTAAAATCAAAGAATCTGTTTCATCAACTACTTGAAAAAGTGATACGCAGCGATTTTTGTAATCCTACTTATATCTACAATAACCCTCAAATTGACAGTGTATCACACTATTGCTTTCTGCCCTTGATTCATTCTAACATCTCCAGAAAGACGAATGCTCATTTCTCTGGAAGTGTAAGTGTGACGATGGCTGTGTGTCCCTGGGGCTGAGATGAAGAGCCCACCAGCAAAGTTCAGCACCCGACTGTGCCACAGGCTATTTTATGTGAAACTGAACAGATCTTCCTGTGCCTCCTCTCTGTGCCAGAGGAAGAGGATGGTGATAACTTTTCTTCCCCGTGTTGCATCTCTTTCATTCATTGCGCGAGATCAAGCATCAGTGTATGTCCCACTGTGAATCGCAGGACTCCTAGGACGGGAGAGCCTAAATTGCAGTTTGCTTAATAACAGTCGTGTAAAAGAGATTCAGCATTAGACTGTTAAATTTAATACATCCCAGAATGAGGGAAATGATTTCCACGTAAGCATCTTTTATTTTCATTGAGAAACATCGTGGACATCCAGAGTCACTGATGAGCAATAGACACTACACTGAAAGACCAATAAAATACATGATAGTCAACACAGACAGATGCCAGCAGGCCACCTTGAATCATAGAATCACCAAGGTTGGAAAAGACCTAAAAGATCATCCAGTCCAACCATTCACCTATTCCCAACAGCTCCCACTAAACCATGTCCCTCAACACAACATCCAGCCTTTCCTTGAACACCCCCAGGCTCGGTGACTCCACCACCTCCCTGGGCATCCATTCCAGTGCCTGACCACCCGTTCTGAAAAGTAATACTTCCTCATGTCCAGCCTGAATCTCCCCTGCCGTAGCTTGAAACCATTCCCTCTGGTCCTAGTGGCTTTGTTTAAATTAAAAAGAAGTAGGAAACAATTTAAAACTGGCATTTTTTGCTAGATAATTCTTTAGAAAATTGATTAGTAATCTCACAGGCTGCTCTTCTCTTTGCCTTAATATTTTATAACTCGTATCATCCATCTGCCACTAAAGCATAGAAGATCAGCAGCTACCACAAATCAGGAGCCAGATAAGATCACAGAACACTTGCTCGTTTGAAAAAAAGAAAAGAAGAACGGAAAAGCACAAAAGTTGGCTAATTTGCTTTCTTGTGTCATACTGGGATAGAGAAGAAGCTGCACAAGGACTGAGGTGCTTTTCTAAGGTACAACACCCATGCGTGGTGATGTCTTAGAAACTGAAAATTGCAATAGAGGAAACTTATATTTTAAAAATAATAAAGAAAAAAATAAAGTAGAATATAATGGAGGCAATGTGAGGGAGCGGATTTAAGCAGCTGCAGAAATGAACGCTTCAGCTTCCTGGGGGTTGGTCTCGATAATCTCTCAAGGTCCCTCCCAACCCCTGCAAATCTGTGATTCTGTGATTCTCCAAAATGAGATACCTAAGGGCTTAGTTCTGACCTTTTCTGTAAAGGTTAAGCATATATTATCCTATCTTTATAAATATATTTATGTGAGATATATTCATACTGTTTAGGAACTCAGAGGATGATCTTTCAGTCTCACAGACTGATCATCTGGCAGCAGTACTGTTCTTCTTGGCCAAAACACGCAGCCCTGCTCTTGGAGTAAAGAAGCTAACCGAGTTATGAGATCAATACTTTGGCTTCTGTAGACCTAATTTCTAACAAATAGTTTGCTGTGTCCGCTTCCTGACTTAAATACTCTTAATTCTTGAGTATACAGATTGCAAAGCTCTCATAATATTAAGCCCTGTTCTCAAAACTGCCTGCCCAGAACCCATGCAAGACGTGGCTAAGATATTGCTGCGTGGTGATATGTTCTCAGCTGAATCCTAATCTGAAGTTTTGCTGAACAGCCTCCTGCAGCCTTCAATTACCACTGCAGAACTTTAAAATTGGATTGGGGATGGCTTTTCCGACAGGGCAAACACCATGTGATTTTTAGTGGACTACCAGCTCTAGAGTTCCAGGTTACCCTGTAACCACTTTTAATACTTATTTTTAATTATAATCTTAAGGAGTACCAATCGTCTTCTTTGTCTGAAATCCTCACACCCAGTATCCCTCATTTCTCTAGGAAATAGTTTGCTAAAAAAGAAACCAACCAAACAAAAAATCCCATAATAATAGAAGTGCATGGAAACCTCTGATTCCTCCTCCAAAACAGAGTGTGATGCTTTTTTTTTCACAGCTCAGCAAATTCACCTTGTATTGAAGGTAGTGCAAGGCCTATTGTCATCTTACATCTTCAGTCATGGACAGAATGGTTTAAGCAGTCTCTTCAAAACAGTCTTCGGTGGTTGCTTGCAGAGGGCCTGTAGCTAGATCGCGATTTGTTGTGTATTTGCTATTTGACTCATCTATTTGATGATTATCTATTTGATAATCACTCCGTGCTATAATTTAGGCCACTGCAGTATCTAATGTCTATTCCACACAAAATCCTCTGAGATTCCTGTTTTCCTTTCATTGGACATTTTCTTTGTGACTATCAGTGTTTTAAGGACCCAGCCAAGGGCTGATTCTTTCCAGAAGATGGGCAGAATATGTAAAGCAGAGAGGGCAATGGGAGAAGCCTCCATCCCCAGCTTGGCACTGATCTTTTGAAATACAGGAGTACAGAGGGGGAAAAAAAGCTGCTCTGGATGTGTTTTTTGTTTTTTGTTTTTTAAATGAAGAAAGAAAGAAAATCCTCAACGCTGCATTGTCATTATACAGTGGTATTTGTGCAGTATATTATTAATTGTTAGCAGTAAATATTCAAGTGCTACAGAACGTGCTATCAGCCAACCACTGCACTTCCCCTTAAGGCTCTGCAGACTTGTGAGTTTAGGGGACTTCTATCATGGGATGTTACCCATCTGACAGCCTCTCCTAACCCTTCAGCCAAAATTCAGTGTGGACTTCAGCTTCTTTTTGCCTTTAGTGATGTATTCTCTTAGAAAGGCCACTGATGAGCTTCAGGGCCTGATGTCCTGGTAACCATAAAGCAATGCTTACCTAAGGAATATTCAACAACAAAGATGGCTACAGTAATGGCTGTAAAACAATCATAATGCTATATACAGATAAAGAACATGGAAAGATCTTTTTTCAGAGTGAATTTTAAAAGTTTATTCATTTTGAATATTATTATTGTGATTTTTATTTGTGGGCTCTACAACACCTTTCTTATTCTTTTCTATTTCCAAATCTGTACTAGGCTTTTCATTGAGAGGGTAGACTTTTCTTCTCCAAACTGAACTTGTAGAGTTCGGCTTATCAGCATTTTTATCTGCATTTCTGGAGCAGGAAGATCTATACTTTAATCATGGTGTGTCCCACAGGGACAGCCACATGACCCTAAATGGACAGTGATTTCTTATAGCTGCTAGCATAAAATGTTTGCTGTCATCCCTTGGAGGGACAGTTGTTCGTCATTAATTCTTTATCTCTGTTTCATAGGTTTAAGACAAAGTTTTTTGCCTTGGTGAAACAGATTGTTAGAAAATCGAGGCTATAAAAATCCATCTCTGATAAGATTATCTCAAGAACATACCACCCAAATGAGCAGATCCTTTGTCAGTGAACCAGCATAACTGTAGGCAGTGCAGACATCTCCAGAGAAACTGCTTCAGATTTATATTGTCATCAGTCTAGCACGAAGAGACTAAGGCATAATTATAGTTTAAAAAAGAATCACTTAAACTTTCAGATTAGTGTGTAATTAGAAAAAAAAAGATGTTGATTAAGATTGCTAAAGATAGCAGTATTTTCCACATCAAATAGTGTCCTTGTTACAATACCTCAGTTTGGGGGTGTTTGGTTTTATAGTGAAAACCAATCTTTGCATTCAAAAGATCTTTTCTTAGACCAAGGTAATATTGGAAAATGTAACTCTACAGCAAGAGGATGAAAAAGATGCTTTTTTTTTTTTTTTTCTTTTCCAGATGAGAGAGAGCAGAAAATTGATCCAAATGAAAGTTTCATGATTCATGTGAGAGACCACATCAGACATTACCTTTTCCAAAGGTTAATAAATCAAGGGTTACCTAAAATAAAAGCAAGTAAGCAAACAAGCAAAAGCTCTGTTGGACAAGCTTACTTCACAGAAAATATGATAAACACCTGAAATCTGATATACAATAAGCAAAAATAAAGATGCATATTTTATTCATGGATTCATCAATGGTTCTGAGAGACTACTAGCACAGACACATTTTTCTGTGCCACATTAATATTTTATTGCTTTTTATGGAAGGGAAAAAGTGAAGAGCAATGATAAAATGGTACAAATAACATTTAAAGACAAAGCAAGAGGAGGGATTCAGGATTAATATGACTTAAACAGAAACAAGAGAAAAATGATCAGTATTCACTGCACAGGGTTAGGTGTCCCATGCATTGAGGGTCTCCACTGGAGCTCAGAAGGCCATGTTGGCCTTGGTGATATGTGTAGGAAGCTCACTAGCAGGCAGACTGATGTTTGGGGGAGTAGATGGAAAAAAAAATGTGTTGTCAGAGAGAAAAAAAAACAAGCAATAATAAGTTTGCTGTATCTGAATCTAATTGACTTTATTTTCAAGTGAAATATCAAGTGAGCAGCTAGAGTGGCCTGGCAAAGTCCAGGACAGTGCTAGTCCAGCCCCACTGGACTTTGTGCAGCATTTCAAGAGTGTAGTTGTGATGCAAAGTGGAGTTACTCCCTCAGATGTTCTCCCTTGCTCAGAGCTCAGATGCCCCTCTCTGTTTCGGGCTGTGACTGGCCTGGTCCCACCGCCTCGCAGCAGAAGATTCCTTTGCTCCTGATTTATGCACTTGTAAGGATGGCTGCACACAAGATCTTCCAGACTACAAAAATCTCTGCACGTTATCCCCCAGGTACTGAGCTGAGGTGATTTGTATACAAAACGTATGTGCTAGGCTCTGCAGTTTTCATTCATTACATCGTGAAATGATTAAGAAGGCCAGAATGTATTCTGTTATATACTCTATCATGTTATAGTCTTCACAAGTGCTATCTCTGGCTATGTGTGTGTCTTGTGTGCAAAGAAAGAACTCCTGAGGGTGGCTGATATATGGAATGTCACTGCATGGGTGAAGCCACACCTGCAAGATATGAATTTTCTGCAAGTACAGTTTGCTATTGTAGAGTGGGAAAATAATTTTCATAGGCACAGACCATTTAAAATGATTCCTCTAATTGTGTAAATGAAATCGATCCTAGAAGAAACATGAAATACATTAATTAATTAAGGAAAAAAATATTACTCCATAGCAATTGCTTATGGTGCTTATACCAAAGCTACTAGATTCAAAACCCATCCAGGATACAATGTGCAAAGCAAACTTTGTGTTTAAATGCATTCTAATCTGGCAGTCTGTTGATACAGCTACTCCAAACTTGCTCTTGAGAAAACTGTTGGCACAGTTTCACCCACAGTTAAATCAGTTAAAGATATTTCCTATGAATGACTTCAATGATTTCATCTGCAGAAACATAAACCATCAGCAACTTCCTAAAACTTTTCATATTCTTAAGGAAATATTCAATACTCCATCTAAATCCATATTTTAAAAGGTAAAATGACATAGAACATTTGAAAATGCAAATGCTTTCTCCATGGTTTTTAGGGGAATAACAAGATACACCAAAACCAAGAAAAATTAAGAATGAAAATAGATCAATTTAAAGAATTTAATGACCTTGACACACAGTGCTAATTCAATACCCTGGTAGCTATACAGCTATCCACATACAGTATCTTTACAAAGAACTCATGACCTTCTCAGCTATGCTCATGCACACTGACCTCTCCTGGGAGCCATTTCAGCTCCAGGATTTTAACCTCAAATGCACTTTACTCCAGCACCATACACTACTCATCGAGCGTGGTTTAGCCTTTCTTGCAGAAACAGGCACATCTTCTGTAATTGGGCTCAGAGAAAAGACAGCTGGTCTTCTTATAAAGGATCAGGCTTGGACTTGCTTCTAGCCTGGAAAAGGGCGACAGGTGCACCTAGAGAAGTGCTACCCCTCACTGTGCAAGGAAGAAATGAAAGCCTCTGAGAAGAGGTAGCGTATGGCTCATGGCAGTAAAGATATGGCTTCTTATCTGAAGGTTTTTAGTTCTGCTATTTTTGTGACACTGGATTTATCCAGGCTAAGAATAAATGGCAAGGGGTTGAACCTGGATGCTCTGTAAGGTCCTTCCAACCTGAGCTTTTCTGTGATTCAATTTGGTTGGGTTCTCCAAAACATTATGACTGCCTCATATTTTGCTGTACCACTTTACTGATTATGACAACATCTTGATATCTATTTCTTCTTTGGAGAGTTTCAAAATAAGTCTTCACTTTCCCAGTCAAAGCTTTGGAGTCCAATTTCTCCCTATGCACTAGGAGAGGAACAAAAAAAGGGAGACAAAAAAGAACAGTCATTTGCTGGAATTGTGAGCTGCTAATTTGCTTCTGCGTTTAGTGGCAGAAAGGATGAAGACAATCAATCCAGTTCTTCTCTACATATATGAACACAATGCAGCATGCTGAGAGTGGTAAATTGCACCATTTGAGACATGATGAAAAATCTTATCAGGTGAAACCATAGGTAAATCTTCACTGATAGATCATTACTCTGCAAAGTATCTGCAGGTTCTTGGAAGAGGTTTTTGAGCATCTGACTTAGTCAAAATGCAACTGTTATTGGATAATTAGACTGAATTAGACTACGTTTATGGTTGTTACCTGGAGTAGGTAGTACATTTGCAGCACAAACTTCCAGATTACTGCAATTCTTCTCCAATTTCCTCCTCCAAGTTTAAACAGTAATTTGGACATAAGTAAGTTCACATGAAAGTGTTAAACTTTAAACAAAATTCTACCTCTTTAGTGAACGTTTTCCTTAACATTCTTTTCTTTTTGTTGTGTTGAGCATTATCTAGTTCTCGCTTATGTGACATCTATCATAGCAAGATTTGTGCGGATATCATCCTCTTTTCCGGTTCATCCAGCCATGTCCAAACTGAATTTCTTAGATACATCAGTCAGTGGAGGTGCTTTTCTCTATCAGGCACATAGCTCAGCTCATTTCAGGCACTGAGACAGATGACATAAATATGAGCTGAGCCAAGCCGTATAAAACTACCTAAAATCCTTCTGAGGTTGTATAACTTCATAACTCTCCTGAGGTTCACTGAACAGTCATCTCTCTCTTATTTTTTCCTCTTTCTTTTAGCTGGGTTTAACTGACATGACCAAAACTCATTGCCTGGAAGTAAAAAGGAAAAAAAGCCTACTGTATATTTTACAGCTAGGTTGTAATTGGAGAACTGTGCTTTACTAGACCTGCCATAAAACCCTTTCATTGACATCTGAACACTGAAATATACGCAGGCTTTAGAGAAAAAAATAAATGAAATAATAATTTGAAAACAAAAGAAAACAAAACAAAAAGCAAAGAGAGGAACTATTTCCACACAGTTCAGATTTGGGACTGTTTTAGGTCTTTAAAATGAAACCCTGAATAGGGAATTGATTCACAACATTCCTCAAAATACCAAAGAATTATGACTCCTTGAATTCTGGAAAAGGAAGATTTGGGGCAGTCTGCACTCTCTGATATTAATAGTTGGCTGCATGAAGAGACTTATTCAGAGTTGTCCAGAAAGTTTTGGGGATGACAGAAATATATTTCATACCTGATTCTGCTCAAGTTGAGGTTTAATACTCTGCTCTGAATAGCAATACTTATGAAAACGGACAGACAGAACAGCAACCAATAATGTCTTCAACCTTAAATTCCCTTGGCCAAGTTTTAGGCACAGCAGCGGTTGTACTTTTCAGTCATCTGTAATAACTTCATGTTATCACACAAAGGCAGATTTCTTACAGGAGGGCACAAAAGGGTAAGTTCCTGAATTCAAATACTCATATTCGAAATATTGTATGCACATCAATGTTTGCTACTTTTTTTCATGTGGTGGGGATGTCATTCCAGAACTGAAACCTGAAACAATTTTTTTTTTTTGTGAAGTTTCTGATGAGTTCCTTCAAGCAGAAAAGTAGATGAGTAGATTTGTTCTGCTCAACCATTTATTTTTACGAGCATCTGTGAGGTTATGGGTTTAGAGCAGAAAAGGGAAAACTCATATCATAGAATCATAGAATCACAAGGTTGGAAAGAACCTACAAGATCATCTAGTCCAACCAGCCTCCTATCACCATTACTACCCATGAAACTACTAACCATATGTCATGGTACATCATGCAGACAAATCCAAACATTGTGGCTCTTTGGCTTCTGCATGCGTTGCCCGGAAGTGAAGGAGGACTGTGCAGCACTAAATGCACTAACTCACTTACAGGATGACCATATGTCATCATATGGTCAGGATGACATAATCTGTGTATCTGAATCGAGGAGTGAAAACTGGTGTAGCAGTGTTGTGCTTTCTGTTCAGGGGATGGTGAATAACGGTAGCATAAAAATAGCATCATCAAAGGGTGAGAGAATTCCTTCCTCGTAATATAAAATATCTCCACTGGGGTCACATTTGGATTCTGTGGACTGATGAGGAGATCAGTCTCGGTAATATAGTGTTAACTGTCTCTTCCTCTGATCCTGATGCATCTTACTCTCTTGCATACATATTTCTAGCTTGTTAGAATAGCAGCAGCATGACACTACAAAGGCCTGGGATGTATGTCTGTACATTGTAAGCAGAACTTACAGTGGCTCCAAGTTGGGTTTTATAATCAGATAGCAAAGCTAAGAAGATGGTTATGTTCTCTATCTTCCCCAAAAATAATAAAAGGAGACTCTGAAGCAGCTATGAGTGTGGGGAGACTCTGCAAAGCTCTTTTGAATTTTTAAAGTGCCTGCTTGGAAATATCTGCTGCTTTTTTGTCTCGTGTTCCTCAAAATCTGATCAAACGTTAAAGATGATCTGAATTTACATGGAGGAAATAAGTGCTCGCTTCCGCCATTATCTCCTTTTCTGCTTCCTTATAAATCCAAACTGGATAGCATCCAATTTCTCATTGCAACTGCCTCTGGAAATGAAAGAGAGCCTGAATAGAGGAGGAGATGAGCTGCTTTAAATGCTTTTTCATAGTTCTTCTCTCTGCTATGAAAGCTTCATTAAAAGCTGCAGCTTGCTTGTTTTCTAACTCTTCCAAAGTAATAAGCATATAATTGTCCTGAAAACTTGGGAGGAGTGTATCACTGTAAGTCATTATGGCATCATTTTATTTCAAGGTCCTTTCGCATTTTCTTGGGAATGAGAGACCTCTGTCATTCAGAAGTGAAGGAAATACAGAACGAGTGTCTTTTTGAAGAGGACACTGAAAATTTGCAATGTCAATATGTCTACAAAAATTGCTTCTTTGTGGACTGTGAGTTCATGTGGCATAGCACAACAATTATTTTGCCTTTTTTATCTTCTTAACCTGCACTGAAAACATGTCAGATACAGTGCTCACTGCTACCAGAGTAGGAGCCCTTTTATTTTGATTTGTTGAGATGCAGAATTATGAGTAATATTGAGGAGAATATGTGATGCCCGTAATACATTACAGCCTAGTCTGAAAAATTCAGCTACAGTGCTAAGATCCACACATGCTATAAATGATTACTCAGGAGTCCTTCTAATAACTGCTGTGGTGCAAAATAATCTTGCCTGCAGATGATAATAGCTGCTCTTTGGCAACAGCTGGGAGGGCTCTCAGACAGCATGCTGAGACACATGCATTTCATAACACGGAGGAGAACAACAATATTCAAAGTTCTTAAATCACCCTCTGAAATAACAGCTCTTCAGAATAAGTAGCTGCACCTCATGGGCTGACCAAATTCAATCCGATCTTGCATTTAATTATAAACTTGCATTTCTGATGGGACATATCCTTTCTGCATTGTGGAAGAAAACACTGCTTCTGCACTGCTCAAGGCTGAAGTTCAGAGTTATATCTGGCTTGCTCCACCTATGACAGCCCCAAGTATCCCCATATGTATTGTGATACAAAAGGGAAGTGATATCCTTGTGAGTGTCAATGCGTAGACCTCTCTCAGTTACAATGGAAAGGTAATTCTCAGGGTAAACTCATTAGCAAAGTAAGTCTAGTGTGAAAACAGAGAAAAATATTTTGAAAGTCAAATATGGATTCTATTAAAGCGAAGGTATATTTCTGTGGAATAAATTTCCTGTGGATCTCTTTTCCTACCTGCACTTCCTTGTTTTCTGCATGCCTGCAGAATTAATTACACTATGTGAAATCACAGTTGTTCTGAATCTCTCCTGCATCTTCTTGTTTTCTGTTTTCTTCTGGGATCCCAGTGAAAAATCCTTTCTAGTTTGTAATGAAACAGAATGGACTCGGATCTCATAAAAACTGAAACTATGAATTTTGAATGGCTATTCTTTTCCACATAAACTTGATAGCATCCATTTCCAAGCCTTCCCCAAGCTACCTCCATTCTGCAGTTCAGAGATGGGGATGTATATTTACATTTGTTAATTTTCTTCTGCCAGTCGAAGAAAATAAACCGATATTTCAGAGAAAATGAGATTAAAACCCACAGTGAGCGTTGCAGCTCAACCAGTAACGTTTTCTGATGCACTAAATAAAGATGGGTAAAGTCCTTTAGTATGAAAGACATTGCTTTTATTTTTATTTTAATTTTTTTAATCTTTTTTATCACTTGCAATCCGAAAACTGGCTTTAGGATTCTGCTCTGATTGAGGAGTTCTCTTGAGAGGAATAAAAGAGTATTCACCACAAGAGATACAATGACTTCTGCACCACCAGCTTTCTCTGAATTCAGAGAAAAGGTTCATGGAAGGCAAAGACAAATCTCATTGTGGAATTGAGGATGGAGGAAGAAATCCCGTGTTTTCCTCTAGAGAAAGAAGCCACTTTCCTTTTTCTTCTCCCCCATCCTCAGCTGCTAATTTACAAACCAGAAGGTCCTCAGTAAGCATTTGAGATTCCAGGTGAAAATAATCTCAAATTTGTGCTCTATTTGACTCAATCAGAGGACTATCTAGCCAGGAAAGGCAACACAGCTGAGTAGGAAGTTTTAAAATCAATCCTTGACATGCCTCTCCTTTTAATTTCTTTTGAATACTGACTGAATTTTTCTTCTATTTGTCCCTAATTTTAAAATCCAGAGAGAAAATAAGTAAAAATTTTGCTTTGCAGTTGATGTGCCACAATGCATGAGTTTTCATCTAAAACTTCAAGTATCTTCAGGTAGAGTAATCTCCAGACGCTTGGAAGCAATTAACATTTTCTGTTTTATAAAAAGTATTCTGCCCATGCTGTTTGTCATGTAACTATATAAATATTATTTTCAGAGTTTCTGCTAAAGCTGTGATTGCTCATCCCAGAGTCACTGGACTGATGAGGCAAGGTAAGCTTATAAAATGGGTTGGCGCTGCTCTTTGGGTCTAGGCCATTCTGCTAACGAACATCGCTGGGGTCTGCACTGGATAAGTCTCTCTTGTGTGATCAAATGAGGAGAGGAGGGAGAAGTGTGCTCTATTCCTGAAAGTCTGACACAGTTTTCTTCCCTTTCCTAGAAAAAATTACCCTCATTGAGGGGGTTTCATCAATAAAAGTCTTGAACTGTGGCCAGCAGCCATTTTTTTTTCTCCATTCCCTTATATTTAACCTATAAGTACATGCACAGGATCAAACTCCACATGCAAAAGCCTCATGGGACTTTACTTAGAAACAAACAAAGTGCAATTAAATGTATTATCCATCATCATAAGTTTATCGATGGCCTTTTTATTTTCCTTTTTGAACAGCAGTTTGCTAGTATGCCACTTGCAACAGAGAAGGAACTGATGCTGAAGAAGCACTTAGGTTGCGTGCTTAAATATTTATTAGTACAAGAAGCAGTGTACTGCAATGTTCTGGCTGTGTGTCACATTGGATTCACTTGTGTAGGTACAACCTGTAGGCAGCTGTTACACCTCAGAAACAAATCAGTCAAAGGACTGAGAGACATGAATGCCAACCAGACCTTGCCAATGATAGTCATAGCTTTCTAAAGAGGCTGGCACTGCTTTTCCTTTGCGCTCTGCATTTCTACTAGATTTTGTAGCCTCAGTAGCTTTTAGTGCAGGAATTGAATTCCATGGTTCCATGTTGCTTTAGAAACTTGAGATATATCTGATTTGCCCCTATTTTTATGTGTTATCAGTGTTCCCAAGGTACGTGAACAGAAGCTCTTTTGTTCTGTTGATTACATTGCAGGAATTAGGCAATTATGGAAGTTAGTACTCTATGGGAAGGAGAACGAAATGTGGTATGATAGAGCAGTACAGAACAGGGCTTCTAAATCTCCTCAGGTCTAGCTAACTTCCTAACCTTTTTAATGTTTTCATAATGCTTCCTGCAATGAAAGTAGCATCCGCTGCCTCACAATAAAACACTCCAAAAATAAAACAGCAAAAAATAGGTACTTTAAATCTCTCTACCTCAGAATTGTCAGTCTGGACCCATTTTCAGGATCACTGAAGGATCCCGAAATCAATGGAGTTGATTGAGATGAGCCAGAGGCAACCTGGCCACCAGCTACTCCAGAGCTGAGCAAGGAGGGGAAATAGGTCAGCAGAATGAAGGCAATGCTCCTTCATTAGCCCTGAACCTCTCTGAGTTCTGAAACAGCTGCACAGTGGTAATGAAGGTAGGAATCACCGCAGGCCACTCTTTGATCTCATGCCCAGGTCCAGTCTCCAGACCATGCATCTCAGCCTCAGGGCTTGCAAGCACACGCTGAGGCCTTAAATCAGATGGTCCTACTGGCTGTCAAGCAGAGAAAGCATCCCCAGGAGATGACTGGCAGTTCAGTAGAGCAGATTAGACAGTACAAAAGCAAAAATGGAGACAAACACAACAGATGTGGGGGGAAGCATTTTTTACCTTGTGAAATTCCTATGCTCTAGTCCCAGTTAGCCAGGAGAACAGCAAGTCGTCATTTCCATTCAGACTCCCAGGTCTGGGAGGAGAATTGTGCAAAAGATTAAGGAAGGTGTTAGAAAGGATGTGAAGAAAGAAAAATAGCATCTTTACAGGTTCAGAGGTGCCAAAACCCCAGCTCCAAGTACCCAGAAATGCCTAAAGCCATCCTTAATGACTCATCTCTAAATTGCAAGTTTAGTTTACAAACAACGCCGTTCTTGGGTAAGGTTTGGATGCATGTAACCAACCAAGCAGTGCTGTCAGGGTGCCTATTTACTAATCCTTCATGTCTCAGTCTGATATAATCCAATCCAATGGCTTCTTTTCTGGACACAGAGAGCCTTCTTATCTGTAGTTAGCTCCATATTACCAGATAATACCAGCAGAGCATCTCTGTCTTCTGAGGCTTGAGTTCCTGTCCAAGATTTGTCACTAAATGTAGGGGTTTTGATTCCAACCTGTGATTGCCAGTCTGCCTTTGTGCCCTGCCTGGGACAGCTTCCAAGCTGCAGCAGTTGTAGGATTTACCATGTGTGTGATGGCAGAAATCAGCATGCAGAAGGCCCTGTGCTTCCAGGAGCTCTCCACAGCAACCATTACAAATGGCTTGGCCCTCCCATATTCCTTTCAGTGTGACATCAGAAGAAACAGCAGTCACAGCACATCCTCTCGAAACAATTCCCTTCTGAATTGCCAGCAGGCAGTGCTGGGTGGGTGGCTGTGCGTGCTGAGATTTGTGCATGCAGCTTATTAGCTCATCATGGTAAATGCAACAAAAGCAAAGAGCAAAAGGTCTTGGCCAGCATCAGAACCCAACTGATGAAGTGAGGATTTCTCCAGTGTCCCTTGTGCTCTGTCACACAGAAGGGATCCTGATCAGGCTACTCAGGCACACGCTTGGAGCTTAGGAGTACCAAGGGTAAGGCTGAGCGGGTTCAACATGCTGCTCAAGAGATTTGGCCAAATCCTCCAATTTTCTTAAGGTTTTGCATTTTTATACTGAGTTTTGCAACAGTGATTTCCTACAGCTGTGTACTTTTAGCTGGGCCTTGTGTTTCAGCTTAGCTAGGAAATATGCTCTGTTAATTGGTTCAGTTGAGAGCCTGCTATCAAAACCAATTCTTTAAAAGAAAGAATTCCTTTGTATATTTGAACCTCTTCACCAGGAACATGTTTAGGCCAAGTTGGATGGGGCTCTGGGCAGCCTGATCTAGTATTAAATGTGGAGGTTGGTGATCCTTGAGGTCCATCCCTTCCAACCCAAGCCATTCTATGATTCCATGAATGGAAAAGAACTATGAGCTCAGAGTTGTTCTGGTCACAATTTCCCCAAGAAAATCAGGATATAAGCAACAGAAATCACTATAGCAGAGCCTGTGAAAAAAATGTTTTAATTCAGAAGCACTGAATATTTTTAGTATCACACACATATGTTTTTATCATTTTAAAACCTGTGATTTTAGATTAGATTGAAAGTGCCACTTTAAATGAATTGTCTGTATCTTTGTATACTTTTAGAGAATTGCTAAAGCAGTTTACAGATTATTTTAAAATAAAAGACTTATGCTGTGTGAGTTCAGATGTTCATCATCTCCATACATTCAATTACGGTGCCCTCTGTTACTGCTTTATAATTCAGCTAATACATCAGAATTATTTGATTTTCCCCAGCTTTCAGTAGTCATTTTGAAGCAATGCTTGAGCACTATTGCAAAAATCAGTGCACCTGAAACCCATTGTGTATGTAGTGGATTTTAACCCCTATGAAGATTTTAACCAATATGAAGATTTTAACCCCATGTAGAAATCCTTCATTTATCCTTCAGTGCTGAATGCTTTTAAAATTAGAGTTTGGTAAAAAATAATGGTGTCATTGAAGGCTCAGTGTAAATATTTGGTGAAAGAAGCATCTTTGCATGTGTTTTTTACAGCAAGAAAAGAAAAATTGATATTTTTTCCCCCTACTTTCTGATTATTGGGGATTGAGGGGAGAATCGTGGCTACAGTTTTTTAGGTGTCATAACCTGGAGATCAGCTTTTGGATGATGAGGCACACAGAATAAAAGACAGGTTTTTAAGGGGAGTAACAGCTCTTGGAAATGCATTGTGGCAGTTGGGTAGAAACCTTGCTTTCCTCTGTTGCTGAACAGCCCCTGTTTTTGACCAAAATAAGAAATTATTTGTCCTAAGAATATTTCATAATAGCTGATAGGACAAAAATGGGTATAAGAACGGGCTGATTAGGGAATGAGGGATATGAAATAAGCAAAAAAACATTGTCCTGTGGAAAATCTAGGTACCTCACCTTCAAGTCTTATCGAATTCTACCTTTACATATCAAAAGCTGTCATTTTCCTTGCAAATGAAAAGAAAGGGCTCTCTACCTGAGCCCACCTGATTTTCATTTTCTCTAGTAAGATTCTTCAGCTGTTGGCATTTTGTAGAAACTCTGTCTCCTCTTTAGTGCGTTTTCTTTCCCTCTCACCTCAGCCTTACAGCTTCAGCTGCTCGCTATCTTATTCTTGCTTTGTTGCACAAGAAGCATTCAGTAAGCTTTTCTGTGCATGTTCAGTAGTGAGTGACTATATTCAGTGGCACTTTTACTCATTTTAGAGTAAGAATTCCAACGGCAGAGGTTTTCTGAAGGGAAAGGCTCTGATTATGTTGGGTTTTAGTTAGGACTTCTGTAAAACAGCCTTATTTCTTTATGTCCATCCCCTTTTAGAAAGGAGAACACATGAGTATCTTGAATCTTTGTGGTGAGGACTAACTGCGTAGTCCAAGCCCAGATAAATACTACCTGAGATGGAGCAATGTGGCCACCAAACAGTGAAACTTGTTCTGATGAATAGGCAGGTGTGACTGAATGATACAAGACTTTCACTGCCACTAGCACAGAAGCAGTATGTGCAGATGAGGGAAGCCTGGGATATTTGAACACCTTGAAGCAGTAGCTCTTATTATTCAGTTGCAACGGATTTTAAGGGAGAGAAGAAATGCAGAGTTATTTTCCTTGACTTCACTGTCTTGCTGTGCAGAAAAGCAGAAGATGGCACACCATTTTAAAAAATGATAATTACATCCAAATTCCATTTGTTTGAGCCTATGAGTATGATTTTGTGGCAAACTGTCTTTCTACCTCTGTGAGATTAATCTCTCTAGAAAGCAGAGAATGAAGACATACAGCTCTTCAGATGCTGATGATCTATTTATTTATTTATCACCTTGATGAAACAATTAGGAGACGAGAGCCTCATAAATTACTTGTTCATGTTATGATGCTTAAACATTTTTTTCAGCAGCTGCACACGTGCTGTGCATCTTTCCTTGACTGGTCTTATGAGGTTATTAAAGGATATTTAAAGAAACTGCTACAATCTTCCCTATTGACTTGTTCATACACGTTGATAAGCCAAGTAGCTAATCCTCTCCTTTGTCCATCAGGCTGAAAGTGAGGCGTGGGGAGAATAGGAGGATCATCAGTAACCTGAAATGAGGAAGGAAATAAGAGCACTAATAGAGCATCATTCATGACAGCATGGCTGCCCATGAGTTTTCCCACACCGAACTGCACTGGGAATGTTTCTTCACTCTGGTCTATGTAGGATCATGAATTACTTACTGAGCACTGGGAGGACTCAGTCTCCTGATTACATACTTCGGGAGATCTATGCATGTGCACCAGTGGTTAGTAGGCTTAATCTTATAGAGCACACTAATTAGATATCTCCTTTCCTGTTGGGTTTGGCAAATAAATTGCTATCATCATTACCACAGATCATGGTGAAAGCCCTGCAAGTAGAACATCTGCTTTTAATTAAATACATGCAGAGATATATTTCAACATGTACCCATTAATCAAACTTTAACTTTGCTTTTAACCTCTTTTACTTAGTCAAACAGTTGTTATAAAAACATGTACTCATTCTTCCATGCAACAGTGGTTACAATTTTTTCTATATATGCATATATTTTAAAAAAAAAAAAAAAAAAAAAAAGAAAAAGAAAAAAGGCTCTTATCCTGGAAAGATTACATTGTTTTGTTTTTTTTTCCTATAGATTCCCTCAATTGTACTATTCATTTTGATCTAATTTTCAAAATGGGTGATCAGGTGCTTGAGATAAGACAGCTAGCTCTGAATTCCTCTAAAACTTCTGGAGGTCCATCACTGCCAGCATCTGTAAGCTCATTGCTGAGGAAGAAATTATTTGCTGCTGGCAGAGGGAAAGGCAAAGCTGATTTAGGAACCTTGGAATGAGGGGAGAATTGATAAAACATTTTCTGTCTCCAACTGTTCTCTGAGTTTTCTCACAGTCAAGAGTCAAAACTGATAGTACTTTAAGCAAGAAAGCTGTAGAACATCTTGAACTTTAGGGTCAGTGTGCTAATTGGGTAACAATTAATTTTGAGTGACCTCTAGTGGTGCTTTCCCACAATTTCCCTTCAATTAGATAAGTGGGATCCCTATTAGTAACGGAATATCAGGATCGGTATTTAATGGCCCTTTCTCAGCAGCAGGGTAAATAGTCCAAAGCTAGATGGGGAGGCCACATCATGGGTTTGCTTTTCTGAACAAAGCATCTGATAACTTGACGGAGCACATAGAGGATTTTCTTCATGCATCCTTTTTTGCCCACTGATCATTCCACAGCTCTGTGTTGCAAGGTAGCCCACAACCCAGGACTTCATTGCACGAATACGTCCAACTGTGCCTCTGCAGCAAAATGAAGATATGACTTCACCAGATGTAGGCACACTGTTATTAGCTTTAACCAAGCCTGTATGGGCAATTACAGCTGTGATTACTGTTATATTAATCTCCCATGGTATTCCTACTTGATGCAGCTACAGCGGTGGGACGGCAGAAGCAGCTGTGGGTCATCGCCTATGGACTCACACAGGAGGGAGACCTGCACGCCACAGTTTGAAGATTGGAAGAACAGAACTGTGACAGCAGCAGGAGGGGGATTTGCCATCTTCAAATTATACTTTACAGACACAACAGCCAAGGTAAAACCTTGTTTTATGACCCTGATTTTTGAGAGTGCAGTGTCCATCAGTGGCTCAGCTGTGCTCGTTGGCTCAAACAACTCTGCAGCGACTCCATTTAAGCTCTAATAGGAAGGCAAAGCAGTGAATAGCTAATTGGCCATCCTGTGCACAGAGGCCTGTATAGATGTCAGTGGCACTGCGTGTTTTATCAGCTCTCCCCCATAATTCCTTTCTCATGTGTGCCTTCCAGATCTCACCCCAACAACACCACTGGTGCCCAGAGTGCTGCTCAAGGGTCACCAATAGCTGATATCCTCTGATGAGATGCAAGGCCTGGGCCTAATTAGCTACAACCCCCTGAGATGGTTTATAAATGTGGCAGAATGAGCCCAAGGGTCTAAAGGATCAAGGCTCACTCTTCAAGTGAGATGTGCATAAACATATTAACAGCTATACATTTTAAAGTGCCTAGTTGCATGAGGTGGGGCTTTATTCTAGGTAATTGCCAGTTTCAGTTCAATTAGGCACATCTTGTCTTTTCAAATGCTCCATCCCACCAGCCAGCAATAAATGGATCTCCTCCCTTTCTGCTAAGCTTCTGTCTAGGGGAGGATTCTGAAGCATGGCCAAGCAGAAATGCTTAGTGTTTATTCTGAAAGCATATCTCTTTGAAGCACGGAGGACTTCAAAGTCAACAACCAAGAAGTCATGGACTGTAAAGATTTACTGTGCTCACAATTACAAACCTGCAACCCCCTGAAAAGTTGCACTAAAATGCATGAGTTAGTTCTGATGTAGAGATTTGAAGAATTTTAATTTGCATAGGTATTCATGCTGGCTTTAATAAACATAAATTAGTATTCAAATATTTTCCTCAAAATGCACCAGACTTGTAGGACAAAATGTGACCTGTCATTTTGATCTTTTTTTTTTTTTTTCAATGACCTTGAATAAATGCAAGGGAGAGAAAAGTCACTTGCAATTTTCTTTCCAAACATGGGGTGGTTTCTGACAAAGAATCTCAACCAAATTTTAGGTGATTGACAGTTCCCTTTACCAAAAAGGTTTAAGTCCAAAGATATTGTTAGAATATATGACATAATTATTTTGCCTAATGGAAATGCATTCATTTTGCTAGCAGTCTTGAATTGCTGCTACCTTAAAGGCAAATGCTTTAGTATATTAAGGATTTGAAACTTGGCTGATTAGTGCTATAAATCTTGAGCAGGAAGGGTAGGGAAATCTTCTATTTGGACTTTTGTTTAATTCATCATTGAACAACTTGAAAATATTTAATCCTCTCTTTATTTATTGTTTTATTCCACACATACACATCTTGCTTGTCTTATGGGCTGAATTTACTTGTTCCTTCCTTAGTAAAAACCTTTTAACACTTTTATTTAATGAGTAACAGAGACATGGCTCTTTATGGGCAATGCAGCGGGTCTTACTACCAGAAAAATGATATTTTTAATCTTCTTAAGTTGAAAGTATTCCAGTAATTAAATCTGGATCTGTAAGGTGAAAGGTCATAATTATTTTAAAAATACATTTATTAATTGCTAGTTATTCTTAATAATTACCACGTTTGGTTTTAATACCAATGGTAAATCATTGTAATTAACCGACCTGGCCCCAAGACAAAATTGTGATCCTTTCAAATCTCATAAGAGGAAAAAAAAGTCTCCATCTTTTTAGCAATCCAAAAGTCACTGAAGCCTCTCCCTCTAAAAGATCATCACTCTCCAGAGACTGTAAAGCCATTTTACTTATAGCTGATGGTTAAATTTGGTGTGACACATGAGTTGGGTAATCATGGTTAAGTACAGGAGATGGTAGAAACTCTTCCCATGCCATCTCGGTTTTCAGAGCAAGGCAAGGTAGCTCAGAGAGTCAGATTTGTCCATCAGTTGAGAGTAAGATGTGCTTCAGTGCTGCTGACGACAGGCAGAAATCTGTCCTCGGGGTATAAAGCAAATGAAGAGCTGTTATGATTTTGCGTGGACGACTAAACTTTCTGCATCCCTTGAGATTAGTCTTCCTCATCGGCCTTAATCAGAAGTGATTAGGTACAGCAGTAAGTGGACGTGGTATTAGGGCACAAGAAAAACATAGGAATTTTTGTGATTCTGCCCTGATCTGCCATGTGGGTAATGTAGCAGTGAAGAGGGAAATCTGGGGAGACGCTGAGTGAGAAAAACTGTTCTCTCTCATAGGTGTGTTTATTTACTGCTATGAGCTTGAACACTTCTCTGGAAGTACATAATCTGAATCTCTCTTTTCACTTCAGCTGTGATTTAAGCTTGCTGCAATACAGTGGGCTCAGCTGAACCTCGGGGCTTTATTAGGATCCAGAATGATAGTTTTCTAGTAAATAAAGGAGACTTCAAAGATACTTCTTCACAAAGATCGCTACTGTCTTCTGTGTCTGTTTTCAGGGGACTATATTCATTAAAAAAAAAAAATAGCAATAATCAAAGAGAGATATAATAAAAAATACAAATATTCTTCGAGGAAATCCCAGGAGATGTTCAAGGCTGGGTTGGACGGGGCCCTGGGCAGCCTGGTTGAGTATTAAATGCAGAGGTTGGCAGCCTTGCATGTGGCAGGGGGGTTGGAGCTTGATGATCCTTGGGGTCCCTTCCAACCCAAGATATTCTATGATTCTCTGAAATAACTCTATGTCACAGATCTTCCAGTTAAATGAGAACAGAGAAATATTTTGAAACCTTGTTATTCTGGAATAGTATTTATGTAAATGCAGCAGAATATATTCACCAATAAACCTGTAGATTAAAGACCTACATTGCAGATGCAGTGCTTAAAGTCTGCAAGATTTCTGCAAATATACCTTTATTAAAGATATAAAAAGATATAATTGTACTGAAAATGTGCAAAGTTAACATGGCCAAATAACAGCAGGAGTTGAAAATGTGGATATCATTTTACATACAGAAGTTCTGTATTCATTGTGACCATTAAAAGCCCCAAGCCATGGGGTTCACCTACAAAACTGGGAGAGGGAATAGATTTTTTCAGGCTTCACTTGTCCAGAGCATGGCAGCAACATTTAAAAAAAAAAAAATTAAGGAAAGGAAAGGGAAAAGGAAGGGGGAAAAAAGAAAAGGGGGGGGGGGGCGGGAGGGGAAGGTAAAATGGAAAAGGAAAGGGAAAGGAAAAGGGGAGAAGGAAAGGAGAGAAGAAGAAAAAATACTAATTCTGACTAAATTAACACATACTTACGTGCCAACTGAAGTATGAGAGATTACCCTAGGGGGCAGCTGGTTACCTGCAGGATTTCGAGGAAGAATGGATTGAATCCTGTGGAGAATAAGTAGTACTTTCTGGTTTTTGGATGACATGCTAACACCTTGAAAGAATTCAGAAGAATATTTACAAAATCTTGAGGAAATTCCAACAGGTTACCAAGCCATGCTTTAAAAATAAGTTTGTAGGTCAGGAGATATTTTTCACTCCTCTCAAAACTCAGATTCCCTACTTTTGCTTCAGGATAAAAATATCTTTAAAAGATAGAAACTAGGGAGTATGCATACATGCTTTGACGTTGGACAGTTTATGTTGTATTTATCCATGTTAAATCACTGTTATGGTAGCTCTAAACTATCACTGCTAGCTACTTAATGTCTTACCTGACATGTGAAAAATGAAATAGATTGGGATGAAAGAGTAAGAGGAGCTTTTTGGATGAAGCCATACAAGCCAGCAGATCTTAATGCTTTAATTTCATGGAATCATAGAATAGTTTGTGTTGGAAGGGACCTTGAAGATCATCCTGTTCCAACCCCCCTGCTATAGGCAGCAACACCTTCCTCTACACCAGGTTTCTCAAAGTTCCATCCAGCCTGGCTTGAATGCTTCCAGGGAGGGGGCACTCAGAGCCTCACTGGACAAAGATTGTCCATTCGGATTTGGAATGTCATTTTCTGCTAGAATAAGGGCTGTTGTTCCAGAAGATCCTAAGAGCAAAATGTTCCTCAATACTTGTTTTTTAAATAATTATCAAAATGTGAAATAACATTTCTGTATCTGTTTTCTGGGGACTATATTCATTAAAAAAAAAAAAAAAAAAAAAAAAGAAGAAGAAGAAACATTTAAATATTTTAATGGACTTGCAGTCTCAGGGTTTAATAAATTAGTGGAGATGAAAAAGCAGAATAAAAAGATTTTCATGATGCCAAAATAAGACCAAGGCTTGAGTACCCTGCAGCTTGTGTGAGCAAGGAGAGGAGGAGAAATGCTAGTACCACCGTGAATATCCTGCATTATTGCCTGGACTTGCAACCAATTCCTCTGGTAGCCATATTTGTTATAATGAATTCCTGGAAATATTTGTGAGATTCTCCAGGGGGCTGCAGTGGCCTTGGGGACACTTGTGAGCACTTCTGCCTTGGTCCCATCCAAAACCCTCTGCAGATACGCACTTGGGAGCCACCAAGAGCCTTTGGCCTCATCCACTCACTCCCCAGACCCATCAGAAACAAGTTCTGGTATTTGAGTACAATCCTGGGGCCCATGAGTTCAGCTTAGTGACTGGGAGGAAAAGAAAACATTATTGTCCTCAGTTAATTGCTTCTTTGTGACAGAACACACTTCAAAGACGCTTTAGTCTCCAGTGCATCTTAGCTGAGAAAAGCCCATATTAGTGATTTTAAAACCCCCCTATTTCCAACAACTCAGATGAGTGAATTTCGTGCTACAGAATATTCACCACCAAGCATCTCCATCAGCAAAAGTGGAACTCGAAATTAGTTTGGGGCTTGGGTGGTATTTTTTTTGTTTTGTTTTGTTTTTTAAAGTGCTGTTTTAATGAGGTGTTTAGTTTAGCACATTTGGCTCCTCCAAATTACCTCAGGGGGATTCATATGCTAACGAACTACACAGCTGTTGTTTGTGAAACCAGCCTAGCACAAGCAGAGCGTGTAGTGCAAAGATTTAAATGCTCTGTTGGAGAGGTCACTGCACTCCTTCCTCTGCTATCAGTTATTAATAATGAGTCTACTACTTAATTGTAAACAATAGATTGGTTGGGTTTGGGTTCAAGTGCTTGGGGGGGTGATAAGAAGGATAAAATCATGGAATGACCTGATTTTATGCAACTGGTGAAGCATTTTGGGGTGGGGAAGGTTGGCAGAGAAGTTAAAGGCACTGGTCATGGCCTGACGAGGCTGCAATGAGCAGGACTGATGTTTGCAATAATTGTTGTTGTATAAACACTCCCTGATATACTTCAAAAGCTTTAAATCTGAATTTCTTAAATTAAGCAGGCTTTGCTCCTGGCAAGAAATAAGCCATTTTCATTTTAAAGATGTCACTTTATATTTAAGGAAATTAATAGCTGGGAAAGTAAAGAAAAAAAAAAAAAAGAAAAAGAAAAAAAGAAAGAAAAAATAAAAGCAAGCAATCTGATTTTTAAAGGCCAGACACAATTTGTATACTCAAGGAGGAATCCCAGTTTCCACCACCTCCTGAGAAGTAATAGTGGCCAAGAGAGATGCTGGCATCGCTCAGCAGGCAGCATGTTGTCCATGAGCTGGGAACTGCTGCTTTGCAGGCTGCTCACATGTAACATATTCCTCATAATGCTGGCTCGTAGGTCATTTAATCATTTAAATATTTGTGCTTTATTACTGAAAATAAGTTCCGTGATTAATCATTAACATCAGAGCAACCTCTGCCGGCTACTGGGGACAGAGCTCTCAGCAGCATAACGCGTTCAAAGATTTGAATTTGATATGCCTGCTGTATGATTCACACTTTTATTGTCTCTCAAACCCATTAGTATTTAAGTACAAGTAATGGTATTTTGCCTAGAATTTAGGCAGAATATAAAATAAATGTACAGTGGGAGCTTTGCCAAGTTTGAAGAACTCCTCATTGGCGCTGTAGTCCCGAGAGCAGCAGCTTCTGGCAAAGTGAACGCAAACACAGAGACTTCCCTGAGTACAAAGCAAGGATCCTCATCGAGGCCCCCATGCCACAGCTCAGATGGCATAATTAAGTTCAAACCAAGGAAGAAAGTCCTTGCCTGGATAAAGACAGAAACCATCGGTTCTTGTTTTCTTTGGAAATTAACTATCAGAAAGACCTGATATTCCTCCAAGTGCCTTTCTAGAAATACAAAAAAAATCCATATTAGAAAAAAAAAAAAAAAAAAAAAAATTCTAAATGTCCTTCTATTGCTGTTTTACAGATGAGAAACTGAGACGCAGACTGATCCCAACTCCCAGCTCTCTCAGATTATTTGGCTGGGAAATAACACTGAGGATCAATGGAAGATCACATCCATTTGGAGGTACAGTCCATTTGTAAGATTTTGGGACATTCTGTATCCTCGCCCAGTGCCACTGCTTGAGGGTGATAGCAGAGATGAGTTAATGTCACCTCCAGTATCCGCGTACCTAACGGTCAGCTGTCCTCAAGGAAGAGGGCTAAAATCAGCAGCTCATTTAACTCAACAGACTGTTGAGAACTCTCCATGCATAAGTTTTTACTGACGTGCATTAGCTGGATGCAAACTGGTTGACTAAATTGCAAAAATCAAATTCATCTTTTCCAGTTTGCAAGCTCCTCTTCTGAGCGCCCATTCAGTATGGAGATACCGACAGTGTTCGGGGATTTTATTTCATTTTTTGTTGCTAGTTCTATATAATGGAAGTATATCAAGTGCTGTGCATAAGATGCTATTAGGACATTAGGATTACTCATCGCAAAGACACGTGTAATATAGAGTGGCTGTTTCCTTGCACAGCATGGAACCAGAATGCCTGCCAATTGGAAATGAAGTCACCTTCCATTTCAGGCTGATTTATCTACAAAATATGAGTTTTCCTGTGGATCTGGAATTGCCAGGCATGTTGGATAGGAAGTAGTTGTGAAACCCAACCTTTCTGGAAGGTGGGGAGCTTGGAAATACACTGACACCCTTCTCCAATTTCTTGGCTCAGCCGCTTGTATTCAGCCGATCTGAAATCCTCTCTTTCAAGAGGGCACATTTTCTGCCTACTGTGGTTTTGCAGCTCTGGTAGCATTAATGCCATCTCCTAGAGCACAGCAGGCTTTTCCATTAGGATCTTGGAAAAGCCAGGTTGGATACAGGCTAGCAGAACCCACTGAAGATTTCAGGACCTCCAAATACTTTGTCTTGTACATTTAAGGATTCCACAAAATACATGTAAGCAGAGATTAAACGTTCACAGGAGAGCACAGATGGTTGAGTAGCACTCATTTTGATCACCAACATTCGTAAAAGTTCTAGCCAAAAGGAAAGGATTTTTCCTTTATGTGAGAAAAGATTGACTTCTGAGACCCTTGTATTTAAATACCAGTAGCTGGTGCATCACCACTGATGTAGGTTGTCATTTCTGATTAAAAAAAAACAAAACAAAACAACTCTGTATCAACATAAAATTATTGTGCAGCAATTTAATGGCACAGCTCTTCTCTATGAGCTCGGAAAACATCCCATTAAGTCTTTCACCAATTGCCACAATAACTTCTGCTGACATGCTCATTTGTTCTCATCTCCGAATAAATCTGCTCGATGACTTCCACAGGACAAAGCAGGGATTTCCCAGGCCGTGATTCAGCACAGATTCATTCCAGCACCTCGGTATTCTCTCCATCTCAGCTCTGGGTGAGGCTGAGGTTGGAGATGCCACTTCACACCAGCTCAGATGGGGGCTGTGTGTACTGCACGGCGCTGGTGTGAGACAGCTGATGAAATGTTTTTTGCTTCTCTCTCGGATCTATTTCAGTGCTCTTCACCATCTGGTGAAACACTTCAAGGAAGAAAACAGCCTTGCAATGTCTCATTTTGCCGTGGTTTTTGAGCATCATTTTAATGATCTTTGTGTCATTTAAGTATGATTACTTGTCCTCTAAGACTTTTCCTGTTTATACTTAAATAGTGTTGGAGCGTAGCCAGACACACTTTAAACAAAATGATAGAAAATAGTACTTTTTTTTTTTTTTTTTTTTTTTTTTTTTGTCATAAAAGCTTAAAAGAATCATTTACAATTTGAGAACATAGTGGCACTTTGCATTCTGGTAGGGTTTTGTCTTTTTTTTTTTTAATCTCCTTGTAGTAGTAGAAAAATAAATGAATTAAACAAGCGTAATTACCAGTTAAATTTTACAAAATACCAAAGAAATGGAAGGCTTAATTCAAAAGGGTGGTAATGTTATAAATAATTAAGTCAAATTGTTTTCATTTTCATGCCGCATATTGTTTCCTTCAGACTGTAATGGTACAAGGCAAAGTATGTGCCGTGCTAGAACAAGACAAATAACAGATAAATTTATTCATAAACACTTTGTGGATTTGTAATTAGAAGTTCACTGCGGCGGTTTTCACTGGTCTTTATTTTTTTTCCCCAATTTCTGTAAATATTTGCATGATTAAATTTTTGCTTTGAGAATGCAGACAGATGCAGAATGCACTGCGGAAGTGCTGTGAAACCTTCCTCATTTCTTGGCTGAAGTGGCAACCAGATCCCCAGCATCCTCAACACAGCATGGCCATCTGCCAGCTGGGTTAGCCAGCACCATGCCTATGGAGGTTGGGAGCTGTTGGGATGGGTTTGTGTGTGGCAGTTTTCCCTCTTTTAATTAATTAATACCCAGAAAAGGAGTTTTTCTGACCCACGGATGATAATGACCTGGTAGATATAAAATTCACTGGACTTCAGGGACCAGCAGTGACTTCTGCCAGAAAAGGGGGGCTGACGAATGAAATGATTGTGTAAGATGAATGCAGCACCATATGCATGAAACACTATGATCATTGCCTACGTTTTGTGGGTCTGGCATGCAGAATGCCTTCAGTGCTGTATCTTCAATGAACCCATTTCAGTGTGAAGTTGTGACAACCTGCGGAGAACAGAAGATCTCCTGACGCCCAATACACACCATTACAAGACTTCAAACGCCAGGTGATGATACTGAAAGGGACATCCAGAGCTCCACCACAACAGCAACTCCTGTTCTGAACCTGTTTGTGGAACTACCTCTTGGTTTATTTTGAGCATGGTACAAATTTACTAAAATTAAACTTTTGAAAATACGAAGACACAGAAGCAAGTTAAACCTCCTGAGTAAATTTGCCATTCAGCACGCTCTAGATGTATTCACTTTTTATGAAAGTAAGACTATGCTAGGATTACCTGTATTTCCTCAGGGTAGGGGTCCTTATTCTGCCCCTGTTGCACTCACACAGATCCTACTGGTACCATAATGTGAGCAGCAGAGTTTGCAGCACTGCTCACAGCTCTTGCCTGCAGGTATCCCATGAACATCAATATCTTCCATCATTGCATCAGTGCAGCGTGAAGTACCAGGTGAGCTTGTGTCTGTGCCCAGCCCCAGGGAAGGATTTGCCATACACTAGTGTGCTAAAATGAGCTGGGCTGGGGTCAAAACAGCAAGGTCCTCAGCTCTGCTGATTCACTGCTTATCCTTCCAGCAGCCCGAGGGAGCTGCAACATGTGTGGTGCTTCCCTTCCCCTCTCGCTGCAGTGGAGCACGGCTTCTGCATAGCACTACTGGCCTCTGCTGCCAGCACGGGAGAGGAGGAGAGAAGAGAAATTGAAGGGGACTTTCCACCTCCCTGCTTTTCTGGAGGGCCTCCTGATCCCTGCCTATGAGCCGGAGGAAAAGCAATCTTTCATCCTTACCTTATTTCCATGCTTACAAATAAAGGTCAAGGCTCCTCTGCTGTATTCAATGCTGTACCAGCTTTAAACAACCACCCTGAAATGTAATTGTAATTAGTTTCCTTTCAATCTTGATGTGAAGAGTGATCTTAAAATGCCAGGGCTGTAGCAGCGCGTGTGATTAACAAGCACAGAGAAAGGCAATGTGTGGAAAAATATGGATAGAAATGAACAAAATGCAAATGTTGCACTGCTCTAAATTTTATTATCCTCTCAGCTCTTCATAAAATACTGTAGACATCATTTGATTATATTTTTAGTCTAGGGAATTAATTTTTAACTAGGGAACTCATTTCTGCCTTATGATTATTCTTCTCTGCAGTGGCCTGTAGGTCTGAACTAAAAAATCACAGTTTTAATTGAGCTAATGATGCCCAGAACTCACATTAATCTCACTTATGTGTGTGTCATGCCATGCAGTGTGTGATATAGCTGCCAGTAACGTGTGCATCATTTCATACCAATGATTCCTCCAGGGGACCAAGTAAATCCTGGCTGGCTTGGGTCTGCATCCCACTATTGTCACTGCCCAGAAGACTCCTTGGAAATGCTGATGACTGGGCAGCCAGCAGAGGGAAAAGAAAATAGCAAAAACAGCATTCATGATCAGCCTCCATGTCCACCCCAGCTCTTTCAAGAGCTTTTAACACCTGCACATTTTGGCTTGTGACATCCAGACTCACAGTAGGGATCAACAAACATTTGGGAATCTATAGCTCTGTATGTTCACCTCATCCGACAGCCACCATCCCACAGCCTCGGTTTTCAACTCTCTGTGCTGGAATCCACATTAAACAGAGCAGTGAAGTTCCAATTGTTTGTTGTCAAAGAGTTTCAGTTTTGTGATGAAAGATGTGACCTTTCTTTGCGGCAAGAGTCCTTTCTGATTGATTAGTAAACATGAGGTAAAATGCAGGAGCACGCCAGCGTTAACTTGGTACTGCCACTGGCTCTGTGCATCAAATATTTTTGCTTTATTTTGAACATCCTGTTAATGAGAAAAACATTCTAATCAAAGAAACGTGTTTCCTTCAATTCTCTGTACAGTGTAATTTGCTGCTTCAGAATGACATGCTCAATTATATCTGTTTTATTCCCAAATTAGAAAAAAAGAAAAAAAAAAGCTTCAGAAAATTATTAACTAAGACTCTTAACAAGTGTTAAGCAACATCCAGTATTAATTATTTAATCATTTTTTTAATTCTTTCTCATCAGGTAAGAAGA
Source organism: Centrocercus urophasianus (assembly GCF_019232065.1). NCBI lineage: Eukaryota > Metazoa > Chordata > Aves > Galliformes > Phasianidae > Centrocercus > Centrocercus urophasianus. The sequence continues at coordinate 2,825,351 of NW_024884744.1, read as the reverse complement.
GAATAGCATGCTTGTTCAGAGGATGGTTTTTTGCTTAGCACCGTTGTGCTCAGGACTGGACTCCAAAAGCAAGCTCAAGGTAAGAGGCCTCTGCAGACATTGATGGGCAGAAACCTTTTAATTAAAGCCACCAAAGAGGCAGTGTGATCGAGTGCAAGGAACAGCATTTCTATGTGCATTATGGTACATGAGAAATGGGCTGGTGAAGGACCCAACAGAGGCTGAGTACAAGAGAGGGGTGCGCACGCCGCAGAGCAAGCTAACTGGGCAAAGGTTGTGTTCTGGATGAGGACACCAAGGTTCACGTACTCGTGGTCTCATATGAGCACCCCAGCCACTTCCAGCCTCCCCCAGTATTGCCCTCTCTGTCCTCCCACCACCCATTGCCCTTTCCCATTTTCCCAGATCTCACCGCACTCCAGGACCACACCAAAGGAGTTACCTCAGGACGTGGCAGCCTCCTCAATGCTGAGCAGCTTCTCAGAGAGCGTGTGGGCTTTGAGAAGAAGGAGGCCTTTTATTTGTGTTCTGTTCCCTAACATTTGGATAAAGCCTCGTTCATCTCAGCCATCCTCTGCTGCTAGGAGAAACCCCCTGTTTGTGGCATTGTGGAGAGCCCATTTTGGGCTGCTGTGGTCCTCTACTGCTTCTCTTTAGGACTCTGATGATACCTGTGTGAACAAGCAGAAGAGTGCCATGCCAAGAAATGGGCACATGTATTACTTGGGTGCATCATTTAATCAATTCCCTCTGTGTTATAATTTCCTCTGCTACTCAAAGGACCATGGACCTTGCACACTGCTGCCATGATAAAAACTTAAGTTTTGGCATACATCGCTTTCTTTTCACAATCCTTCACATCACTGGTATCTCCTTCTTCCTTTCCTTCAAGTTGCAGCCAAGCTCCTGACTGGATTGGGTTCCTATTGGTGAGGTACAGAAAAAACATGGCAGCTTGGCCCATCTCTTTGGCTCCACCTCTAGAAAGAGGGAAGTCTCCACGTCCACGTGCAAATTTCCTCACACTTCAGCAGCCTGGCCTTAGGCCATCGAGCCACCTTCGCTGGCACTGCTGATACTTGGCATGAAGTTCTCCCATCCTAATTCCTGCTAGAACAGATTGTACAGAACACATCATGGTTTGAAGGCTGTCCAAGAGGTGCTCTGTGGGTTGGAAGTCCTCATCTAGGTCAGGATCAATACTTAATTAAAACCCTTGTGAAGCAAGGCCTGCTCCTCAGCTCCTCTGTTATGGAGGATTATTTGATTCACTTACAGGAGCATGCAGTACTTTGCTAAATCTTTTCCAGAAGTGTTGCCATGAAATATTTCCTCCAAGAGCAATAAAGGACCCTCTATATTTTTAAGTTTGTCAGAAAGACTTTGCCGCAGTATAAAATATAGGTCCCTTCAAGAATAAGCTTCTTGTTAACTGAAATAGTCCCTCTGTATACATAAATGCACAGTGCCATGCACTTTTTTTTTTTTTTTTTTGTGTGTGTGTGTGTGTGTCACAATTTCATTCAAATAAAAACTATTTATGGCAATTCCATCAACTGCCATTTAAGGGGGCTCATTAAGAACAGCAGGATGTGATTAGTCCCACATGGGGAGCCTGTGTTTTATCAAAAGAAAACAACAATCAGCTGGTAGAGCTACTTACAGCAGGGAAAGGAATGGTGAGAAGGAGAGCTGAAGGGAGCAGTGACCCAGGAGAGTGAGTACTGGGTATGAGACAAGAAGCTTTTGAATCTACATTGGGTGAGTTCTTTGCTGAGTTCATTTCTATCTGTCAGCTTTGTTCGGTACCATGCATCCCAATTCAAACTGATAGCAAGTATCTGAGTCAAATAAGTGAATATTTCTGCTAAATGTTGATTGTCACATCCTGTTACTGCATTTTGCTTTCTTCGCCATATGTACTAACATGATGTAGTGGAGCACAACATGATGCAACCTGAGTGATTTAATGTGACATGACAGAAAAATATTGCTGCAGCTTTCAGAATAAACACCTGCTTTTAGCAGTTATTTTCTCTGCTAGAAGCAGTTTCTTAAAATATATTACCTGGATTCTGCTGAAGTATGTTGCACCTCTCTGGATGTGTGTCTCCATAATTTCCGCTACATGTTTATTCTTCATTTTTGTTTATTCTAGATAGCCATGTTGAGTGTGTTTATTGTTTAATTGTGGGGAAATGAAGTAATCCAAACCATGAGTGGAGAGATATATGGACAGACATGTTGTTATTGTAAAAACAAAACAACACTGGTTCTGTCAACAGCAAACTGTATTTACTTATATGTACTAATAATAAGAAAAGTTTGGGAAAACTTGTTTTTCCTCTAAAAACTTCCTTGGATTATTATAGGTGAAAACTGGATAAAGATCATCTCTCCTTGGAGAGATGCGGACACAGGAAAGGCAAACACTGAATTGTTGATTTTGCATTTGCAAATGTAGGTTTTATGAATGGGAGCATTTTTAATAAGAAAGTCAAGGCTTAGGTGAGTCTTCCTAGAATTTTGTTTCATTATCCTTGACCTGACTGACAGAAATATTAGCAGTGGGAAATGTTATTTTTAAGAAATAAAGTAGTTTATTCCTATTGATTTAATATTCTTTCCTTCCAAAAATTCATCCATCTGGGTGTGAATGCGTGAAAGCTAATTAAATTGGCAGCAGTATCTCTGTACCTCTCACGTGGAGAATATTTGTCTTGAGTTAGAAGAGCTTCACTCTCCAGGGCTGATACAGAAGTCATTTCCAAAGCAGAAGGAAAGGGAAGGAAATTCCAGTGACCTTCATCTCATCGGATCACAAAATTCAAAGCAGCTGTTTTACAGGGAAAAAAGAATAAATTAAACAGATCTCCACATTCTCTTGGAAAGGGATAAAACCTTTACCTTGAGGTCAGAAAGCCTACATCCATTTCTGAGTACCCATAAGGTTTCTACCAGCTGTCCTTCTTGTCCATTACCCAGAAAAAGATGCTACCTTGAAATACTGGTGGCAACTCCTACCGTTGCATTTCCCAGAAGTAGCACAAATGCAGGGCCAGGGTCGTGGCTTGGAAAAACAAGTGTCTTCAATGTTGCAGAGAGGGGAGAAAATAGGGTGATTTTCCCAAATCTGTCCTCATGTGTACTGCTGCAGCACACTGCCTGTTGTATCAGCACCTCGGGGCCCTCGGGAACCATCGGTTGGCAGCCAGCCCCAGGTGCACAGCGGGAGCACGGTGCTCCACTCTGTGTGTGCAGCTATGCAGGGGTGTGGGTTTGGTAGCACAGGAGCCAAATTCTTTAGTTTCTCTAAATGCAAAGCACCTTTTGACTTTTGGTAAAAATTAAACTCTCGGAAGGTTTGAGTGAAGTTGGTTTTAATTTATAATAAAAATGAGGACACCGTTGCTGATAATTGTACAAAGCCTCCAAAGAGCTCCATTGCTATGTAATGCCAGCAAGCTGGCAATGTATTTTAATGTATTTATTTGATTATGCATTCATTCATGTATTCAGTCATTCATTCAGACACTTGTTCATTCATCCCTGTCCCTTTGCAGGAAGAGCACATAAGCCAGCAGTGGCATACTTCTTCACTGTCCTGATTTACAGCCATGGCTCTGAGTTGGTATCGATAAATCACTTTGGTCCTCTTCAATCCAGCCCTATCCCTCATTAATAATGGGGATTTGAAGGAAGGATTAAAAATCATATCAGATCATAGATAGATAGACAGATATGCATATTAGTTGCAGCACTTTAATCAAAATGCTGACTTATTGGATTTCTTTTTATTTAAGACCTTTCATTTTCATGTTTCTCTAGGTCATGCAATTATTTCCACAATCTCTGACTTTTTATTAACTAGCCCATTGACTTCACTAGCACAACTGATTGAGGAGGTACCTGGTGCTGTCCTGGTACCTGCCCAGGTGTATGCAGAGCTCTAGCAAGACTGGCACTCTCATCTCTCTTTATTGCCTGTATTTTGTAGTATCATAGAATGGTTTGGGTTGGAAGGGACCTCAACGGTCATCAAGCTCCTGCTTGCCTGCCACAGGCAGGGCTGCCAACCTCCACATTTAATACCAGACCAGGCTGCCCAGGGTCCCATTCAACCTGGCCTTGAACACCTCCAGGGTTGGGGCATCCACAATCTCTCTGGGCAAAATTTCATGGCTTCTTACCATCTTCTGGCCTTGGGAAATATTTATTTAACAATGCCTTTCTGGAGGGCCACTTCTGGTAGGCAGCAGCTGGATGAGCTGTACCTGGGATTACCTCAGCATTACTCCTCCCAGCCTAATCGCATGCCTTTTATCTGCTTCTGAGTATGCTTGAACACAGGAGGATGTTCTTTGAAAAGGGACTGAAAAGAAGGAGAGAGCTCATTTTTGAGCTGGGATCACTCGCTTTCTGACAGCTGCAGGAACACTTTTTCTTGTATATCTCTGAAATACCCTTAATTATTCTCACAGACAACTTGCAATGTAATGGCGTCCCTAAACTGTTAACCTTGAAAAAACATTTGACAATGTACTAACATCTCAGAAACTTGTTATTCCAGGGAATATAATAAACCCATAAATATCCTAGCTTCTCTCAGAAGTCCCAGAATAATTCTTTGTTGTCAGTCTTTTTGTTCCCCTCAATTTTTTGTTTTGACCTGGTAGCAGGAGATGCTGGAGAGAAAGAGCATGTTAAAAAGAGTAATAATAATAATAGCAAAAAAGCAGTTTTGAAAATGTAGTTATGTATCATATATAACGCCTCCTACAAAAGGAGATGTCCCTTGTCTTCTCACCATTTCTGTGCCTTGAGGGCACTGAAGGGTGGAGCCACTTAATGGCAATTTGGGACAGAGCTGGTCCCTGGTAAACAAAACCAACAACGCTGCCATTCCAGTGCTCTCCCCCTGCCTCCCTCCCCTCCTTCGCATGTGAGGTTTGTGTGTAGCTGCAAGTGCTGCTTTTTAAATAAACACCTCCTACTTTAAAAGAATTACAATGCCATATAGGCTGACAATGTGCTTAAATGCCATGCTTGCTTTGGCAGAGAAAATGAGAAATTGAAGATACCTGCATTTCTCTGACATCAGTGACCTTATTAAAGTCACAGAAATCCCAGATAACTGAATAACTTTAATTAAAGTTATTAAAATTTCTTTTATGTGTTAGTCCTTACAAGCTCAGAAGCTCTGTTACGTTCAACATGCTGGCATGGGTGGCTGTTGATAACAGAGATGCTCCTCTTCCAGGCCTGTCTGCTGCTCTTACCATGCAGCCGTTTGAAATCACTAGGAAAAAATAATCATAGGCTTAAAAAAGCTAAAGCAGACAGGTTGCTTCATATTATTTCAGTATGTGTGTTTGCTATCACAACCGAATGTTCCCATTAAAATAATAGTCTGATATTTTTTCTTCCTAAAATCAGATTCCGAACAGAAGGATTAGACTAAGGCAAATTCAGAAAGAGGGTTTGGATCTGGGTTCAAATGTGCATTGGAAACTGTGGAAACCCTTTCATCTGAGGCCTTCAGTATTTTAGTAATAACGGTTTTCCTAAAATTACATGTTCGTTATATATTTCTGTATCAGGGATTAACTATGTAGCTTAGCAGAAAACAGAAAAGGAGATCATTATTTTGTGATTTAATTTAGAGGAATTTGATGGCTGGGGATCAGTAGGGAAAACAAGCACAGCTGCATTACTTAGTATATTCTAATGGGAAAATAATAATTTCCGCGCTGTTCCTCCCTTATTTTCAGCACGTTTGTAGGTATTTCTCTCATATTGTGATCTAGCAGCTCAGAATGCTTGAAAAGCGCGAGTCTGTTTTTCACTAAAGGAGCACATCCTCACTTAGTTTGGATTGCCCTTCCACTTTTATTTGCTCATCTTCATACAAAAATGGTGTAACCATGCTGGTAAAATGACTTTAGTATGTACTTGGGAACTTGTGGCATGTAGACCAAAATCAATTCTCAACAGATCACAGGTACTTGTAAAACTTGGCCGTCCTAGAAATGCTTCACGGCCTGGACAGTATTTTTTGCCTTACAACAAATCTTTGAGGTAGGGAACCGCTTTTGCAGAGAGTGGAAGCTCAGGGGGCAGAAGGTGTCTGAGGTCATTCTGGAAATGCTTGGCACAGCAGGGTGGTGAACCAGCATCTTCCAGACCCTTCAAGCTTCAGCTTCCTCTTTCGATGCAGCTTTTCCCCCCAGACACAGCGTCCTTCTCTTCAATCCCTCCTAATGCCAACAGCTGACACTCTTATGTGGCTTAAACTGTTTAAACCATCCACCATATTGCAACGCTTACCAGGAAAATAACAGGGCTGTTGTGTCTACTCTGAGCATTTCCTCACCCGTGGTATTGCATTTCGAAATGCTGGATTTCCTCTTTGAGGAGCAGATTTGCGCGACTTGCTCTTTATCACATAATAGAACTCTTAGAGGAGCTGCTTTTTTACCTCTCTCAAGACGTAGCAGAAGACTGAGATGCTAAAAACAGCTTTTCAAAGATTCAAATTAACGCTGACAGAGCCAATTTCACCTGGACATAATACTGGGATCGTAACATGAACCATCACCAAATATCTGAGAGCTTGTGGGGGGTGTTTATGGAATCTTCTTAGAACATCAGCCATCTCTAAAATAAATGCAATTAGTGCTTGTTACCCTCCTGTCTAATTCTGATACTGGATTTTATCACTTTGGCCAAAAACATCATCTGATTCAAATACATCTATTCCCCACTTAGCTGAATGTTATCTAACACCAGCTCAGTGGTTGCTAGCTGTTCATTCAGGCTTTTGCTAGATACTTCCAAATACGTTTTAAAGCATGAGATTTGTTTCCAAACGATTAGCAACGACTCTGCAACTTCCTATTTGCTTAATTTATTTTTTTTTTTTTTTACTAGTTGAGTCAGCAATTTCAACATCGTTGTAATACCAATCAGAGCAATATGTCTGCTCCAGGAATACCATTGGCTCAGTGATGCGTCTGTCTGCATTGCCAGCTCCTTTCCTAGAGGCTTGTTTTTTTTTACACAGCATTCTGTTCGTCCTGTGCGTGCCACAGCTGCATATTGAAGCAGCACAGCAAAGGCTTTGGGGATTTCCCAACAATAAAGTTAAAATCTCTTCCCTGGTTAGTATTCAGCAGCACTATACCATTTAGCAGACATTTTCTCTTCTCCCAGTTTTCAATAGAATGCATTTATCAGCGTGGAGTAGCAATCAACATGCATTTGCTTGTGTATTTATGTAAGTCAGCTGTGTACTTCCTCATTATTTGCAGTTTTTCCTCCAAAAGTCTTTGCTTTCTGTTTCTCCTTCATGGAAACTCCAGCTAGAGTGTATCCTACAAAATAATATATTCTTCAGACCCCCCAAGTGTGATCTGAAGTAGCTGTCCTACTATGTAATTAGGCTCTTAATGGAGAGCATGGTCTGGTTAAGAGGAGCCAAAAAATGACTATTTTTATTTGTTGGAGAGCCTTTTTCAAGAGGCCAAAGGCTTGAGGCTTCAGAACTGACAGTTTATGATTTCACCAAAACTAAGATTCTCCATCCAGTGAAATTATTCTTAAAGCAGTTGGGTTAAAAAGAGAATAAGTTCCAGCTGATTCCATTGCCTGTGGCTTTACTGTCAGAACTGGGGTGTTGAATGAACAGTCATAGGAGGACTATGAGGAGTGGGAGCAAAGGCTGCATGAGAAAGGACTGCAACAACCTCCTGGCTTCTCAGGGACAAGATTTCACTTCTGTCAACGATGCAATGCATTGTTCTCTCCGATAGTAATGTTTCTCCAGGGTAAAGGAAGCAAAACCACACTATCCTTGAGTAAAGGAATTAAATTTGCTTTATCTTATTAGTTCATATGGAGCTGAGTTCATTAGTGACTTTCCACCGCTGCATCCTTCTTACTGAAGTCAGTGATTATATTTCCTCTCTAAAGCAAGCTTGCAAGTTTCTACACAGTATTGTGGCAAAGTTTCAGAAGCTTTGGGGCAGAGCGGCTGGCAGTGTTGGCATGTGAAGAATGCATCCTGAAGGCAAGAGCCAGATACCTACATCCCCTTACAAACCATGCACCAAACCCTGCAATGCCTTGGCTGTCCCACAGGCACTTGGGATGGGATGTAGAGGTGAGGGTCCAACTTGGACATCTTCCAGAAGAGATGCCTTTCTAAGTCTCCAGAAAGACCAGTTACGAAGGCTTCCCAGGGATGGGAACTGAAAGGAAGAGAGGTACAGCCAGACTTTATGAGAATAGCCTAAAATTCAGATACAGTTCAGAGAAACTAAAGGAAGTTGAAAATTTTACAACAAACTACCACATGACTAAATCATTCCTGAAAAGAAGCAAAGAAATCTTGAAGACTTTCCTTTCCAAATCAAAACTCCCATAGTCTTAAGTGAGACCAGGGACAATCCTTCAGACCTAGTAAAATACATTACTTCTATCCATACTCTTAATAATTACTATTAACCATTCTCTTACAAAGCTTGGAATGCCTGAAGACCCAGTCCATGTATGCATTTCTTTATGAATTATAGATGTTGTATAAGGTAAATTATGTATATAACAAATCTTTCCCAGGCAAATGAATTACTACAAAGAGCTACCAGCCCATATCAGACTTGCTTATGTCAACCTTGGCAATGTTCTATCCTTACACTCGAGGACATTACAAGAGAACTCCCGAGTTGGTCCAAAAGGATTAGGAGAGCTGATGGAGTAAAAAAGAAATCTCCAAAAAGCTGATATTTACTGCAATGGTGTATAGAAAGGAAAGTAAACAAACTTGGCTTCATTACACAGCTCAGTACACTCAGCAACTGATATGTAGCCCCTATTCCCTGGCCGCATACAAATCTCATCACTGATTTCTGTCCAGGAAAGACAATAAAATAAGCATGCATGTTGCCAAAGTGAAGTTTTAAGAGTGATAACTTTAAATTTCTTATTAGGAATAAGGTAAGATTTATGGATAATATACTGATTGATAAATATGTTTAGACAGTATTTTTGGCTTTAGGCTGGAATCAGAAAGCTTGGTGTAAAGAAAGACTTTTTTTTTTAAAGGTTTTGTGAAACAAAAAATAAATCCAACTTATACTTTCAAAGAGCCCTCTGGCTGTATAAAGGATGATGCCAGTGACAGTGAAAAAAAATTTGCTTATATCTACAATGCTCCATTATTTTCTCATTAACTTGAGTTTTAAAGGAAATCATATTAGTGCCTCCCGAGGATAAGCTATATAAACAAGAGCTACAAATTTATCTGTGCATTAAAATGAATGCTATGGTAACCGGTTTGATTGCTTTGGAGGCGATTTAAAAACCTAAAGGGTGTATTATCTTAAGGTAATCTCACCCTTGGGTCCCTATATATATCTCATACTTCTAATCTTGTGGGATAGTGCCTAGCTAATAATACCTTTGTCTGGTCTGTTCTACCACAACAGAAACGTGCTTCCTTAAGCTTTCTTAACCAATGTGTTGTTTAAAGTTGATTTCCATCACTCTGAGTCGTCAGTTTATTTTTGGAGAAGGTGTAGAGATGTATTTCTTTGGGCATTAGAAAAAGTTTCTTTGGCAAGAGCTTGGTGCAGCACACGAGTCTTGTTGGAGCATCCTTCGAGGCATCTGGAAGGGGCCAATTTTGTATTGGTGGTGGACATTCAGTGCCCATGTATCAGTACCTTACCTGCTTGTTTTTCCAGTCTTAACACAGGACATGCAAATAGTTGTAAACCATCCTGATGCCATTTCTCCTTTGGCCACGTCTTGGATGCGTCTTGCCAAGGTTCCTCCCAGTTCAATCCTTCTTTTCAAGTCCCACGTCTGTGAATTTACTGGAGAGATTAGGCTTGCTTTAGAGTACATCAATAATTTTCAGATCTTCACAGCAATGTTCTCCCATTGAAATGTCTTTACCTGCTAAGAAATCGCTGTGCATTGACCTGTAGATGGCTGTGGTGAACCAAGGTATGAATACAGGCACTGCACAGCATGTGAATGCAGATGTGGAGACAGGATCCAATTATTTGCATTGCAGATGATGTATTTGCTGAAAAGCTCACATCCGGTTGTCTCTAAAGCAATAATTTTGGAAGCTGAAGGTATTTTCCATTATTTGGGCTTGAGCCCTTCAGGATCCTACTGCCTCTTCGAAGAACCTCACATCTTATGCAAGTTGGAGGAAATCAGCACATCAGTGCGTTCACTTCATGCCTTCAATTAGTCAGGGAAGTGGGAACAGCTGGCTTTCCAGTAGTGTGTTTTTCACTCAATCACAGCTCTCCTTACACTCTCTATTGCAACATTATTATTTCCTATTAGTCATTTTGCTACACGGATTACAACATGCTGACACTGTAGAGTGATTTACAGATGGAGACAGTGATACCTTATTAAGAGAAAATGACTTTGCTTCTGAATGCCTAAGTCGGCTCCTAAGGGCTGGCAAAGACTTCTCAAGGTCACAGTCAGCTTTGTTTGGCACTTACATACTGCTCCTGGTGTGAATTGCCTCTGAACGTGCCTTCACCTGTCAGCTCCATTGAGATGTTTTTGAATGTCATAAACTCCTACATCTTGAGGCCAAGTGTTGAAAGAATCCCTATTATTATCACTATGCTGTCAGCAACAATATCAACAGTTAATAAGTGATGATAGGGATATAAATGCCTGGTTCCTGTGTACAGCTTGTCATTTGCAGTCAGATCTAATGCAGCTAAAGGAGAATCTGGAGGAAAAAAACGAATAAAAATCATGTCTTCTGAGAAATGCCTCTGCAAAATGGCATCCATGTTTAATTCTGCTTAATCTTTTCTAACTTCAGTGTGCTCTGTTCATTTAAAAAAAAAAAGGCAAAAAAGCATGAGGCAGTGGGCATGTACATGTGTAATGAGGACTATTTAAATTCCAGCTGGGCAGACTCGAGGAGCTGAGCTCCAGCTGTTCAGGAGCTCTAGCACTGACTTACAGAGCAGAGGGTGATTCAAAATAAGCTCTCTCTATATATATACATGGCCACATCGCTGCACACAGTTATCACATCATTTGTACTGCGCTTCCCTGTGTTTTGCCTTATGCCTCTTGCTAGGTTGCATAGGTCTGTTAAATATCTTTGGCAGGAAATCTCTTTCTGTTATGCGTACTGTGTATGGTTTTTCTCTTACAACACATTAAACAGCCCGTGTAAGAAGAGTTTGTGAAATATTGATACCGTACCAGGAATGAAAGTGCAGGGGGAACAGACAGAATATTACATGATGTGGTGAGGCAGCCCCACGTTTCAGTGAGATGTTTGGATAAATAGTTCTGTAGAAATCCTGCAGCTTGCTATATATAAAGTCGATCTCAGGCGTTTTTGTGCTCGCTGTGGTTATCTTTCCCAGATTTTCGTTTCTGAGCATAAGCTGATAGCAAAGCTTCTACAAATTATTTAAGTGAGAGGTTCCGCTCTGTTTTTAAATGGGAGACGTGGTTCCTTGTTGCAGTAATTCTGAGAAGTAGGGAGAGCCAGCCTTCCCTGCTTCAAGTTGATCTCTTTGCAGAATTCACTGGCCAAGTTCTCAGTAAATTTTTCAATCAATCATTCCTTTCAGCTGAGAGGCCACGTGGTGCTGGGTTTTGCCATGTCAGCTGATTCCATCACCTTGCATATGAACTTACTCCTGCACGTCTTTGAGGCTTTGTAACTCAACGTTGCCTCCACTTGACCGTGGGCAAATCAGCAAGCAAAGCACGAAGCTGAAGAAGATGCTAATTCTGCCCACTGTGACCAAATGGCAACAGCTAGGTGCAGGCCTCCCAGTCCCAAAACAGAGCTTAATTCTACCTCTTCAGTTTCATTTTTTTCTCTGTGGATAAGGGTCAGAGCCCACTGTGTCCTGCAGCCCAGGCTTTGTGCTTTGTGTTGCTAACTTCATATTATCAGCTCTTTTCCTTTGACTGAAGTCAAATATCAAACTGCCAATGAGTCCTTCATCTATTAGAGCATGAGTCAGTAAGAAAGAATATCTTTGTGGTTCTTAGGAAATAATTGGGCAACGCTATAGCAGGACCTCCTACGAAAACCGTGGTAACAGGCTTTCAAAGCAGAAAGGGGGGAATTGTTTCACTGGAGCCTTTAAACAGTTATATCTGCAGCCTTCAGGTGAACAAACAGCACGTGGGCAGCAAGGAATAAATCAGGAATTTCTTCATCTATATTGCTCCTGTCCCAAGCTCTACAATTTTGCATACAGTTTTGAGCATTTCAAACTTTGAAGTTATTTTTATCCTCTGAGAAGTAGCTTCCACATAAAGAGTGGTTGCTAATGTATTATAAACTAGGATTAGCTTAATTAGGGACTTCACAAGAAAGTAATGACTATTTAAGCCCTGAAAACAAGCTAATTATTTTGTATCACATTGTTGCTAACACTGTCCTTGGTTCTCTGTAGGTGAATGTTCAAAAAGATGTATGGCTAATTAAGAGAGATCTTCCAATCACTTCACCAATTTTTTCACAGTACACTAAAATTTGTCTAATATGCAACACTTCCTATGTATATACATTGCTACTCAAGTTAATTGATAGCATGATTCAGTGCTTTCTTTGAGATTACATCACCATCAAAGCCACTGGTAGAGTAGCAGGGGATCCAACAGTGCTTTTACCCAGCTGAATATCCCATTACTTGTGCCACATACTTTCCTTATGTTTTTAATTTGCTTTCACACAATCCATTCAGAAATGTGAAATAAATCCAGTAGTACCTGAAGGTCTGAAAGAGCGTATCTTCCCAATGGTCCTTATCCTGCAATTCCACTGCACAGTGCTGTGCTTGGAACTTACGTTCTACATCAGGTGTTGGGAGTGAGAGCCCCATAAAATCTATGTGCTTAATAATATAATGCAATGTAATGTCATCTTATGGCAGATTTCTGTAACTGGTGTGTTTAAAAGCATAGGGAATATCTCACATCTATTTCTGACTCTTGCCTTTTCCCTTTCTGTATATGATAGTTGCCTTTTCTTTAAAACCATTTCTTTTTTTTCTTTTTTTTTAAGCATCTTCTGTTCTTACTTTTCCTATTCAATGTTTTTCATTGTTACGCTGCCTCACTTTATCTGTCCTTTTCATTCCTTCAACAGTTTTCACATGCATTCATATACATCTTGTATTCACTGATGTATTTGCAATTAATGACTCAATTCATCCTGACACACAAACTCTTTCAAAGTGATGATAAGAGGTTCCTGATGAGATAGCAGATTTCCATAAAAGAACACTGGAACTGGGGCAACCAAACTCAGTTCTACTTCTATCAGGCACACTGGCTCTGGTTCACCTTAAATTTCCCATGATGTTAGTTGATCTGAATCTCTGCAGTCCCACCTTCAGAACAAAGAATATTGTGATACATGTAGAGGGATATGATATGAAAGCATATGAAGTCAATAAACGTAAATATATCTATCTTAAATGGAACAATGCGGGCGTAAGCATTCTGTGCCAACCAAATGGCTGACAGAAGATGATTATGCCATTATTAAGCATCTAAGCAGCTTCTGCTGCGAGGTACCGTCCATTCAAAACCATTAAGCTTCATTAGAGAGCTGGTGCTTTTAAAAGAGCCCCTCTGAAAGTCCCAGTTGAAGGCCCCTTCAATAAGGACTGATAGCATTGCAGCTCAGCTGCGTACCCGCTTGGGCTTTTATTCCATCTTGAATTTCCCAGGGTATCATCTTATCTAATCACTGCTTGGCAACGCCAGCCCCAGAAGAAATCTCCCATAGAAAATGAGAGTTCATGAGTCTGTCTCCTGAATGAAAATACTGATGAATAGTAGCACGTTGCAGTCAGCTCACCGGGAAAGGCAGAAGGCTCTGAAGGAACAGAAATCTGTCTCTTAGCTTAATTTTGTGTTGGGGCTTCTTTGGGTCTCGACTGTCCCAAGCCCTTGAAGGGCTATTAAGGGGGAAGTCACAAAAAAATTGTTTTTCCTTCCCAGAGCAACAGCCAGGCAGCAGTTAAACCTGTGTGCAAGCAGCTGCCTGACGGTTCAAGCTGCTTCTTCTGCCATTCCCACGCCATTGCCATTTATTACTGTCATAACTTGATGCTTATTAATTTGGTGTTCAATGTCTTGATCATAAAACAAATTCCAGCCTGCATTTATGATCAGCTTAATCATCACCTTCCCATGAGCTGAGCTTTATGCACGGGGCAGCCCTGGCAGCCCACCTTGGCTCCAGCCCCTTCTCCTGTGCCTCAGGCTGATGAAACAATTAGTTTTTTTATATCTCTTATTGACATTGTGATCCCAAGAGCATGGTTTGAGTTAAATATTTGCTTATTATAATTGCATGTTCCACATGCTAGAAGCAATTTCTGTGTTGTATTACTGGTACAACACTCTGCACTGTGGAACTCTCCCTAATAAGGAATGAAACTCAATCAGACCAGAGTTATTCATGTGAATGACTAACATTGCTTGATATATCATCTGTAATGCAATAAAGGGAGTGTTTGCTACAATGCTGTTACATCAGGGATAAGCATAACCTATCTGTTATCCATCACTTCAATCACAGAAATGTTGTGACCAGATTTAATTACATCTTAGGGTTTTTTCCAAATTAAATCTTAAAAAAAATCATCAGTTTAAATGTCTTTTTTTCACAAAGCTGTGAATGTCACCAAGAAAGTTTGCTCACACTGCCTTCCCCTCACAAGCAGCAGCAATGCTGGCTGCAGAACACGACCTCTCAAAGCAATGCTATGCGTTATGGATAGTATTGCATCACTTTTCCAAAAAAGGAATTTATAAAAATAAAAGCATTTCCAAGTCAAATACATGAAACATTCCTCATGGGAGGTTTTTCATAAATGCAGCTTTGGGGGAATGCCCATAATTGCTCTATTACACATTCTTATGCTTGGAAAACTGATTTCTGGGCTTTTTTCAGCAGTAGGGATAGGCATGAAATACATTTGCTTTTGATGACAGGAAATAACTTTTGCCCATAAGTAACTTCTAGGTCTTTACAGTTCACGGAGAACAGCCTTTACATTAAAGCACGAATGCACCCTGGCCAAGGGGACAATGTGACACACAAAGGAGGTGACCCTGCAGTGCGACAGATCTGAATGCACGGAGTACAGATGGAGCATCTAGGAGGGATGTGGTCTGAGGAATCACAAGGTGAGCCAGAGTGGGCTGTTTTTCGCCTTGGAGTAATGTAAAGGGAGCACACTGCAGTCTTATGGGAGGGGGAGAAAGATGAGAGAAGAGAAAGTGAAAACAGGTCACGTCCTCTGGCCCCAGAGGAGGAGTAAGAATAGCCTGGGTAGTACTGAGAGCACCTAAAGAAAGGACAGAGAACTCGCTGTGTGAAGGAAGAACTTTAAAGGAAATCCTCTCTTCTCATCAGCAGAAAGACTGTGTGTGTGCAGCCACCCCACGGATCCGAGGGAAACTGTGTGAGATGGATGGGGCTGGTGGTCCCAGGCATATCCACCTCCAGGTAAGAGGAGAGGGCTGTGCCCCAGCCTACTGAGCTCCTCAGGGTGCTTTGATAGCACAAAAGAGATTTCGCGGGTGATAACAAGCGTTATGGCAGTATAAGCCCGACAGCAGGTTGGGTATTAGGAAACATTTATTCTCTAAAAGAGCAGTGATGCAGTGGCACAGCTGCCCAGAGAGTGGTGGGGTCACCATCCCTGGGGGTGCTCCAGAACCATGGGGATGTGGCACTGAAGGATGTGGAGTGGTCTGGGGTTATGCTTACGTATCTGAGAGGTCTGTCCCAACCTTCGTGTTCCTGTGATTCTATGACCTAGAAGCCATAAATAGGACTGGTCATGTATGGGAAATGTCTGGGGGGTTATGAGTTAATGCCAGTGTATCTGAAACATGCAAAGGATTTACCAGAAGGTTTCTAACTTGTTTCATGAAAGGCTTTTTGACTAGTTAGCATTTCCTCCTTGAGACATCGTGGCTCCTTCTAAACTGATTTTCAGAGAGAATGTATTGATCCTATTTCTATTTCTTTATTGAGTTCTCTTAGGCGCATTCAGAACAGGAAAAAAAATATATATATATATAAATTTACTGTCTCTTGCTTCTATTGACAGCTTATAAAAATTGAAATCTAGCAAGGTTGCTTTGCTGAACTGTGTCTTGCTAGATTTGCAATACCTCTGCCCTCCCTCTTTTAAATCTCCACAGTTTGGCTGATGATCTTTCAAGTGAGCGAAGATAATCCCACAGCAGATTTTGGGATTCTCACAGAACATGTTAAGGTTTTTTCTTAAATCTTCAAAAAATTATACCCGAAGTCATGGACTTTTTAAGAAGTTTTAAAAGCGATTGAAAGAAACAGCTATTGACAACCAGCAGGATTCACGCTATGTTTGCTTAGAGTTTTGTTTTATGCATATATAGACCTTAAAACTCATTTATTCACATTAGTGACACGAATAACCGAGGGCACGATTTACAATGATTTGTCATCCAGGATTAGATTTTAAAAAAGTTTAATTACTTTTTCATTAACCACAGTTAATGATGGCCTTGTTAACCATCCTAAGGTGATGCCAAGAGCTATTAGCTGTATTAAGGGCCAGTTGCAAGAAAATTACTACTTTTATAATCCCTAGAATGAGTTAGAATGTTTTCCTCCTTTGAGAAAACAATATTAAGGTATTTAGATATGTATTAAAATCTACCCAGAAGACAGACTTTGAGGAAAACCGATTGTGTAATAAAAATAACTGACTAAGTTTTGCACCACTCACAGTCAGACCTAAAGCACTGAAGATCATTCTGAAGAATCATAGAATGGCTTGGGTTGGAAGGGACCTCAAGAATCATGAAGTTCCAAAACCCCTCCTGCAGGCAGGGCTGCCAGCCTCCATGTTTAATACCAGACCAGGCTGCCCAGGGCCCCATCCAACCTGGCCTTGAACACCCCTGGGGACAGAGCATCCACAACCTCTCTGGGCAGCTGATCCAGCACCTCACCACTCTCTTGGTAAAGAACTTCTCCCTGATATCCAAACTAAATCTTCCCTTCTTCATCTTAAAACAATTTCCCCTTGTCCTCCCATTATCTACCCTTTCAAAGAGTTGAAGAGATCAGTCTTGTGAAAGGAGTGATCTACAAAAGGTAAATACGTGGAGGAACTTTAAAATCAAAAGCAAAACACCCCATAAAGAAGATGTTAAGGAGGAAATAGAAATGATTTTTTTTTTTTCTAGAAAATCATTTCCTTCTCATTTGCAGAAAGGGGATTTAACATTAAAGATAAAATAAAAATATTCAGAAGTAATTATGTAGATATAGACTGCCATAAGATGTCTATTTTGGACAAGTGGGATGGATGGGACTATTGAAATAGGTGAAAAATGGGACTGCTCAGTAACTACACCTCAAGTGTTGTAGCTGTGGATGTAAACAGGAATTTGGGAACTGAACTTTTAGCCCCTGTTTTGTTAAATTTTGACCACAATCTTCATTCAGTGTAAACCAGTCTCTGGGCAGCCTGGTCTGGTGGTTTGCAACCCTGTGCATAGTAGGGGGATTGAAACTAGATGATCACTGTGGTCCTTTTTAACCCAGGCCATTCTATGATTCTATGGTGAACAAACTGAAATTGTGTAACTGCTATGTAAAAATGAAAGTATTGTTTTATTAGGAAAAGGAATTCAGTGTCATTCTAAACCATGACATAATTTCAACATCTGTCCAAAGCATCTGTGGGAAAAGCCATTTTCTATGGATTAAAACAGTTTAGCTTCCTTCTGTTTATTTTTTTAATATCATCATAACATATACAATGCAACCCTAATCTGTTAGAAACTCAAACTGAATGTTGTCTCAAAAAGTAAATGTTAAAAAAAAAAATAAATTAGAAATACTTTATGTTATGCAACACTTTAACCTCTTTTTTTTTTTTTTTTTCTTAAATGAAATTGTAATGAAGTTGATGCAAACTTGATGCCAACACCAAGCACTTCTATCCGAACTTCAACGGAAACTCCGAGCCAAGCAGGTTGGATGACAGGCACACCAACACCGACCTCGGGAAGAGCAACTGTGAGTGTAGGGAACCTTTCAACACAGAAAAGAACTGTGGAAAAATGAAGATAAGTAGCATAAACTGGATGCATGGTGGCCTTTCCATTGATAGGAATTTGTCTGCATGAGGATGCCCTATATGCATGCTGGCAGCTCAGTGCAACTCATTGAGGGGGGGTGCACCGCAGGACATTTCCCCATCCAAGTCTGTTCTGGAAGGGCAATATTTCACTGAGAGAGAGAACGTGCACTTTGCAAGTGCAAAGAGAAGCATAAGACCCTCTTAAATGTCTGGCCCCAGGCAATCTGTTTCCTTTCACAGGGCTGCTCTTGAAGCAGGTCTGCAAAGACTTATCGCTTCCATCTGCGCCACAGAGACAAGGGCACCGTTCTCACCCCAGTTCCATACAGACATCCCAGAACCGTTGACAGCTGCCACAGCCCCATAGCAGAATATTCCTGCAATTCTCAGCAAGCTTCCCAAGCTGCACACATGGGGATGTGCAGACACACACACCCCCTGTGCAGGCGGCTCCTGGGTACCCAACCGTGTGCTCTCCTTGTTGGGAAATGGAGAACCTTCCTCCATTTCAGCAGCTGCTCTATCAAATGGCACCCCAAAAAAGATAGCTGGGAGATTCACCCATATTCAGTTCTGGGGTCCCCAACGCAAGAAGGTCATGGAACTGTTGGAGAGGACCCAGAGGAGGGCCACAAAGATGATCAAAGGGCTGGAGCACCTCCCCCATGGGGACAGGCTAAGGGAGCTTGGGCTCTTCAGCCTGGAGAAGATTCTAGAGGGACCTTATAGTGGCCTTCCAGAACCTCAAGAGGGCCTACAGGAAAGATGGAAAGCGACTTTTATAAGGGCAAATAGTGACAGGATGAGGGGAAACAGTTTTAAACTGGAAGTGCGTATACTGAGGCTAGATATCAGGAAGAATTTCTTTACTGTGAGGGTGGTGAGACAATGAAACATGTTGCCCCGGGAGGCTGTGGATTACACCTCCCCAGAGGTGTTCAAGCCCAGGCTGGACTGCTGTGAACAACCTGGTCTAGAGAGAAGTGTCCCTGCTTATAGCAGGGGAGTTGGAACTATGTGATCTTAAATATCTCTTCCAAACCAAACTGTTCTATGATTCTCTCCAGATGCATATTGGTGGCAGAGCGTAAGTGCTACACATCCCCTTCCAGCAGCACCTGGAGACACTTCCAGAAGTCTCTGCCTGGACACATGCTGCTGGACCAAACCTTCCTGTTGTAAAGTAAAGTACTAAAAGAAGCCGAATTCATGGAAGGAGAAGCACTTATTTAGGTAAGGAGGCACCAACATCGTGCTTGGTTTCTTGGTACAAATAATTAAGCTGACTTCACTTATGTGGTTCTAAGATTTTTTACCTGAATTATTGGAACTTTTAAATTCTACCACAATGAACGAGTATATTCCTCTACCTTCACTTTGATTTTTTTATCTGATAAAATCGATTTATTTTGATCGATATAAAAACAAATATTTGAGCGTAGGAAATACATGGTTTGCTCCTTACAGCATTTCAGTGCATGATTACTTTTGTGTTCGTGTCAGTGTGCTGAACACAAAGCATGGAAGGAGCAGAAGCAAAGGTGCACCATTACCACAACCCTGCCTCACCTTCTCTGGGCTGACATGACAGCTTTAATCATGCTCCTTTCAGGCTGTGCTTTGGCAGTAGAGGTATTGATAAGGCTATGCAATAGGAGAGCAGTCTCAGTGATCCGTCTTATGAAAATTGTAGGCTTTTGTTCCTCCTGTTAGCAATAGTAGGTGTCTGTCTATCATTCGTTAATAAGTCCTTGCTGGATACTAGAGTGGAAAGAAGGAAGGCACAGATTTCACAGCTAGGCAGAAATGTGGGGAAAGAAGTGTAGCTGCAGCCTTCTGGGTACACAGTGTGCTCTCACAGAGATGGGAGGGGAATGTAGGGCAAACTGTCTGCAGGAACCACGGGTCTCAGCTCTGCAGGAACCTTCCAGGTTACTTTTTCCAAATTTCCTCCTATCTGTGCAAACCAGTGTGAGGTACTTCCACTGCAGAATAGTGAAGTCCCACATCTCAAAAACAAAACAAAACAAAAAAAACAACAAACAGGGATTTGGCTTTTCAAAAAAAAAATAAAAAATAAAAAAAAATGCTCAGGTTCTGGTGAGAATAAATGGTGAGAATCAGGTTCCAATGGAGTAGGGTGGTGTCCAACATAGGCTGGGCTGAAGCCTCACTTCTACCCCAGTTCAGGGAAGATAAGGACACTGCACTAAGCCTTAGCAATTACTAGAGTGCACAGATGTTGGACACAAACTAGTACAATATCCTTAGGGAGTAAAATTGTAATTTTATGACCTATAAACCACAAAAAGAAGCAAAATTGGAGCCAATCACAGATGAAGATGCAGGAGAAAATGTGCCCTGCTAAGCCCCCTGCTTAATGTGCTGTGTGCATATTCCAAACCAGTAGACTAAATTTAGCATCCTTGCCAAAATGACAGCAATGAGACTGGGAATGTGTCCCCCAGTGCTGGTACCATCACGTTTGGCAGCGTCGTGCTCACTCAACCCACCAGTTGTTCTGCCTAGGGCTCGTGTTGAGAACAGGGCATGGTGTGCTGTGTCCAGCACCTCCCAGAGCACATCAGGTTGTGAAAGATGGGAAGAAAAACCCCAGCAGCAACACTAGCGCTGCCCTGGGAATTTGTCATGGTGACACTGCTAGTACTGAGAGTCCTACACTGCAGTGATTGGTTTACAATAAAAATTACTCTGAATGCTGGATCAGAAAAAGGATGGTTCAGTCCATCAAATCACTGTCAGCTGCAAATTAGGTTGCCCATCCCTAGGCAATGGGGAATATAATTGGCTTTGTCCATTGCTGGTTTTATTTTTATCTCTTCTGTTAAAGTCAGACTCGCTCCTTGCTTGCACTGGTGAAAACAGAGAAAAAGCCATTGGTGCAGAAAGGCTCTTTCATTCCTAACACTGAGAATAAGTGGGGCAAGTTAGGCCTTTTTTCTAAAATTAGCCAAGGAGTCTTTGGGAAACTGCCTTCTCTTGGAGCAAGGTTACCTTAGTGGAAGAAAGAAAGAACAAATGGAGAATTTAGCAAAGAGGCTGCTGGCCTTACGCTGAGACAACCCTTCCACCACCAACGGTCCATGCTCTGGTTTGGTCCCCAGGTTTACACGGGAGGCAGAAATCCTTTCTAATCCTGCATGGCTCACATTCGCTTTAAAACCTGCTATAGTTTGCTGAACACAGGATAGAAATATACACATTTAATGCCTTCCTTCCCTCACCAGGGCTGATCATTTTGACACAGTCAGTTGTAAGGCAAATTTCTTGCAGTGTGATGTCTTCTATCATTGTACACAAGATGAGGTTCTGAAATAGTGTTGGACTGAGACATCATGGGCTTTTTAGGCTTCCCTGGGAACCTATGAGCAACCTGCAACCAATGGTATGTCCAAATGGTCAGGGTGTGCTGCTCTTGTTTCCAGAAGCGCCAGAGCTGCAGTGGAAGCAGTCTCCATCCCCATCATGTTGAGGGACAACTGCCAGTCAGCTGTCTCCTTCATGTTCACTGATGCTAGTATTCAGCTGTCTATAAACTCCAAATATCTCTCTCTTCCTCCTTATGCACAGATTAGAAGACTATGCCCTTCCCTGGATAGCAGAATGTTTTTAACATGTTCTCCTGCAGGGTGTGGTGAGACTCAGAAAAGGTGAAAATCCACTGAATAAGAAGTTAATATAGTTGATTAAGTAGGAGCACGGAACAAAGTCTATCATCTTAACCCACCTGCCACCTTAACCTGGAGAATTTGCTGCTCTCCTCACATGACTTTCTCTTTTTCTCATCTAACTTTAGTGCAATTTAGCAATCACCTGTGTACCTGGGAAATCTGCTTGGTGCTAAAGGTTTGCCTGAGCCCTGGTTTTGTGAGGATAAATGAGGACGTGTGTTGGGCCAGAGAAGCAGGAGGCAGCCAGATTTGTGCTTAGCTAACCCTCATCCCACCCAGTACACAAGAAACGTATCTGTGAAGAACTACTCATACAGCTGTGTTCATCAGCAAAGGTCAGTAATTGAGGGAAAAGACTGGACACCTGTAAGGGTTTACTGTGCCCCTACTCCTGCCCTGTTTGCTCCACCTTTGCACGTGTGCATGGATGGCAGAGAGGATGCCTCAGGGCTGCAACAGCCAGGAGCTTCAACCTGAAGCTCCAAGCAAAAGACGGGAGGGGAAAAAATCCAGAAAGCGGGATGCAGTGATGATGGAGGCTGACTGAGAAATAGCGCAGGTTTAGTTGTTTATTATGGCACTATGATTATTGTTACGACTATGATTAATGTCACTGCTGTAATTACGATCGTCGTAATTAACGGTGGGTTCCTGGAGGTTCCGCTGCCGCGGCTGCGCGGTCGGAGCGCGCCCCCTGGGGGATCCGCGGGGACTCGCACTGCCATCGCCGGTGCGGAGTGGGGATGCGCCCGGCAACCCTTGGCTGGTCCCCTCAGTCCCAGGTACACGCATTCAAAGGGCTTTCATTGCTATCCCGCCTTTATTCTCCTGGAAATGAAACAATTCCGGCAGCTAAGCCTGATAGACAAATAAAATGAAGAAATAAAAGGGGGGGATGCTCAGCGTGAGGGCATTGTGCATCCACTGTGCTCCAGTGGGGTTGGAGAACCCAAAGCATCAGTGTCCCCTGAAGCTGGCTAAGCAGCTTGCCCTGCAACGTGGATCAGTCGAGAATGGCAGGAGACAAAAGGTTAACTGTTACTGTAGAAATAAATGTATGCCTTCGTAAAGTTCCCTACACCTGGGCTGTGCTGTACAGGACTTTACTCAGTTTGAATAGCTCTATCACAAGGTTTGAAACATCTCCCCTCTGCTCTAAATTGCGACATGAAAATCAAAGCAAATCGTTTTACCTTTCTCTTTAATTGAATGCAGCTGCCTCCTTCTACACTGCCTCGCCGTCACTTACAGATACGCAAAGAGTGGGGGAAAAAATGTTGCCATCTGCACTGCACACCAGAAAATCAACGCGTGTGTGCTCACAGGTTTTCAGCAGTTTTGCTGTTGAGCTGCTACATGTTTTAACCCGACGTAATGCTATATTTCAGTTGTAATAAAAAAAATAGGACCTGTGTGGTCAGGGGTAACTCTGAGGTTTCAGCAATGCAGCCCAGCAGCAAAATTGTTCTAGCAGGGAGATGCCAGTTCCTTGTCCATCCTGTGTTGGATCTGGGAAAGCCCTGAAGTTTGGGAGCCTCCATAGCAGCTCTGCAAGGCTAGCCCCAAACTGCTTCAGGACAATCAGATTCCTTCCTAACAACAACAATCTCTTAAATGGCCCAGATTAACACTACACCCTGGGCAGCATCACTTAAGGATGTAATAATACCATCTCTGAAAGTTCAAGAAGGCAAAAAGAAGGCTTTGTGCTGAGATGCAAACAGAATCCCTGGGCTGGAGGCTCCCCTGGCTTGGCAGGATAGGATGCACCCTTACCACTAGTTAGGTGAGAATTTGGGGCCTTCTGAGATCCCAAGTGAGTAGTGAGATCCCAAAGGTTGGATCTTCCTTTATAGCTTATTTTGGAAACAACAACACCAACAAAAAAACAATGTGAAAATCACCTGTTCAAATTAATAGCTTGGCAATGTCATGAATTCGTCACGTGTTGCTGAGCTTGGAGTATGAAGAGAGACAACCAGAAGTGTGTTCACACACATTGGTCACCAGCCTGGAACTTCCTGTCTGTAATATTATGTTCTTGCAGTATCCAACACGGAGGGAATCCTTGGCACTCCCACAGTGTAAATTATTATTATTAATCCTTATGTGAGATGACTTCCACAGGCACTGTGACCTCTGTGGGAAAGTGCAGCAGCTTGCTGGGTGGAGAACACACTTGCTGTGAACCTATATTCAATGTGGGTTGTTTGTTGGCTTTTTTTTTTTTTTCCCTAAGATGGTTAAATGCAGTAGAACATAATTAGCCTTTTATTTTCATGGGCTCGTTGTGTATTTAGCAGGATGTATTAATGTCACCTTGGTTGCAGCCCTTGCAGTGTTGCTCAGGGCCGTCCCTTTGCTCAGCACAGAGGGGAGGACGGCTCAGACAGCGCTGCTATGAGAATGCATTTGGTTTATAACAGCTTGATTGCTGCTGACCACCCGGAGGACAGGTGTGACACGTATTTATGGGCCTGATTTTAAACCTGCATGCGTTCATTCCATTTCTGATTCCCTTCCATGTTTTATGTTGACAGTCCCGTAGTGGTGTTCTGGCCATAAAGCTTTCCCAGTGGGATGTGCAGCTCATTACGTGGTGTGCAGGCGCTGCGAGCCCCATGAGCTGATGAACTACACACAAATTATTCATTGGATTTTAAGCCTAGTTAAATCAACAGCTAAAAGGAAGCTTCTCGCCCTCTTTGAAACTGCTGCTGTTTAAGGCTACAAAAGTGGCTGGGAGATGCTGAGTAGTATGGTTGTGGATTTTACATTATGCCACAGTTCTGTCCTTTTTATGAGCTAAGGTTTGTCTCTATATTCAGGAATAACAATTCTCAGCAATGTTTGTAGGTGTTACCATAGCAAGATTTTTCCTAAAATTCTAGCTTTAAGATGGCGACCACCTGAGAAGATGCTGCTGGTGCCTAGATCACCAAGTGGAGATAGACGGATGGTGCAGGAAGACAGAAAACAAATGGAAAATCAAATCCCTAAACACAGAAACTTTGACAGGACAAGGGGAATGGTTTCGAACTGAGACAGGGGAGGTTTAGGTTGGATATTAGGAGGAAGTTTTTCAAACAGAGGGTGGTGAGGCACTGGAACAGGTTGCCCAAGGAGGCTGTGGATGCCCCATCCCTGCAGGCATTCAAGGCCAGGCTGGATGTGGCTCTGGGCAGCCTGGGCTGCTGGTTGGTGACCTGCACACAGCAGGGGGTTGAAACTGGATGAGCACTGCAGTCTTTTTCAACCCAGGCCATTCTGAGATTCTATGAAATGTCAAAGAGAGATGAAACCATCCAAAGATATAGATATGAATGTGTTTCTTTTGTGTACTCATACAGAAATATATAAATAGATTTACATGTGTAGACTTCCAAGATTACCATTTGAGCCAATTTTCATGAGTTCAGAACATGACTATATGGTGCTACGTACATGGTTTAGCTATGCACATCCTGATGACCTAGGAACCATCAGTTCTTTCATGTTCCTTTTTTATGTCATTGGGAGCAAAGTATTCCCTTTATTTTTTCCATATATAATTCAGGACTATCATCATGCTTCTCCCACTCTTGTGTTTGGAACATTCCTAATTTGTTCCTTCCTCACAAGTTGGGGTTTCTTGATCTGTGATCCTTCTCATACATCTGTATTAATGACTGTCTGGAAGTAGTGATCTAAAAAGGTTAGTTCCCTGTTCCTTGACAAAGAAATTCGGTGTTAGATAAAAGGTTAAATGGAGAAGACCTATTGTGGTGTGAATGTGCTAAATGTGAAAAGATGATGTTTGCCTCATTTTCTTTTCTCTTGTACAACATAATGCTGCTTTAATTAGGACAAGGAAATGGGAGACTACTGCACACAAGGGATAGCCACGCTATTCTATTTGGATGCCCGTTTCCACTGCAAAAACTCCATTTCCAGAAAGGCAGCAGAGTCCTTCCCTGGGATGGGAAGGCCAGACAACGTCCCCCCAGCAGTCAACTTGGAGCTGAGGGCTGAGCTGCACTCAGGGTACTTCTGCTGGTTCCATCTCCCTCAATTTAATAACATCAGCGTGATAAAAATAATATCTTAAGAGCATGCTAATGTGTTAATGCATCCTGTGCTAGTAGCCCAAGGATTATGGCTTGTGGTTTTACATATTAGAAAAGGTCCAAGCGTTTAAGATCAGGCTCTTTTGACGTTTGTAGACTTCCATTAGTGCATTACACCATTACACCTAACTGAAATCGAGTCAGCTCATCTTGGACTTCATAGCAGAGCCCAGTGAGGATGAAAGATCACCTCCTGTTAACAGCAAGAGGGTACTAGAAGACTGGTGTCAGCAGCAGCAAAAAGTAAGGAAAGCGAGGCGTGCAGGAGCAGAGCAGACATCCTCACCATCTCTTCCACGACTGTTGAACTGCTTCCTCTAAGAGATTAAGATGATGATCCATTCTGCTGCCTCCCAGCTGCGAGATAAGGTCTATCTCTGCATCCCAACTGTCCTCGCTGGTGAACAGTAAGGAGCAGAGCTGACAGGAGTGCAGCAAGGGAGGAGATGAGGAGAGCAGCAAACAGCAAATGGAAAATTCTGGCACTGCGGGGCTGAGTGAGAGTGTCACTGCTGACATCACTAAAAGTAGGATCAAACCTGATCTAAAAAGCAATTTGGAATATGAGCTTTTCTTTCCAAATGAGCGGTAAGTGCCTTCCTTCACACTGAATCCGGTGCAGTAATAGTGGCTTCTATTACACTTTAAATTGATTGGCTTTATGGCCCAGAACTGGGGAATTGCCCTAGCCTGATCTCAGAGGGCTCATGTTTCTAATTCTGGCAACTCTAAATCCGGATGCCCTGAAAATCCGTGCTGTTGCTTACAGTGTTTGTGCTGTTATCTCCATTTTCATGTGTCCGGGCAAAATAAAGGAACTGGGATGCACAGAAGATTGGCCAAAAGGTGAAAAGGAAACCACGAAAGCAAGCTAGAGAGTGCAAAAGGAAAAGTTTACATGCTGTGTGCATCCATGTAAAAATAATCCCGAATGGTTATTCTGGAATACACAGAATCAGAGAAGTGCTTGGGTTGGAAGGAACCTCAGTGATCATCCAGTTCCAACCCCATGCTATGGGCTTTTTGATAACTGCTAGAGCAAGTACTGTGCAGGGTCCCATCCAGTCTGGCCATGAGTGTCTCCTTTGTTTTTGCATTATCCAAGATTTTTTTGTATGAAAGCGAGGTACCATCTCTGTGTCCTTCCACTGGGACATGGACATGAATGGAGAGATGCAGACACCACGCTTCTGACCCGCGTTGCAACCCTTTGCAGCCCCATTTAGGACATCAGAACCTGTATCTGTGCCACCGGCTTAAAAAATAACCCCGCTGAAAAGACAAGCTTAACAAGATGCAGCACATCCACAGGAAGGAAAGAGCAGCTGATGGGCTGCAGAGTGACTTGGAGGAGCTCCCACCCTGTGCTGGAGCAGAGCTCATAACTTTGGCTCACACGGAGGACGCGCCCCGGGGGAATTATTCTACCTTTGATCCACACACAAAATCCTGGCTGCTGTCAGAGGAGCCGTGCATGCCTAACCATAGCTGTACATCATCCTAATAAAGGCCAAAGAGAAGCTCATATATAAACGGAGTGCGAAGTTTTTTGACACTGGCTCTAATAAATATCAGCACGCTTGGAAAAAAAAAATAAAATAATGTGGGCTTCTGTGTCTGAGGTGAGAAAATAGCTATAGCCATGCCTGATTGACTGGAAAGAAATACTTAAGGCCGTTGAATCATTAGATAAAAACTGATCTTGAAATGTCAGGATCTGGTGAGGATAACAGAACTGTCAATTCTGTCCATGAAAATCTCCCTTCTCTTTTGCCCACTTTTCTCTTTTATTTTTAATAACAATCCGTTGGAAATAGTGCACTCGTGGCTTGCTGGTATTTGCTGTTCTATTTTAGTACTATCCAGTAGTTCTTTCATCCTTTCCTTTTAATATTTACTCGTAGAATTGAATGCTGGGCAAAACTTATCTGCTGAAAAAAATTCCCAAGAGTGAAAACTAATTACATGTACGTTGTTAGTGAAGGCATGGCTGGGGCTTCTGTCCAACCCAAGTGTCCTTCCATTGAGCTTACTGCAGCCCAGGACTTTGGCATTAGGAGCATAACGTGAATGTTTTGCTCTCTGCACCACTGTTCCTTAACTTTGTGTAAAGATGATATTCTGTATGCATCTGTTACACTGAGTATAGCCTTGGAAACATCAACTGCTATTCCACAGGATAATACATAGCTGGTAATGAGGTGGCTGATAGTAAAAACTGTGGCTGGGAGCAGCAGTTCAACATAAGAGGCTCTCCAGCCTGAAGGATTCCAGCTGGAAAAGGACGGTTTAAAATTCTCACATTTCTTCCACATTCAACAACTGCTTCTGCAGCTCAAATGATCCATCCTGGCTATTCCTATACGGCTTGTCACATTCTTTGTGGAGAGAAGGAAACCAGCCTTCAGCTGAGCAGTTCATGGTGGGCTGAGGGTGACCTGAGGCCTTCTGCAGCCTCTCTTGTATGGGGGACAGGGACAGTGCTTTGGCTGAGCCCAACCCCACAGTGGGTAGTGGAACCTTGTGTTGACAGTGGGGCACAGGACAGCTCTGGATGTGCCATAGCCCCTCTGGCCATGGAGCTGAGCTACTGGTGTGATAGAGAGCATGGCTCCCCCAAAACCAGGGACAACATGATGCAGATTTCAGTGGAACTGTCACCCTCCAAACAAGGTCTGCAGGAAAATTCCACTGATAATTTTCTTTCTCCGACTCTGCTTGATAAATTAACTAAGTAGGAGAGAGGGAAGAGGAGAAGCTAAGCCTCATAAGCTGTTCCACTGACTGCTGTGGGTCTCCATTCTGATTTCACACTGTCAACGTTTTCAAAGACACCAGTACTGCTCAGTTTACACAACACATAATATACAAAGCCAAGAACTTCTTTTGACAGGTTGTCTTAAAAAGAAATAAAAAAAAAGAAAGAAAAAAAGAGAAGGGGGATCTCAATTTTAACTACATTTATCTTAACACATCACAAACACGAAAATCCCATGGGGACAAAAGAGGGGTTACCAGATGTGGGACACAGAGTTGCTATGGGGCTTGGAGGCAGGAGTCCAGCCAGAGCCCAGGCCCTGCCAGCATGAAATCCTCACAACACACAGAGCCAAAACCTCCCAGCTTTAGCAAAATACAGAGAGCCAGAAAGCAGCTCCCATCTGTAATAATTACAACAGAGTTTCCCTTGTCCTTGCTCTATTTATTGCTTCAGCCCTTACCGTGCATTGCCTGAGACAGAAGAGACTATTAATGATCAGAATATTTCTTTGTGGACAGTCAGAGCTTTGGTGGAAAACTCCCTCATTCTCTCAAACATCGCCACTTCTTTTAGAGGAGGAACGAGTTGGTTTACACTGCAGATTGAATGAGGCATTAAATGACTGCGTTGCAATGACTGCAGTGGGGGGAATGGTCGCCTCCAGTGGAATTGGAAAGCTGTAATGACGCCTTTATAAAGGCACAATAACTGTTCAAGTATCCTTGTCTAATTTGTCACAAAAGTTATCCGGGACTTTTCTCTCCTTTATTTTTCAGAGGGGGAAAAGGTGAATATCAGGAATTATGGCCAAGGCTGCACAGAGGCAGACAGGAGGGCACCCAAATCTTCCCCAACTGCTCAGCTCCACTATGGCTTTTTGCAAGGGAACAACTCGCATGCCAATAATAATTGTTATTATTAATAACCAAGTGACGTCTCATTCTCGGTTACATCAGTGCCATACCCTGAGCCAGAGCTCCTGTCAATCACCCCCTCCCCCCCCCCCCCCAACAACCACCACCACCAGCAGAGTGGAGGCAAAGGCTGCCGAGGGGGGTGAGGGGTGCGGAGGGCAGCTTTCGAGGAGCAATGGCCTGGGGCCGTGTCTAGGTTTTGCCCGGGGGGGACATAAGCACCGGGGGGTGACATACATGACATACATAGGGTTTCCAGCATGGCCAGCTCACACCTCCCCCCTCTGCACGCCCGCAGGTGACAGCAGGGGAGGTGATGCCCCCACCTTCGAGAGCCGAGCACCGGACGGTGGGAGCGGAGAAGGAACGCAGAGAGGCACCCCCGGCCTCTCGGCTGCCCCCATTTCTCCGCCCAAAGCTCCCAGATTCGGAGGCAGCCGCTCTGCCGGAGGAAAAGAACGGGCGCCGCTCGTGGGCGTTGGGGAAAGTTGCGCTCCGGGGAAGCGGCTGTGCAAGGTCAGGGCGGGCGGTGCAGCCCCACCGGTCCCCGAAAGCGGGGAGTGAAGAGGTCGCTTCTCACAGCCGGCTCAGAAGGACCAAACAGCTGAGATCTGCCCTTTTTCCCCGCCCCGTTCCCCCCTCTTTTTCTTTCTTTCTTTCTTTCTTTTTTTTTTTTTTTTAAAAGGGGAGCCAGGTGCACGCTGCCTGTCGATACCCCACGTCGCTCCCTCTTCACCCAAACGAATGATGCAGCACTTTAATTAGGAGGGAGCGCCGCGTCCATATTGCACCGGCGAAAGAGAGCGGCGGAGCCTGGCAAACATGGTGCCCGGCCGCGGGCGCGGAAGCTGCGCCCCTGTCCGCGGAGAGCGCGGCGGGGCGGCGGGAGGACCCCCGGGCTTTCCCCGCAGCCTCTGCAGCTCCGCCCGACAACTTCGCGATGCCGAACCGAGGGTGCAGTTAAGTGTTCTCCCGGCCGAGCACTGGGGGAGTTTGGGTTCAAAGGATGGGTGCGGGGATACGCGGAGCTGCGTGTGCCCGGGATGGGCGTGAGCGGCTGCGGGAGGTGGGGACGCGCGGGGCAGCGGTGATGCGGGAGGCTCCGGGTACAGAAGGGACATCAGGGATACGGGGGACATCGGGTGCCGCGTCCCTGACCTGACCTATCTCAGAGGGGACCCGCGGGTGCCATTCAGAGGAGGAACAGCCCGCGGTTCCTTCCGCGCATCGCGCGACTTTCAGCTCCGAGCGGACACGCGCAAGCCTCCCGCTACGCTGCGCTCCTCTCCGCGGATCCTCCGCGGGCCGCGCCCCCTTTCCGCCCCGCAGCCCCGTTACCTGCCTGCGGCTCCCCGGGGCGCCCAGGTGCCGGCCCCTTCGCCTCCGCGCAAACTCCGCGCATGGGAACGCGCCCCGTCTTGCGCCGAGGGGAAGGATGCGAGAGGTGCCGCGTGTCCTCCGCCACCAGGTTTTGGGCTTTGCTTCCTCGGAGGGAGGGAGGAAGGTTGGCTGCTGGGTCCTGGAGGAGCTGCGGGGCCGGACGTAGCGGGACGGGCAGCAGCGCGGGGAGCAGCGGGCGATGCGCGGAGAGCGGAGCGGCCGAGCTGGGACAGCTCTGCCTTCCGCGCCGCATCCCCGCAGTCAGGGCATCTCTGATTGCCGTCAGTTTTTTATTTTTATCATTATTTAAACGAGAAGGGGTTGCCAATTGTGACCTATCCCGGCGGCTTTTTCCTCTCTGATTCTTCTTGCTCTTTTTTTTTTTTTTTCCTCCCCCATCTGCTCATTTCCCACTTCCTCTCCGCCAACCAGCCCCCTCCTTCCCTCTTAAAAAAAAAAAAAAAAAAAAGGCAGAAAGAAAAAAAAAAAATGTATAGTCAGGGCTTCCCAAATGCGCGCCCCCGACCTGGTGCCAAGCGCGCCCCCTCCATTTGTTCCCCTTCTTGAAGCTCATTTTCATGACGTGGAAAAGCCTGATCCAGGGCAGCACCGCGCACACACACACACACGCACCGCACACACCGCACACACCCGGGAAGGAGCGCATCCGACACCGCCGCGCCCCGGCGCTCCCGCTCCGCGCTGCCCGGTGAAGGCGGCGGCTGAAGCCTGCAGCAGCAGCAGCAGCAGCAGCAGCCCCTCCGTTCCCTCCTCCATTGAGTGTGCCAAACAGCAGCTCTGCATCCTAAAGAAGATCATTGAGGGGCTCATTGCATTCCCAGCACGTCGCAGGCTCGTTTTTTTTTTTTTTTTTTTTTTTTTTTTTTTTTTTG
>NW_024884744.1:2787653-2789259 GCF_019232065.1 Centrocercus urophasianus | reverse complement strand
GTGCTGGTGGCCGCCGGGCTCTTCGCTTTCGTGCTCCGCCGCCGCCGGCGGAAGCTGCCGTTCCGCGGCCCGCGGGCGGAGGCGGCCGACCTGGGCGGAGTGCCGCTGCGCTGCCCGCGGCTCTGCGAGGAAGGCGGCGGCGGCGGCGGCGGCGGCGGCGGGGGCGGTGGAGGGGAGCGCTCCCCGGAGAAGGCGCCCCCGGCGGGCCACGTCTACGACTACATCCCGCACCCGGTGACCCAGATGTGCAACAACCCCATCTACAAGCCGCGGGAGGAGGAGGAGGAGGCGGCGGGGGGAGGCGGCGGCGGCGGGGAGGCGGCCGAGCTGCTGCGGGGCGGCGGCGAGCGCTTCTCCCACGCTGCCGCCGCCGGAGCCGCGCAGGAACCGGGCACCAACTACCGCACTTTGCTGGAGAAGGAGCAGGAGTGGAGCCTGGCCGTGTCCAGCTCGCAGCTCAACACCATCGTCGCCGTCCATCCCCAGCACCCCGCGGGCGGAGGGCTGGCGGCGGTCCCCGGAGCTCCCGGGGGAGCGGCGGCGGGGGGATGCGGCGGCGGCGGCGGCGGCGGCGGCGGCGGGGGGGCCCCGCGGGACCGCGAGCGGCCGCCGTGCGCCGTGGGCTTCGTGGACTGCCTGTACGGCACCGTGCCCAAGCTGAAGGAACTGCACGTGCACCCCCCTGGCATGCAATACCCGGACCTGCAGCAAGACGCCAGGCTCAAGGAAACCCTTCTCTTCGCGGCCGGAAAGGGCTTCTCAGACCACCAAACCCCCACAAGCGAATACCTCGAGTTAAGGGCCAAACTCCAAACCAAGCCGGATTACCTCGAAGTCCTGGAGAAGACCACGTACCGGTTCTGAGCCGCCCCGCCGCCCGCCCGGCCCCGCCGCATGCGATCGAGGATCCAGCTGTGCTCCCCCCGCCAGATGTGCAGCGGGGGGGGGGCCGTTCTCAGATCATTAATCGACAAAGTGCCTTCGCAGACTTTTGCCAGCAGATGTTAATCAATCATTATTTTTTTATACTGAAACTGAGACTTTGACTGTGCCATGTCTAAGGTATATTATTATTATTATTATTATTATTATCGGGGATCTTTGTACTGATCCTGATTAAGTAAATGCCATGTGTGTCTCTTTTTTTCTTTTTCATTTTTTTTTCCCCCTTTTATTTTTGTTTTGCAGTGAGCTCCCTCTATATTTTCCCTCGGAGGGGAGGAGGGGGGGGGGGGGATGGATGGAAGATGGCATTTCGTGGCTCGCTTCCTTCTTTCCCATCATGGCACAGATTCTGTACATTTATTTAAGCAAGCAAACAAACAAACAAACAAACAAAAATTGCAAAGAAGCAAACGAGCGCAGTTTGCTGCATGCCTGGAAACTGCAAGAGGGAAGGGAGGGGAGGGTCTTGCTCGAATGTCTCACTCGTGTCTCTCTCC
Source organism: Centrocercus urophasianus (assembly GCF_019232065.1). NCBI lineage: Eukaryota > Metazoa > Chordata > Aves > Galliformes > Phasianidae > Centrocercus > Centrocercus urophasianus. Next base: position 2,787,817 of record NW_024884744.1, on the reverse strand, counting down.
CTCCCTCGCACACACGCACACACACACACACACCCGCACCACCACCCTGCTGCCCCCTACGGGATCCCCCCCCCCCCCCCCAACGGTGCGGGGCCGCAGCCCTGGGTTGTCCCCACGTGGCCCACCCACCCCTCGAGGATGCGCGGTGACGCTTAGTCGTGATA
>NW_024884744.1:2607807-2787553 GCF_019232065.1 Centrocercus urophasianus | reverse complement strand
CAGCTACTGGGCACCTGTCACTAACAGCTTTGTAGGAAGCACTTTTAATGTTTTTCTCTCATACACACATCCATGCACACGCACACACCGAGGTACAACGATGTGCTTATATTTATTCTGTAATTTCAAGTGAATATAAATTGTAAAGGTAATGTTTAATCATTGTACAGTGATGCGTCTGGTATAGCTTTCCTAATAAAACGTTTTGAAAAAAAAAAAAAAACATGTACATATATATATATATATATCTATATATATATATATATATGTATATATAAGACTACAAAGCTTGAACCTTAAACTCCAGCTTCCCCCTATGAGATTTCCTTCTCCCACTTTAACCTCGAGAGCTATTTTATTAATAACGGTTCAATGCACTGTGATGTTAACAGAGAAAACCCTGTACAGCTTCTCTCGCCAAGATACCACCCGAGACTTCTTAAAACCCGATTTACAATCTGTATTCCCACGATGCGCCGCGCTGATGGCAGTTTCCGTGTATTTAAAAATAGGCAGCGAATTTAAGCCCTCGTTCTCGTGGAGAGCTGCCTTTGCCTGTTGCTAGGCCAGGGGGAGGGGGGACATCGCTAGGGGTGCTCCTGCCGTTCTCATTGCAGTCGATGAAGGGGGATGGGAAGGGGCACCGACTGTAAAGCATTTCAATTTTGGGAAAAAAAAAAAAAAAGAAACAAAAACAAAACCTCGGTGCGAGCTGGAAAAGGATGCCTAAAGCATCAGCCGCTCAAAGCGGAGCCAGACCAAAGACGATATGGGGTTGCCCCTGCTGGGGGAAGTCCCGGTCGGTATCTTGGCCTCGGCGGATCAGAGCCGGGCGGTGGCAGCGACTCCGCGCGGCCGCAAGGTGGCGCTATAACACCGGCACTGGCTTCCGCTGAGCCGCTGCCGTCCGGCCCCGGTCCGATCGCTGCCCCGCAGCTCCGGGCGGCTCTGAGCGGGATGGTGGGGAGGAGGGCAAGGAGGGGAGAGCTCGGAGCACGGTGACTTGAAGCCCTAAAGCTTGAATTCTGTAGAGAGCGATCGAATCTTATCTCTAAATCTCTTCTTGTCTTCATGGGGTAACGGTAATTTATCCAGGTGAATTGTGATTACTTTCCTCGCCCTGCGTTGAAATTGTATCTCCCCGAGGGCGTTTCATCTGGTTGGTGTTAGGGAGGTTGAGGATTTCTGCCCTTTGGGGTTTCCAGCACTGCTTGGTGTCACCTCAGACCCAGCTGTCTCTCCTTTCTGTTGGGAGCAACTCTCTTCCACCCAGCACAATGCATTTAATGGAGGCAAAACCGTGAGTGCTTGTTTCCACCCTGAGCGCCTCTATTTGTGGCATCAGTGAGTTTGCTCATTGCAGGCTTTTTGTCAGTCTGTCTTAGAGAAGCATCTGGGTGCGACAGAAGTAGTTTCCTGATCCTTGGCAGTAGCTGTGTGTGCTTTGAAATGGAGGGACAGCTCCAAATGTCTGCAATTCAGCATTGGCTTTGTGTCCTTGGTAAAATAATAATAATAATTGCTATACATTCAGAGATCCCAGATCCCCCTATTGAGCTGAATGCATTTTATAAATGCTGCGTTCAGCTCTAATGTGCTTGAGGGGGGGGTGTTTTTTTATGGGTTCTGTTGGTTTTTGGTTTTGGCTGTTGGTTTTTTTTTTTTCCTGCCTGGTTGTTGGGTTGATCCTTTTTGTTTGTTTTTGATGCACAGTAGAAGAGCATGGACATGTCAAAAATAATAAACATCCGAGTGCAGAGGCCAGATCTTTCTTATGATAATCATTGTGGTGTGATAATCATAACTGCATTGATAAGGGGACATGCAAGGAGCACGTGGAGCTGTACAAATCAGGTTGAAGTACAACCCCTAGTGAGAGCGGTGCTGCATACATTTGGCAATGCCATCAGACCCCGAGTGTTCATACTTGTATCCAAATATAGCAAAGCCAGTTGCAAATAGTGTTTATATTTTAATTACAATGCAGGAAGGCAAGAGAATTTCAGCATAACTATAGGTAGCAACCTCACCCGTGGCTGGTGAGGAAATCTATTTATTCAGTGGAAATAAATTTGTTCTATGATGATGGAATTTTGTATTAAAAGAGATAATTTTTGGCTTACATCGAGTTATTTTTCTTTCCTCGTGTAGGAAGCTTTTCCTTTTCCTTGTGTGCTGGGGACTCCCTGGAACCATTTGGGGATGGTTCCCCCTGGAAATGTCGCTAATATATAACTGTGATATCTGATGTATATTGCAATGACTTCTATTTTGCTGTTTCATTGTGTCGAGCTGAGGTTGAGCATTGCTTCCCACTGCAGGAAACGAAAGTGGATCCATCATCTCTGATGCGTGATGGGTGAATATTTACATGCTCTGATTGGGTTGCTCCTAATTCACAGGGATTATCATCATCATCAGAGGTATTATTGGTAGCATTAATAACATTGGGAAGGAACCAAATAAAGTCAAATGATCCACCTTCACGTTGGAGCTGTTTGATGGGATAGTGCTTGAAATAAATCTCTCTGTATTTTAGCATGGTGTGTGACAAGCAGGTGGTATCAGCTTCAGCAGGTCAGCATGTGGTGGTGCTCAGAGCCGTGCTGTAAATCTGTTGCTGTGTGTTTGCTTTGCTCACTCATTGACTGTATCGAAGTTCTTCCTACAGGTGGAGAGGACGGGAACCACCAGGTAAGTCCCAATCCCAGCCAGTAAAAGCTGCATGCAGGGAAATAGAGATGAGGATGACAGTGCTCAGTGCTCTTTTGTATTTCTTTGGTATTGGCATTGATGTAAGATGATATGTTAGATGGGTCAGAAGTTCTCTTTGCAACTTGAACTTTTGCTGAACTGGCTGTACCAGTAGTGATGTTAGTTGTTGAGGTACAAATAGTCTGACTCCCACAATGCACAACACCTCTTGGAGTCTTGTGGGATGCTAGGAAGCATACTGCCCTGGTCAGATGAATGTTGCAACTCTAAGGATTCTGTGTCTGGAGACATCGTTTGCTCTGAGAGTCAGTGAGTTTGAGTGAAGCTGTTGTAACTCAGCTTGTTGTCAGGGACCTTTCCAAAACAAAACAAAACAAACCAAAAAACAAAAAACTTTCCATATATTCATAGAATGGCCTGGCTTGAAAAAGACCACGATGATCATCAAGTTTCAACCCCCCTGCTATGTGCAGGGCCGCCAACCACCAGACCAGTCTGCGAGTCCTCTTTGTAGATGTGGTTTGAAGCAGACCAACTTGTATTCTCTGCTATAAACAGCATCATGACAGAAAGGTCTCTGCAGATTGTCAGTATGCAATGGTCTCTATTTCTGGAAGGCTGATGTGTGCTAGCAGCAGCTCTTGAGTGCTGTGCTCCTTCTTTACTCAAGTACCTGCTTCAGATGGAGTTGAAGGGTTCACATGAACAGCGTGTGATAAATTGGCTCTGTCTACAGCAGAAGTGTTCACGTGAAGGGAGTGTGCAGAATCTGGCTGTAAGTTTGGAAGTTCACTGCTTATCTGCATTACTCAGCCTGAGAATATGGCTTTTGGCAATCACACCGGCCATTTCGGTGTGAACTCTTTCCAGAATTGCACTTCTTCCAATGGCATTTGCCTTTACAACATGGATACACTCTGCTGCACATTGCATGTTCCTCCTTGCTGAACCAAGATTTGGTTCGAAATCTGACTTCCTTGTGTCTGATTTTCACAATAAGCTCATGTATGGGTTGGATTGTTCAACACAGTCGTTACCATGTGAGAAATACAGTAGAGTTTCACCCCATATGTAGTTTCATAACTTATTCACACTAAAACCTTTCTCTCTCTCTCTCTCTCTAAAAAAAAAAAAAAAAAAAAAAAAAAAAAAAAAAAAAAAAAAAAAAAAGCCATTTTAAATAATGTGTGATGGAAATACTCTTTTTCCCCCTCTTCTTGAAAAGAAAAACTGATTTATTCTGGAAAATATATCTAAGCCCCTATGTGATGCATGATTGTGCTTGTGGAAGAAGTGGAATATGCCTGGACAAAGCTTTGTGTGGGCATGGAGTTGAGGTCTGATCCCATTCCTGTTGAAAGCAGTGTTGGATTTCATTGCAGCTCAGTTTTGATCAACGGATCCAAAGGCGGAGCAAAGTCTAATCTCAGAAAATTGCAACCTATGTTCAGTGGTTACAGGTATCCTGAATAGTCCATGGGACTGTTTCTGAATAACGTGAAGAACAGCATAGGGAAAAACGCGATGCTGGTTGAGTAACTGTCTCAATTGACCTCATTCGTGAATTAACCCATTTTTAGCACTTTTTGGTATGAAAGAAAAGAGCTTGCATGAAGGCAAATATCACAGTAGCAAGTGGTAGAGGAGTTTAGATCTAATGTATAACGTAGAGCCAATCTCTAGGTTACTATATCCAACCAGATCATTCATGTAACAGTTGCAAATACCTTATTGGTATCGCCTTTTTCTTTGAAAGCAAGAATATTTACAAGTACCGAGAATTGGGTTTTTATATGTATATATTTAAATGTCTTTTGCTTAATTCTTAGAGCTTCCCGGTTCTTTTGAAGTTGTGTATTTGTACTTTTGTTTAGGTCACTTGGGGAGATAGGGGTGACTGTTGAAGCCACCAGTTTTGCTATAGACGGTGATCATCAGAAGGTTACGGGCGTGACGTGATGTAGGTTATCTTTATCATTATGAAAGCATTTGGAGGCATTGGATTTTCTCTTTTAAATCTGCTGATATTGTGGTGGCTTTCAGTAGAGCGTCAGATTGTTCACTTCTTTGTGGGAAAATGATGGGGGAAAGTTCAAGGAGTTACTGGCTTTGCTATAGGAATTCCCTGCCTAAGGGTTGTACCTCCGCGGAGTGGATGCTGCATCAGTCTTTACATTTTGAATGTGAAGGATTTAAATTCTAAATGAAGGATTATTTTTTTGACACTAGGAAGATGTACATATATGCAATACTAAGAAGTCGTGTGCCTTAAAAAGAACAGATAACTATAGAGGGTATAGCACAATATAGCATATTAAAAGCTCAGTCGTGTGTCGTGCACTGAGCATGTGATGTACTGAATGTCCATTTACCTTTTCTAACATCTTTATTTTTCTACCGGAATCACCTGTATCTCTCAAGAGTATCCTATATATTCTATGAATTCAGAAGAAAAGTTTTAGGTTAGTGAAGGGTCAAATCTCTCTGAGTCAGGGAAGACAAATAGATACCACGACAAATGGGAGCAAAGTTCCTTTGCATGGCACGTGTCGTGGAAGCTGGGCATGTTGTGTAGCACTGTACCAGGAAGGGAAGTTGTCTGTAGGGATGCAGATAGTGGTTTCAAACACGTGTTCCCAAATTGGGGAGAGTCACTGTTGGACCTGAGACGTGGTGCGTGTGATGGCATTGCCATCTATTCTGCTGCTGGTGACACTTGGCACCATTGCTGGCAGAGACTCCTGAAACAGCAATCCTAAAAAAAAAAAAAGAAATGGCTCGTGGTTTTCGTGACAGTTATCTGAGTAATCCTTGAACAGAGGTCTGTTATTGAACTTTGGATGCTTTTGCTTTGGAAATCAAGGCTAATTACAGTTTTGTTGCTGTCGTTTTGTGATTGGTTTTAATGAGGGGCATCAATGGAGAAATGAAAACATTGCAATGTGAAAGTTGTCACCAAAGATTACTTCTTAGTAGGACTTTCAAATCTCCCTTTTCTACTCTTTGCTTTGGAGAATGAAGGAGCCATGCTCAAAAGAGCATAGGATCTGCCACTTGAGCTCAGAGTTGCAATGTGTTTGTGCTTCTGTGTCCTCTCATTCCCAAGAGCACCCATTATGTTAGGCTCAAAGGAAGATGTAAGGAGCTCCATTTAGTGGGGTTACAGGGCCAGATATGGCCAGCTAACCTGCTGTACCATTAGCTCTCACCCCAAGCAATCAGAGACCCGTGGTCCCTCACAGCTGCATGGCACAGGGGTTAGAACAGTGACGAGCACTTAGAAAAACCAAGTTGTAGCATTTCTGTGCAAAATGAACATGAAAATGTTCATGAAAATGAACATGAAAATGAAAAACCTGGGCTCTGGTAACAAATTGACTGTTGGCCTCTGGGTTCTTTAGGAAACTCATCCAGAGCTTCACTGATGCAGTTAAACTGCCATGTAAGGGCACACCTGGTTGGTCCTCATGAAAGCACTGCTGGAAAAGATGTGTAACTAATGCATTCTTCTTCATCAAAGAGTGTCGTTTCTTGTGGCATCACTTCTGTTGTGTTTTCTTGCAGTGACCCAAAAACCTGGCTGCTTTGGAAAGTGGATAGTATTGGCAATCAAAGAAATATGGCAAGTAAAGATATTTTTCAGATCCAGTTTATATTAGCGTTTTATGCCAAGAAAGGGCAAATCATTGCTATCGGGTCCTTGTTCTGCTGCCTTCACTGATCAAGGCAAAGAGTGATGGTTCAGTGTCTTCATTTATCCCCTTTAGTTTTAAGCCAGCAAAGCGAAGAAGGTGGATGTATGCAATTTATGTGTGTATTTATGTCTTCCTCCTGTGGACAGTGTGGGGCCATGGCACTACAGATGGTGGTGCTGATGGGTGGAATGGCATTGGCACTGCTGGGTTAAACTGCCACGAGTAGGAACCGTGCCAAGGCTAACAATGCAAACAGCACCACAAAGTCAATCACCTCGCTGCGTAAGGGACAGTCAGTGGCAGCAAACCATTCCTGTAGAGACCTCTCCTTTAGAGCAGGGGAACAAATGTCTTACAGAATCCCTTCTCCCCGACACTGAGTCTGAATTCTCAGGCAGCCTTCAGATTTGTTGGCATTCTCCACATCGCTTTTACCTGCCTGCATGCAGAGATAGATAATCATTTGGCTGACAGTGGGTTGTGACGCCTCGGTTTGCACGTTGACCGTGCGAGAGAAATGGAGACCAATTGAAAATATGGTTATCTTTGTTGGGTTTTTCTGTAGAGTGATGTTTTGCACCTCAAGACTTCATTCTGTAAGATGTATCGACGGGATTGCCTACCTGTAACTCAGCTTTGTAAGCAGCCTCCCGAGGTTAGCCACGGTGGTATTACATGCCTTGTGCTTTGCCAGCCCTGCAAGCCTGCCAAAGTCTGTTAAAGCCTTCAGAGCACAAAGCACTGATAAGATGGATCCCTAACAGGTATGCATCAGGGATAATGCAAAGATGTTCCGTGTACAACAACCTAAAATTAGTTTCTGCTAGCTCAAAGCAGAAGTAACCGCCTCCCACGTTGTTACTTCTGCTGAAATGGAGGGGCTGATGTATGTAGGGAAGTGATGATGCTGAATGTGTGCATTATATACGTATATACAGTCTCTGAATGTGTATGTATATGTGTATATGCTAGCATGTTCAAGTGTAAAAGTCATTTTTTTGTAAATTCCGTGAGATTCAGGCATATGGCTTGCTTTGAACTGTTATTAAAATATGGGCATTTTGGTGATAAAGCTGAAAATGTGTACCTTAAGACCTACATTCCTAATGTAGGTCAGTGGAGGCATTTCTCAGACGTATTAGCATTTTGGACACTTCGTCTTAGCAGCATATTGCATCTCGTGGAATAGGTTAGCAGAGGCAATGCGGGAGAAAATGCTGCATCTGAAGTCATTCAGAGATGTTGCCAAGTTTCTCAGGAACCAGAATTGCAGGATAATGAGTATTATATTTAATTTGTGATGGAAAGGCAACCGTGGAGAGTTCAGCAGAGGCAACGCAGATCATCTTGGCTCTGTGGGGGAGGGAGAATTTATAGCTGTAGCTAGCTAAAAAGAGGAAAGCTGTCTGTATATTTGTGGGTATATATATTTATATATATGTATATACAAATCTGTGTATGTGTAGATAACACCGTGTGTATATATGTATGTATGTATATGCCCATGATGTATATGTGTATCTATATATATGTATACATTTATATAAATTTCTATTTCTCTATATGAATAGTCATGCAACTGTGGAAAATAGCATTATCACCAGTGTGTCCTTTGCTTTAAAACCCAATGAGAAGCTACTTCCATTAATCCTATGTTGGCACAGAGCTCTTTGGTTATCATTTACATGTAGAGAGGAGCGCAGCTCCATAGCTGAGCGCCAGCCTGGAAGGCTTTCCCTCCTCCAGAGGACTCCAAGCAAGTCATTAGCTTCTCCACAGCTGTTCCACATATGTGAGATAAAGCCAAGGTGAATCAGGGGCTGGGTTTAAAGGCAAAGGCAGAAGAAGCAGTGGGCTATTTGTGCTTGGAAGTCTCTGTGATGCTGGCAGAGGTCTGATGGTGAAGCATCCTCAGCTGTGGTTACTCTGGTTGCTGTTGGTGGTCCCAGCTAACAGCAGCAGTTTCTGCACGGGGCAGGGAAGGAGGAAATTCTTCTTTTTTTCCTCTCAAGTAAGTGTTCTGCAGTCTGATTGCTTTGGTTCAGTGATGCATTGATTTCCATTTGGGGCTGGGATGTTAAGTTGTAAGCTCAGTGAGCTTCTAATTTGGGATGCCTTTTATGTGATAATTGATTTTGAATAATTTCACTTCATTGTTAGAACAAGCTATACCTTAATTTACTCTGTTTGAAGAACTCAGCTGGAAAACTATATCAGGATGGATTTTGCACTTGGCTTCAGTGGGGTCAAACGAGATCAGAGTGTTTCATGAAGCACTGACATCAAAACAATCTGGTGGTTGTGCAACTATTAAATGAAAGTGTAATTTTGTAATAGAAGTGTGAACTACAAAAAAAAAAAAAAAAAAAAGTGGTTTGCTAGTTATATATTCTGTGACAACAGCATATTTCTATCGCTGAGACCTTTGGTCAGCTGCTGGGTTTTGGCAAGGGTTCTGTGCTGCTGGTGGTTGCTTTGAGATTTGCCCCTTCCTTCCTCCTACACTGAGCTCCCTCCTGGCTGTCCTGCTGCCAATCTGCTGTCATGTGCAAGCTGCAACGTGACCAGAAAGGGGAGAAGGGATTATTTCTTCTTAAGCTCTTTGCTTCCTTTGAGGCAGAAGACAAATAAACAAGGAATAATCACAGGAATAAAAATGGACACTTTGTGGTTTTAAATATATAATGTGGGTTGAAGCATTTCTTTTAAGGTTCCTGGTTGTGCTGAGCCTTATTATTTTATCTGGAGGAAGTAACCACCTTATAGGGAAGTGCTTCCTATCTTTTTTGCCTAAACATTGCAGTGGAACCTAATGTGATGTATAGCTGCCTCTTTTTAAAAAAAAAAAAAAAAAAAAAAAAAAAAAAAAAAAAGTTGTTTCCTTACAAATATTATATTTCCCTGCAGAAAATGTGATGAATTCTTATGCTATCTGCTGCCCTTTGCTGTTTGTTATATTTCAGCATATTGGAATGCTGAATGGAGACAAGTAGAAGGGGAACAGAAAAGTTAATTGCTTTTTAATTAACTCATGCACTCCTGATGTCAAGAAACTATTTGAATACGATGTTTCTGGGATGCCTGTGGCCACATAGTCCACAAATGGCTGATTTTCCTGAGCAGGAAGCATCTGAATTTGAGCAGGGAGTATCAGAAAGTTCAGAGAGCTACTTTGGAGAGCTTGGGAAATGAGGATTTTCTGGTATCTCTACTTAAAGAAGATGCCTAAATGTCTGCATCCTCAGGAAGGCAGTCATTCACCTAAAAGTCATTCAGAATTTAAACCCAGAAAGGGAATGATAATGTACCCAAATCTCTTCGTTCTCAGTAGTAACCTCTTCTTTGTGGGATAATTTAATCTATGATGAACCTTGGCTACATGCTATCTTGAAACAACTCACCCTGCCACTTGTGTGGTTGAGGTTTGCTGTTTTTCATGTTGAAAAGGAGCGGTGTAGTTGGAAGATCAGGCACACAAAGTCACGTTGTTGTTACAGACGAACATCCAAATAAGTTACAGGAACCTAAAGAACAGAGGTGCTTAAGGCTCTGCTGGTGTAGATCACAGCAGATCCATCGCTTTCAGCATAGCACTGCTGGTACCTGAGAGCTTGGGAGATGACTCAGAGATGTTTGTTGCCCTCTAGCAGCCATGTCTCCATGGGTTGTCTTGTGAATGGATGCCAACCCATAAAGGCAAGAGTTCCCTAGGCTGCTGCGTGACTTTGCACCCACCTGATACCCATTCCTGTCTTTGTATGTAAAAAGAAAAAATCAGGCAAATAGAAATTTCTTGATATTCTCCTTTGGCAAATCCCTATTTAACCTCCCCCACCCCCTAGAAGTAATTGAAGTCGCAGGAACAGCAGCACTCTGCCAGAACACATTGTGAGGGATCAGGCTCTTCCAATTAATGTTTTCTCCATTGAAAAGTATCTAATTCTCATTGAAAGGGGGGAAAAAAAAAATCAGATTGATTTCAATGATCATTTGATAAATGGAGGGGGTGAGGGTGTGTGGGAATTACTGGAATATTGCTGTGAACTGAACTCTTTTATACACAGCCTTTGCCTTAAGGAAACACACGAGCTTTCTTATAACCAAATTGGAAGAAAATGTCATAGTATTAAAAGAAATAGAACCAGGGTTAGAGCTAAGAGTATTTTTCCTCTCTTCTCACTAAAAATACCAACTTATTTGTGCTTGACTAGCATAAATTTTGTTTATAGGAAAGGAATAGTGTCTTGCTGGTATTATGGAAGAAAAATGGCTTTCAGGCCATCTTCTATACTAAAAATGTCCATCTCTAGCTACTTTTCTAGTAAAATATATTATGCATTCTATGTTTAATAGTTTAAAGAAAAAATAAAGGCTGGATGGTAAGTAGAGGAATGAAGTACTGCCAGAAGGAATATCAAAAGTGGAATCACAAAACTGAGCTTCCATTACCAACAAATGTGAGTGTAATTGGCAGGAGCTTGTGAATGCATAATTTTGAGTGAGTATCAGACAGTTTACTGATTTCTCACCTAATTGTCCATGTAAACTGTAATTCAGTTCATAATCTTTATTGTCCGTCTTGCCATTCCTAAATGTATCAGTAATACTCTGTTGGGAATTGTTGGACTTGGTGACTGAGGAGGATTGCTGCTGATGAAGTGTAATTCTTCTTGTTTAGTCCTGTCTGAATGCCTTGACCTTGTTCATTTGAGCAATATCTCAAAGCTCCTGGGCCTGTAGCTGCTTGGGGGTGATGGAGTTGGATTTTTAGGTGCTCGCTGATCGCTATGGAATATAACACGTGTGAGAGGCATAAAGCCTCTGATTGTCATGAATCTGCAAACTGCTTCTAGAAAGTGAAAGTCACATCAGATAAGAAAAATGAATACTTGCAGCTCTCTGAGCTGGCAAGTGAGGAAGCAACTGGAAACTTTCCCACCAACTCAGAGTTCAGAAAACCAGGAATGCATTAAATAATCCATAATGTTAATTTAGAAGTGCGTGTCTTTGTAGTCACAATTTTTATCAATGTGAACATCACAAAATAAAAAAAAAAAAATAATAATCCTTAGGTCTGTTGAGAAAGTGCCAGAATAAAGTCTGACATTGGAAACATGGAGCTGCATGTGGGATGGCAACTGGGGGTCAGGAGGTATGGGTGTGAGGTAAGTAGTGAAGACACAGATGTTTGGTTGAGATCTGGAAGAGGGAGTTGTTGGAGAAATAACAGCAGAGAGCTGGTGCAGGTCTGGAGAATAAAAGTGCCCTCTGGGTCAGCTGAATGAGCACAGCAATGTCACTGTGAAAAACTGAAACAGTGATTCTGAATTTGAAGGTAGAGATGTAGGTGTTGCTTTTGTCAGGAGACAGCTTATTCAAGGAGAAGTCAGTAATGTTTTAAGCCTTTCAGCTCCTCTTCTGGGAAAGGGACTGGGGAATAACTGAGAGCTGGAAGGCAGCTGGTGGCCCATACCGTACTGGGGGCAACTTCATCCAACTCCCAGTTCATTTAAAATCTTGCGCAAAAAGTCTTCATCACTTCTTAAGCTCAGGAGCTCAAATCAGATATCTGAGAAAAGTATGAGCTGAAATTTCTATTCCTTTCTTGAGTAAAATCAGAAAACTTTTTTAATAGAAGAACTTATTCTTTTCAATTCTACAGCACTCAACACTCTTGAGTTGATGCTCAATGTATGCTCTGCAGGGCTATTTCCTCTTGCAATTAAAAGGGGAAAAGAATAATGCCTGCTGTCTGCTCCAGAACCTTCTCTGCCTGGGCATGCACATAGCAGAGCAAAAATCCACTATAAATGTGGCTTATAGTGCTTGGAAAGGCTGCATGTCCAAAATCCTCAAGCAAGTTTTTCAGAGGAGGCTATAAATTACTTTTCTGAGCCTGCATCAGTAACAAGTTGCTTCTTGAAGAAAAAGATTAATTTGAGGAAAGTGCCAAAGTGGATTAAATGCAAGCTCAGGAAGGTCAGGAAAAGGGGAACTACTGCTAGACAGAGGTGTTTGGAAAAAATGCACTAATCCACTTCTATTAATCTTGTGAGTTTTGTAAACTCCAATAAGTTGTACTAGATTTCCAGTAACAAACTTGGCTGATAGCCTCATTTTTGGAGGATGGCACAGAATAGAAGCAAGCATTATCAAAGTAATGTGCATCAATGGGATTTGATACCTCTGGTGGTTCCTCCATATGTTGCAAAGGAGATGAATGTAACAGGCTGACAGCACAAAAACTAATATTGGAAGCTGAGATTTTTAAATACTTAATGGGAAAAGAAATATTAGGGTGTGATTGGTGTTTTTAATGGCCAACTTGATAGGAATTTCTGATTACCGATCATCTGAAGGTCTTGTGAAGTGTGACCCATCATCACAAGTCATGATGGTCCAAATGATCACTATGGTCCTCTGCAACCCAGGCCATTCTACAATTCTGTGATCCTATGATTAAGTCATTAAAGTCACTTTTTAAAACCATGGTCAAAAGTTGTAATGAAGCTGAGCATGTATTACTGCTGTAACAGAGATGGCTGCCATGGGGGGCATTAAGGAGGGATGTCACTTGTGGAAGTGATTTTCCTTTCCCAGTGAGTAGTGTGACTGGAATAGCAAGAGCTGGTAATGTCAAAAATCACTGAAATGCTTTTTCTGTGATGATGTCCAGAAGGGTAGATGAGTGCTTGCTATGGAGCTGGTGTAAGTGAGGAGCTGGCAGCTGGTCCTCCTGCCTTCTAACCAGCCCTGGATGCTGATTTCCTCTGTGGATTTAGACAAATCCTTTAATATTGCTTTTGTGGTTTACCTCTCTGTAGAACGCTTATCTCTGTACTGTGGAGGCATAGTGGGAATATACAGAGCAGCTGTCTGTGTTGAGAACTATTTATAATATATTATCGACTGAACTAAATGTTTGCAATGAAATTCTAAAGTACACAAACCCCAGATTTGTGTGCATTTGCCTAAAGGGTGACACCAGGGAGGACTGTGGGCAATACCTTCATCAAGTACTGGTGGGCATAGTAAGGAGAGCTGGTGAAGTAACAGCCTTCTTTGCTCTCAGCTCACCTTTTAATCATGGCTCACATGGCATGGAAAATATCTGTCTATAAAGAGAAGATTGTTAGTGGACCTCAGGAAATCCCATAAAATCCAGGATCTACCTTTGAATTCCTGTAGAGTTCATGCGAGTAGAATTTAAAGCAGATTTTATCAGCAGTGGGTTTTTTTTTTGTTTTTTTTTTTTCAGAAGTTAAAAAGTACATTTTTTCACTCTAGTTTAAGAGTGAGAATTGATTCCCGTGGTTCCTACAGCGTGGATGCCCTGTGAGGCTCCTGGCTGTGTCAGGTGCCATATGGAGAGATGGTGTTCCATTCTTGGTGGTTGGTATCCCACGCACTTCAGTACAGGAAAGCACCCAAAAGGGAAAGAATTGCGCACTTGCTCCTGCTTGGGTTGGAAAATGCTGTTAAAGGGAACACTGAGACTGCCATCAGACTCTTTTTTTGTTGTTGTTGTTGTGCCAACTTCTGAATCTGGTTAAAAACTGCCCTAGGGTGGAACTGCGTTTATATCATAGAATGGCCTGGATTGAAAAGGAATTCAAAGATTGTCTAGTTTTAACCCCTGCTATGTGCAGGGTCACCAAGCACAAGACCAGACTGCCCAGAGCCACATCCAGCCTTGCCTTGAATATCTCCAGGGATGGAGCAGCCAAAATACATTCACCCATGCACGTCATTACCCATGTTTGCATTGGCTTAATTGGATTAGCTTGCCTGATGCTTCTTCTGAATAGCTTTAATGAAGACAAGAAGTTCTTTTATCTAGACTGAGCTCTTATTATTTATCATACAGATAACATAACAGAAGTACCAAAGCAATTTATTGTAATGTTTTACCTTGTGTGTGTCTTCGTAGCAGTAGCAAGAAGCTGTGTGTCTGGAGAACCTTTGGAGCCCTCTTCTCCTGCCCCTGCTATACTTCTGTATTTCAATGCCTCGCTGCCCATCATCTCAGCATTCTCTGCACAAGTAACCTTAACTTAATGTCGTGTTTCAGATGCTACATACTTCACACTCAACATTATCTACTGTAACTCTGCACATAAACAACTAGCAGCATTCTTAGGAGCTGTCCTTTGCATGCCTTACATCACACTCAGATGCAGGTCGCGTTTGCAACTCAAAATATGTGCAATGTAGTTTCATAAATTTTACAAGGAGCAACACAATGTAATGAGAGGTGTGTCATCTTCGGTTTCTCACTTGAGAGGCAGCAGCACAGCACCAGAGATTTATTTGCTATCCCAGCTTTTGTGTAGGCAATAGTGCATCACTTTGCTTTAGCCTGCCCATAGGTATAAAGATGTTTTGCAAAAGGGAAAAAGGTCAGACAGCAGTCCACCAGTAAAGACAGCAAGGAAGGAGATGTGGGTTTCTATTCCAAGTGTGCTGCGAGCTAGAGTGAGGAGAAATATAAAAAGGAAAGAACTGTTCTTTGAATCTGACTAACCTCTCAGCTTGTCTTTAGGGGTTTGAAATAATGTCTGCGTCGTGTTCAAGTGCAATCGTTGGAGATGAAAAATCCCTGTTCTGCAGCCTGAAATTAAATTACTGTGGAGATGATTCCCTCCCACCTTGAGTGAAACTCATATTGGGGCTGATGTTTCAGCGTTAATTTTGCTATCCTGTGAGATATGTCTGTGAGTGGAAGGGATGCTCTTGTGGTGTCTTGTGGCACCTGCAGTGCCAAGGGATGGAAGAATGGCTGGCAGGAGCAGCAATGCACAGACCTGTGCTGCAGCCTGGAGGGGCTGCCATAGATCATCTTTTTTTCCAGTATCATAGAAACTATGTATGCATCTTAGCAAAAATGAACAGATTATAGCCCTCTAAATCAAGGCAAATGCATGCTGGCATTGAATACTGAACACAAAACTGTGTGCAACGTGCGTTGGGAGGCTGAATTCACTTTTCAGTTAACATGGGTGTCAGCAGCACCAAGGGTGCACACACCAAGTGAAGTCTGAAAGCTGGAAGGTATTACAGAGTCATATTAAGTGTCTTGCACAAACAAATTTGAATGGAAAACAGCAAAACAGTTCTCCAAATAAAGGTGCAATGCGTTGTCTAGTGATGTGATGTATTGTCTGGTTTTGTTCTTATTTGAGACACAACCAGTTAACAGTAGGGTTACAGCAAACATGATTCAGGTTATTGGTTTTCAGACATGATTCAGGTTATTGGTTTTCCAGGGGAACGCTCCTTGCATGGCTTTGTGTGAGCACATCCCTCTGGATGCAGAGCCTCAGCAAAGCAGGGAATGTCTCCTGCATAGCAATTCATAGAAATGGGAGGCCGTATTACTGGCTGTGTTTTAAAAGCTTGCAATCCCGAAAGTCAGGGTTCTTTCATTTGTTTATTGATTTGCCTTTTGTAATAGTAGCCCATATTCTTCAATAGGATCGCCCATCCACAGGGTTAGGAAACCTCAGCAGATGATGTGGATTTGTTGTGATCAGAATTCCCAGTGAAGGCAACTATGCAATCAGAATATCGAAATGACCGATGCTCTGTTGCTCAGGAAGGTTTCTATTTTGGCAACCAGCTGCAAAGTAGGTGCTCAGCAAAGAGCAATGCTAGAAGTGTACAAAAGGGAAATGAAAAAAAATTTTTACCCTTGGTTACTTCCTATGAATTCATAATCATAATTTGAGAGAACCTGACTGACTGAAAATCAAAAGTCTTAAAGCTTAAAGTGAATATTATTTTTGAAATGGAGTACTTTAGGAGCATTTGGATGCTTTAAATAACTGTGTACGTGTTGGATGTCACCATTTCTTGTATTATTAATAAAAGTAGCATCTTTGCATCTTCCGATTCTAATTATTTCTCTAAATATCTCCAGGAAATAGAAGCACAAAATAGCCAGAGTTGAATAATACTGAGTAAGCATCTTCTGGAGAACGTGCCTGTGAGATGAGTCATGCTCACGTTTACAGCTGGACATGGATCTACAAATCATAAAATAAGTACAAATTACAGAATTGCTAACTGTGATAGTTACCGTGAGATCCAGATATGAGTCAGTACCATCTTGCTACGTGAGCATCTCCACTAATCTCCTTACACATTTCTCTATGTTGGATCATATTCCTTACTCTATAATCATAATATAACCGATAGAACACCACAATCAGTTATCCAGTTGTATTTTAGAGGTGTGGCAGACTGCCTTGGTGGAAACACTGCAGTAATGAGACGAATTGTTTTGGTGTTATTTCTCAGAAGATGGGAGTTATGTAAAGCACTGAGTTGTCAGGAGAAACCACCAGACAGTCTCTGTGAAGGAGCATTTGTTACATGCAATGCCTGCTACGTTTACACCCATGTATTGTTGTTTAGCATTTCTCTTTAGAAATTAAAACCTTTTCAACTGTATCGAGGTATGAGACAGAAGGAAATGGACTCCTTCACTTGCTAATTATATTGAGGAACTGTATGATTAACCTTGTGGAGGAAAGAAGATAGTGCTGGTACATGGCAAAGCGCTGGTAGAACTAACTGTGGATCTTGGGTTTTCAATGGAAGCCACCCTTCTTGGCTATTGATTTGTTTTAAAATCTTTTTTAATATTCTCATGAAAATGTCAGATGTTTTCCAGAGTCTGGGATATAGAGGCTTGATTTATTAGAAAAGGTCAAGAATGTGAATTTTTCCAACTACATTTTTTCCCAGTGAATGTGAATGAATGGATCACTGTAGCCAGTGAATTGAAAGAGCACAGTTCTACATGTAGTTGCAGTATCAGAGGCCCTTTTTCTTCAGCCTTCAGAAAGAAATTATTTGGGTGTTATTTATGCTCAAAAGATTCCCCATCCGCCCCCCCTCCCCCCCAAGCTTTTTCCAGTCTGTAGCTGAAAGCTGTGAAAATCTCCATTTTTCGTGTAAGAAAAGAAAGAGTCATAGAACCACAGGATGGCCTGGGTTGAAAAGGACCACAATGCTCATCCAGTTCCAACCCCCTGCTATGTGCAGGTCGCCAACCAGCAGACCAGGCTGCCCAGAGTCACATCCAGCCTGGCTTTGAATGCCTCCAGGGATGGGGCATCCACAGCCTCCTTGGGCAACCTGTACCAGTGTGTAGGATAGGGAAGAGCTCATCCAAAATAATAATAAATTTAAAAATTGAGGTTTTAACACAAACCTGAGATGTGACAGTTGTCTAGCCTTGAGTTTGGACTCAGGGATGTTGATGCACTTATCATTAAAACCAGATTTCCAAAAAGATGTTTTAAAACAAACAAACAAAAAAAAAGCCCCAACAACTCAGAGTGTTTAAAAATAAAAAAAAAAAAAAGTGAAAAAAAAAAAAATCTGTTTTTAGGTACAAGTAATCATTTTCTTAAGAGTCGTTTTGTATCAGTTTATTCATTCTGTCAGGGGCAAACGGTCCTAATAGGTAGTGAATAGTTATGGTCATTAACAAAATAGATCTCTGCCAATGTTGTTAACAATGCTACGTGTGCTGTTCTGACTGGTGAAGGCATACCTGCTGGATGGAGCTAGCTGTATGGAACAGCTACAGCACTAGCTGACCAGGCAGCATCTTATTAAATCAACAGAAATGATTCGAAAACCTTAAGCAACAGAGCATGCTTACGCTCAGTGCCCACCCTGTCAGCATCATTTGGTGCTAACTGTTGGCTTCTGGTAGCAGTCATGAAGGGTAAAGGTGGCAACAGCACAGAGGCTGAACCACCCCTGCATTTCAAAAGCAGCATCCCGAGGCAGGATTCAGGCACCTGGTCCGTGTACTGACTTTGCCACATGTGAATGTCTGCTCTCAGCCTACTGGCAAAATAGCAGAAGTGCAGTTGGTTTTTCTTTGGAAAGAGCAACCTGTCTTGTTGAAATAGGTTTGAGAGAAACAATTAAGTGGTGCTGGGTTGGGACAGGCTGAGTGCTCCCTTCTGTGAGCACCGTGCATTGCAATTGAATTGCACAAGGCACCAGTAGATTTGATGTGCTGGTTTCACCTTACCCTGAGGAAGACCCTGTTACTGTGTGAGGAAGAAAGGGACCAGAAAACAGCAGCTAAAGCCAAGGGGAAGATCCATCAAAAGCAGGTCACTCAGCAGCTGCAGTGCCAGCAGGTGTGACATCACCCCTGGGTGTGTGAAAAGGAGCTTTCTGAAAACTGTGACACCTGAGAGCTTCAGTATGTAGAGCAGGAGCTGAAGGGAGGAGAACTGTCTGAATCCTCACCTGGAGCAAGTGGCCCATCAAAAGAGAAGGTGGCAAAGCCCACTTTGAGCAGGAGGTGGAGGTGGTGATATCTCCTTTAGTCTAGCATCACACTAGGACATTTCTGATGCAGGGTTGTTACTGCAGAGGCTATGCTGCAGCAGCAAGGCCCTGGCTGCTGAGAGGAGTGAAGGCAGCTCTGAAACTGGAGAAGCCCTGTGCAGCATCGAGGGCACCATGTATGAACCACAGCAAGCAGACAGCGTGGGAACTGCTTCCCTTCTCTTCCCAAGAACTGGGGCTGCATAAGCACAAGGCACAGAAGTGCCTTAGGATGAATTTGGTTGGATTGCTGGCCACTAGGCTGAGGCTTTTGGTCTCTGGCTTGCAATCCTGAGCCTTGTGACACAACTAGTTAGGAATTACAAGCTGATATCATGTTATCTTTATCATGTGTCTTATGTTCAAAGCTGAATCGCAGTGTAACATTGACTTCTGGGCAATGATCTCTGAGTAGAATAAACAGTTTGTGACCTATCATCTGTGGCTTGTACATGGAGAAAACTATGAGAGGTATTTCCTACTGGAAATAAATTTTTCTTTCAAGACAAAGGCACGATCACTCGAAAGGCACTGCATGATTGCAGTGTGGTCACAGGGAGGTTAGATGCAATTGGTTTTGTCTTGCTCTTGCCAGTGACGTTTTTTATGGTATCATCTTATCTCTGATTTCTTTTACAACACATGTGCTCTAAGTATATTCTTGAAACCCAGAGGAAAAAAATCACATTGACGTATAAATGTTATCAAATGATCTCTGACAAATTATTAATTCCTGGGTAGCAATTGAAACTGTGTAATAATTTAGGTTGACTGGGAACTTTGAAGGCCATCTGATATAAACCTTTACGGAAAGCAGCGTTGCTTTTTTCTCCTCTTGGGTGAAACAGACTGTAGTATCTGCCTAATGCTTTCCCAAATGTTGAGTTGTAATCACACGTTCTCTATTGGCAGTCACGTAGGAGGTTCTGAAGCATCAGAGCCTTCTGAAATAAATATCTACCAGCACCAGAAATAAATATCCCACTATCCCTTGTGGAAGTTACAGAGGGCTGAGCTCTTTCTGCATGACCTCTGCAAGGCTGTTGGTAGTGCTGGCATTTGGGTAACGCATGGAGACTGCTGTCATACTCTGGAGTTGGAATGGCTTATTTAAGGACTACATATAATCAGTGTATTTACTCCAAGGTGATCAGCAGGAGAATACAAGTATGGGGCTTGTTTGCTATGAACAATTAAACTCACCTAAGCATCTTCAGAGTGTTTTGAAACCACAGTGCACTCCAGAGCATCACCACATCTGGTTGGGTGAATTCCTCTTCATCTTTGCCATTGATTAAAACATTTTCCTACTCCTGTTTTTGAATAGGTTTGGAGTTAAAGGGAGGTGTGGCTTAATTTAGTAATCTTTTCTCACATTTGTGACCCCAATCAGAATTCAGGTTCTGACTGGTGAATGGGAAGGTTGTGTAGTTAGTTGTTTCTATTGAGCTACAGGGTGGAATTCCCTCCTTAGAATCTATTCTTTATTTGCCGTAGCAATATCAGTACTAAACCAGATATAGCATCTATTTACAGTGATAGTGTACACAGTACTCTGCTTTTTTTTCTGGTGGATTTTTTTTTTTTTTTTTCTTAAGCAATTAGGATTTCCCTTGGATCCTACTTGTTTCACAAGAACATCTCCCCTCATATTTTCTTCATGCACTTCAACTTTCACGTATACCTGAATTTGACAGCTTGAACCTGGGGAGTTCAGGTCATTACAGATCATGAAGTTTGTTTGACCCATTCTAGTCACTTGTTATGTTTTTCTCAAGATGCTCTCTTCAGTCAAGAAAGACAGGAAGCACTGAGGGTTTTTGCTTCTGTATGTCAATAGAATACTTCCGAATTTGTTTTTTGTAGTTGTTGCAAAGAGATTGTTTCAAGAGGGATAATAAGTAAAAAATAGTGGTCAACTGTTTATCTTCCTGAAGCCCTCTTAATAGGTAAAGGCATGAAATGTTGATGTATATTTCTGTGTGAATGATAGATAACAGAAAGAACCAGTGGTTGTACTTTCCATGCTGAATTGTATTTTTGAAAGAAAAATCTCTAGAACTGAAGAAAACAATGTGATTTGCCATAACAGAAGCTTCAATATTTTTTACTTTTCTCTACCTCTGAAAGTATGACATGGATTGGAAGATGTGGTGCATTTTTTGTTTGCTCATAATTCCTGTTTTCTTGTGCAAAAATAGTGCACCTGCTCTTTTATCTTCTTTTTTTTTTTTTATTTTTTATTTCAAATTAAAATTTATTTTTTTTTTTTTTTTTTTTTTCCCAATTAAGAACTGGCCTGCAATTGTACTGAACCAAGAAAGGATCTCTTTTTGGTGACTATTTCCACAGAAGCACAAAATGAGATATGACTGTCACGGTCAGTGGAAAAATGTTTGGTGGTGTTTGGTTGTGATAAAGCTATAAATAAGCTAATTTACATGATGATTTATTCATGTTCAATTACAATGGTTTATTTATTTATTTATTTATTTATTCTTCTTGAGTCCTTGCAACCTTAAGGGCTGATGGGATATTTTGTAAGTCCTGCTGAAAACAGATAGCAGTTCAAAGGGAGAAAATAAATATAGAGTCGCATTTCCTGAAATATAACTCTGAAAGAATTCAGGCACCATTCCAGGACCATCTTACAGAAATGTGTCTCTTCAGATATTATCACAATATTTCGCTGGGAGTAGTGTGAATACAAAAACAAGCTTTTTGAGTAATGCCACAGCTCAAACGAAGGGTGATGTAATATACTACACTTTATAAATCGATCTAGGTTCAAATGTTCAGGAATGATTTATCTGATGGTGGCAGGCATCAATCTATTCCTTCCTTGGAGCAAAGTTTATTGAAAGTGTGAGCATTGCATTGTTCAATCTGTACAATTAAGAAAAGACTGAACCTCATTATTAAGACTGCACTGATAAGGAAACAATAATAACTGGAAAGATATCTACTTATTGGTACCTGTAGAGCTGCTGCTATCCTTTTGGTGATTCACAGTGGAATGTGTGGGGTGCTTTATGTGTGTTGGTTACTCTGAAAGTGTGGTTACAAACTCTGTTACACACAAATTACCTTTCGTTATTTTTTTGCTGTCTTTTATCTATAAAGACCAGAAACTGTGGTCACAGCACTCACAGGTGTACTAGCTGATGTTCTCTTGTGTTTCTTTCCTCCTGTAAGTAGTATTGATAGTTTACCTTTCAAGGCTCTTTACTTCTGTGCTGTGCAAAATGACACAGATAGTTATTGTTAGTAAAGGTGACGTGCTGGTAGCAGTAGGAAACCTTAAATAAGCTTACTGATGCATGTGTTTTCTGTGATTTTTTTGATGCATTTCTTCTAAAAAGCATCAATTTTGTAAAAACAGTATGAATTACAGAACTGTTATGGGCAAAGAGTAGAAAGAAGTGCAGGCGCAAGCATGTGCGGAGAGGCTGCAGCACAGAGCAGAGCTCCACATGAAGCTGATATCTTCTCCATCAACCCAGACCTGTAGGAGGACCCTGGGAGCAAGCTGGGGCTGCCAGTGTATCAGATAGCAAGTTACTTTAGCAAACATTCCTTTTAAAAGCCACAGTAACTGACCCAGGGCAGTAATCCTGCAACTAGGCTTCAACTGACCAAGTGCATTCTTCTTACGTGCCCACAGCAGTATTCTCCTGGGGTTCCTTTTCTTTCATCACGGCTTCTTGGTGATGAAGGGTTGGATGCCCAGACAGTGCTCTCTTAATTTCCAGTTTTCTCAGAGAGCATTTTAATGTTTGTAGCTCAGATTTTGAAGGAAAGACAGATTTTGGAATGACTCCTGCAGCAGCCGTTAAGAGGAGAGCACTGGTGTGGCTGCAGTAGGCAACCACAGGCTGAGTCAGTACCGTATTTATTTTTCCACTCTGATTGATAAGAGCTTGAATCAAGGTATTCAAAGTTCAAATCATTCAAATCGTTCTACACACTAATACTGTAGTTGGCACTCGGGAGTCTGCAAGAGAGTTTAAAGGAGAGTGTGTCATCTTCATTTCACATGGAAATGAAGTGCCCACAAGATGATATAGTTGTGCAGGGAGATTTGTCATGCAGAGAGGGTAAACAAATCTTAAGAACAAGGCAAAAAACAGCTTATATTAATGGGCAGAGCAATGCAAAACATCATGGCACTGAGCCTCGCGGTGACAATGATATTAAAGAAGCTCAGATGAGCTGCAAGATGCATGAGGCTCCTGGTTAATGAATGACAGCACTAATACCTCAAGGTGTAAAGGGCATAAGTGTGTGTTTTAGGTGAATGTGTAAGAACTGTACCAGGTTTTGGAGCTGCTTCTAATAAATTCTAGCTATTGTACAGAATTCCAAACCCCATCCAGGAGCTTGGGGCCATGCTCTCCAACCACCCTCTGGGACAGAACCTTTTCCAACCCCCACCTGACCCTCCCCTGATGCAGCTCCATTACCTGAGCATTTATTACATTTTGCTGCCCTATCTGTATATGCCGTTGTACAACAGTTGTATGTCCAGTTTTACATGAGTAAGTGTACCAGATGGCTTTGTGATAATCTTATTAGGAATAAATAATACAGGGTGAATGTTGTTAGGGGCTATCTAGGTGTGTATATATAATTTATGAAAATGCATAGTAGAGTATATGTAGAGACAACATCAGAATTCATGAAAAACCACTTTTATCTAATCAGAAGAGTAATCAGAAACCATCTGTAATTTTTGTATATATACATATATTATTGCCAGTCACTTTGAAGAGCTGCTATGAAATGGTTTCATCAGCTAATCAAATTACGCCATGCCATGATATGTATATTAGAGTATACATCTTCTTGCCTCCAAATTCTTGAAAACAAATGTGTTGAGAACATGATGTGCAGGGATACATGCAGGTTTTCATGTATGCTTAATTCTGACTTAGCTAATTAGACCTTATATTCTCACCTTCAAGTGTCATTATGCGAATGAAAGTGACCTATAATTACTGTGGAAGGCAGCAACACAGCAGCTGGGGACACGTGCTAGAGGTTTGCACTAGTGAAAAAGGTATGATAAACAACATTTCTATTACACATTTCTATTTTCCAGCTCATTATATGGAGCTTCAATAAGCCAATGTGGATATTGCAACAAAATATTAATAGTTGCTCTTTTGTATGTTACTAGTTTTTCGTTGTTTTAAGTGGAAACCAGTAACTCCTACTCATTCTCTTTTTTTTTTTCCTTTTTCCTTTTTTTTTTTTTTTTTTTTTTTTTAGATTTTTATTATAGAGTTAATATAGTTTAAATATATACAGCTTTGGCACATTAGCATGCTGACTATTAAACCGTAGTGTCAAGATGGATATATATTCTGGTCTAGTTCCAAATTAATTTCAACGGGTGCAAGAATGCATATAATTAGTGTTGGATACCAAGAATAGGCAGAAAATGAAAAAGTAGCACTTTTATTAACTCTCTGGAATTATTTAAACTGCTTGTGAAAACAGTAGCAATTTTGTTAACTCAAAGGTACGCTACTGTAGCTAAAATTTGCCCTGCCATCTGGTGCATGAGCACACAAGTAGGCATGAATAGGCCCTACTTGTGGTGTTGCCAGCCTCGCCTGTTCTAAAGCAGGCATGGAACTTGTATCCACGTGGGAAAGTCTCTACCATTATGTCAAAGCCTGTCAGCCACACTTCTTGTGACGAGATGGGATTGATAATGCTTTTCCAGTTCTGCCCTCTCCAAAAATTTACAGCGTACCTTTTATGGTTGTGACTTAACCCAAGATTTTTGTTTTGTGTTATTTTTAAAGATATAAGGCTCTAGTTAGCTGTCAGATCAACGTATCTGAATATGCATGCACGTTTTCAGGAGAGATCTGTAAGTGCTCAGAAGGTGAAATGGGTTTCACCTTAGGGGCGGTTGGGACAGGCAGCTGATGGGGCAAGGCCAGGAAGCAGCATGGCTCTGTTGACCTCTGTCAAAGCCTTTGGATTTGCTCACAGGTCTGAAAACAGGAAACTCCTGGTCAGATAGTTTCTACTAGGATATATCCTTCAGAAATCCCAGCACACAGATCTCTAGTTTGAAGGGTCTCTGCACCCTGATGCTGCAGGAGATGCTGGTGGAGCATTTTGTGCAGGCTGACAGGAGGACAGAGGCAGCAAATGCCCAAAGAAAGATACTGGTGCTCCAGAGGAATTGTGATGGCAGTATGAAAAAATTCGTTGGAAAGAGAATAACTTGGAAGATCTTATGCATTCGGCCTGTTGGGCTCCCTTCTGTTATTTTAACTCCATCAATCACATCTCACAGAAAAAAAAAACAAAACTTGGAAGCCTCTACTTTTAAAAGACTTTGTAAAAGTTTGGGATGCTTTGAAGAAATAGAGCAGAGGTTTGGCTGATTACAGCAGCGATAAGTACTGAAGGCCTTGGGTGGCTGCTGCCATGACAGCTGTATGTACTGCTTTGTCAAGACCTAAAATAACTCAGCTATGATTGTACTCACTTCTGCTGAGTAGAAAACCAATAAAACATGTAGTGATTTTATTTCCTGGCCCAGACTTACAGGTTGCCATCTATTCAGTGAAACAGTTTACAGTTTGTTTGCAGTTAGAATATTTTCCTTCCTTACATAGAAAAAAAAAAAAGACAGAATTTGCTGTCAATTTTTACACTTTATTGCTGTCTTGTGTTATTGCCTCTTTTTTGGCTCAATAGCAGCCATTATAGGGGTGTAAAGGGAAAACGGTGACTTTTAAAGCACACACTGCATGCATTGGGCTTTCCTTTTAAGAGTTTATTCTCTCAGTTCCAAAATAGGTGTCATAGTTTGTTCCTTATTGACTAAGATCCCAACCTACGTTAGATAACATTTGTTCTGATTGTCTATCTGCGCTCTTTCATTTCCAGTGCAATAAGCAAGCAAAGAAATCTGAAAGATTATATTTCTGTGAGGAAGGAAGGTACCTAGACTACTTGAATATTTGACTAAGTGGGTAGTAGAACTGATAATGTGCCGTTGCAGGGCTGTCAATGGAGGCACACACCAACTTACTGGCCATGTAGGCGTGAGTGTCTGATAGCTTTGCTGTCAGCCAAGCTAGGTGCAATTTGAGTATCGTATGCTGACAATAATTTAACAGTAGGAGCAATATTGCTTGATGTTGTGTATCAAGTGTAAATTGAAATGAGCGAAATTCTTCTGTTATTTAAAAAGAAAGCAAATGAGATCTTAGCTCCCAGTTCTTTTAATATAATTTCCTTCCATGTCAAATTCGAGCTCCATGTCCCAGAGCATTGTGGAAGCAGGATAAACCAAGAGGAGGCTGAAAACGTTTGATAATACATTACAAAGAGATAAAAGGTACTAGAAAACTTACTATTTGTCTTGGAAGAAATGATTAGAGCAAATTAGTCTAGTTTAATTATTACAGTAATTTAAGTGACTTGTGTATTTTTGCTGTAATTATAGCGCCACTAAAGCTGCAAATCCTGAAAAATAAATAGTGCCTTATTGAAGGCAGCTGTTGAGGCAATTACTGTGGAGCTAGCATTGGAGAGCAGTTCAATTCAATCAGGGTAGATTGCTAGCTAGTATTTCAGTTCAGCATTTTGTGATACCGATTCACAATATGAGTGCACTTCTGCAAAGGAGCTCCTATAGGAAACCTGAGCAGCTCTGCATCCCCACACAGACCAGCAACATGTGCTGCAGGGAAAGGTGCTGGTATAGTTGGTGGAGCAGTTAGGAAGAGTGAATTCATCTCAGCTAACTTTTTATTTCCATAAAGCCACTTTGGTTACCTTTGGGGATATTTTGTGGCAATGGGCAGGGCATCATTTAATAATCTGATTATTTTTTCTTTATGTTGTTTGAGGAATTGTTCTGGCTGGTGAATTGTCATCCTGCTGACTGGCAACAGAATTTTGGGGCCTCAAGGGGGCTTGTCCTCGGTCATCAGCAAGAAGTGGTCCCATCTCCCAGAAGCAAAGAAGGAAGCCTATTTTATTTATGTATTTATTTTCCAGAGGCCTTGAAGAAGGTTGTGATAGCCCTAACCAGGTGGTTGCTATTTCGTGCCAGACCCTGACCGCAAAGCCCGGAGATGCTTGTGATGCATAGAAAGAGCATGAGCTGGAACTCTAAGAGAGTGCATTTGGTTTCTTTCTCCATGTGGCTCATCTACACTATCTTGCCAAGTGGCTTGGTTTTTAACTCCATTTCTACTCATTTCTACCCTCGTTTCTGATTTGGGAGGGGTGAACAGTACCCGCCAGCTTCAAAAGGATACTAATGCTAATCCCCGTTTTGAAATCTCTTCTGCTTATGAGAAAACCAGATGTGATCAGGTGGAGAAGTCACCTAATGCCAAGGCAGCCAGCCCCGTTGATTCTTCTTGAGCTGTGAGACCCATTATCTGGTGTCTTCTCTGGATGCAAAGAAATCACTAAGAGAAAGGAACAAGGGTGAGCTGCAAACTTTTAATGGTTGTTAATGGCTGGGTGTTTGCAATGCAAATGTAGAGACCAGCCTGAACATTACCCAGTCAAGTCGGCCTCAGAAGGTACATTCCATGTAGGTACATTCCAAGGTAGGAAATAAAAGGAACATGTTCGGCTTTTCATCAAATGAATAATAGTCATTTTTTCTACACTACCTCTGCTGCAAGCTTCCCCCTCCCACTTGAGAGGTTTTATGCCTATAAAGGTGTTGTTCTGGGATTTAGATCACTTGATGCAAACATATTCGAAGTCTGCTAAATGCTCTTAAAGGAGCTAAAATGATCTCGGTGTTTGAAGTCCTAATTTTCTGTAAATATACAAGTGAGAAACTGAAACAGTGTAACGTGACTCTGGAGTAGAAGTCAGAACTTAGATACTTTATGCATTTGCCACCATCAGATACTGTATTTCTTTAAGAAACAAAGGAAAATAGTTGGCTAAATATAGGCCTGTGATGCCTAAGGACTGTATTGTAGAAAGCTGTAGAACTAGATAAGTGGGAAAATAAAAATTGAAACAGTACATAGATTCCAGTTCAAGCTTCAGGTCTAGCAGAGTGGAGCTATTTTTATGGCACGTGTCTAATGAATTAGAGTCTCCTTTTCAAGAACTGTGTTCTTTATCTCGCTGCAGCACACCTTTTGATTGGATTTTCAGGCCTTTAAAAATGCAGATTCAGGGTTATCGTGTTGCTTCCAGTCTTACCCAATTTGCCAGGGTATTGTTCAATACATTAAATAAAGATTGGAAGTGCTCGCTGACATCAGTCATTAGTGCCTGGCTCTCTTTTTGCAAGTTCCAAGTGCTGCCCTGCAGAAGGGAGGGATAATGAATTACTACACAGGATGTGTTGCGCCTTCAGGACAACTTGCATGAAACATTTTCTCCAGTGCTCCCCATAGGTTTTTCTCATCCCCTCCCTTTCTAGTTTCCCTCTTTGGGATGACAGTCATTCCTACAGTTATTACTGTCTCATAGTCCTTAATGAAGAGCAAATAAATGGATGTGCTGTAGTGTCACTGAATCACAGTGTCCTAAGTTGGAAGGGACCAATGGAATTCACCAAGTGATCCTATCAATTTGTAAGACTTCCACCAGACATTTGAGGTCCCTGACACTGATGTTGCAAAATTAAACTTGAAGTTTCAGGGTTAACTAATAAATATTGGTCTTGAAGTTTTATTTCACTGAAGGAATTGTTGTGTGTTTACTGTAATGGTGATTCATGGTGATGGCTTTCTGTATCCCAAGAGAACAGCATACGATCTAAATAGATTGGTAAAGCATGTCTACAATTAAAGTTGATGGGAATAAACTGCTGTCAGAGGGAGTAGTAATCTCTAGTGACTGTGCTTAAAAATCATCTAAAAGCTGCTCTATGCTTTCAAATTATGTAGTAAAACAGCCAAGTAGGCAACATCTCGTAGGAGGATCAGTGTACCTACAGGCCTGAATTTAATGCAATTTCCCTGTAAAGTAAGGAAATTGGAAATACAGGGTAAAAAAGACCATGTAAGTCCAAATCAGTCACATATTAGTTTGACTCGTGCTAATGGTCCATTATGTTTCCTCAAGGTACTGCCTGTAGTTCAGAAAGACAGGAAGTATTGAAATCTTTTGCTTCTGTACTTCGGTGAAATGCTTTCAAATTGAATTCTTTTTATTGCAATGGAATTGTTTTAGGAGCAATAAAGGCTAAAATAAAACTTCTTTACGATGAGGATGACATAGCACTGGAACAGGATGCCCAGGGAGGTTGTGGAGCCTCCTTCTCTGGAGATATTCAAGACCTGCTTGGATACCTGGATACTTGTGTGACCTGGTGTAGGGAACCTGCTTTGGCAGGGGGTTGGACTCAATGATCTCTGGAGGTCCCTTCCAACCCCTATGATTCTGCAATCTGGTGATTCTGTGAAGAAAAAAAAAACTCATATCAGATGTTTTTCCCCCTGAAGCACTGCTCACAGGTGAGCATTAAATTATTATTATTTCATCATGTTTCTAACGTGCACAGGCAGAAACAGTGGCTATTGCTGAATGTTTTACTATTGCTGAGTGTTTTACTTCTATTTTAGAAGATAATTCTGGATTTGGAATGTGTTTCTTAAATAAGCACAGTCATTTTGTCTATTTTTTATGTGTCCCTAACTATGGAAGAGTCGTGTTGTGTGGTCAAATGTCCAAGGACAGTTTTCTCTTAAAAAGTGAATTAAAAGGAATGAATATTAGAGCAGAGTGTTTTGCTGAGCACTATTTTTGACAGAAAGTTCTGATAAATAGGCAAACTTATATGACGATTTACTCATGTTTAATTGTAGCTTTTTCTTTAATCATTATAGCTTTGAGGTCTGGCGTGTTATTTTGGATGTTCTGCTGGAAACGTATGGTAGTCAAAAGAAAAAGTGAATAAACAGGTGTTTTGTTTTGGTACTAGACCTCAAAGAGCCTAGGCTGCATTCTAGGACTATTTTACATAAACATTTCTCTTCAGATATTACAATAAAAGTTAATGGGGTGGTATGATAACAAGCTTTGTGAGCAATACCTGAGACATTCTCCTGTGGATGAATAATAATTTTTCCTTTCTAGTGTCATACCAATTTTGGCAATTTACTTATTATTCTCCTATCGAGATGACTTTACATTCCTTTTGGATATATATCACCACCTGCAACTTCTTCCAATACATCTTTTCACTTTATGAGGTTCTTGTCAAAGAATCTCCAAATTTCTGTCCTTACTTTTCCTTTTCACACTTCCAATGACACAGCACTATGGTGAAACTATTGGAAAGGACAAAATATAAACGTGGTAACACTGGGAGGATCTACTCCCGCATCATTTTGGTGATGCTTTGGGGGATATAAATGTCATGTTATGTTCCTAATCTTGAAAAACTTTCTAGCAAAATTGCCCCTTTACAGGTCCCTTCATTACAGAAAACGAGATTTCAATAATAGTTACAAAACAGCCTTCTTGGAATAAAATTAGGTAAAATTGCACCTTTGTCACAAGATGTAATGTGCTGAATTCATTAGCTTTTGTATTTCCTTCATGACAAATTGGGAGTGCAATGCAAAGTTCTGTATTAATATAGTAACAACTTCTTTTGATTTAATATCAATTTTTTTTTTTTTAATGAGTTTGAGATAATTGTATCTGTACACAAAAGTATCACTGAAAAGTATTTTTTTCAACTGTCATAAACTTTATGGACTGTACAAGGTTGCACTGGCAGTCAAGCGATTCGCTCACTTGAGCAAAGTTTGAATGCGTGAGATATGCTGTTAGATCTGTAGTTGGTAAATGACCGATTCTTTATCAGTACTTCATTAATAACAAAGTTCAATATTAACTATAAGATGAACTATTTGCCAAATCTTGGCAGAGGGCATGCTAATGTTTTGGGTTTTTTAGGTGTTTTCCTCAGGGTGGTAGTCGCTATGAAAGTATTTCCCAGCTTAGCTTGGTCTGGCGTAACCCTTAACTCTCCTATTCATTCAAGGACAGAGGTAGAAAGAGTGAACAAAGTCAAATTAAATGCTGTGAAGCATTTGATGGGCTGCCTTTTCTCTTGGTGATGTTTGTTTCTCTGACATCGTGGGTGCAGCTAACAGCCCAAAAAGATGCTTAAGATGCTTACAACAGCTGGAAATTATTAGAAGTGGCTCCAAAACCTGGTACAGTTTTTACACATTCACCTAAAACACACACTTATGCCCTTTACACCTTGAGGTATTAGTGCTGTCATTCATTAACCAGGAGCCTCATGCATCTTGCAGCTCATCTGAGCTTCTTTAATATCATTGTCACCGCGAGGCTCAGTGCCATGATGTTTTGCATTGCTCTGCCCATTAATATAAGCTGTTTTTTGCCTTGTTCTTAAGATTTGTTTACCCTCTCCACATGACAAATCTCCCTTCACAAATATATCATCCCATGGCCACTTTATTTCCATTTTTTTTCATTTATTTCCATAAGACACACTTTCCTTTAAACACTCTTGCAAGCTACACTATTAGCGTATCAAATCTTTTTAACACTGAATTTCTTGACACGGACTGTCATTAATATCAATCAACAGAGTGGAAAAATATGATAGTTACTCAGTATAGGATAGCCTACTGCAATAACCAGTGCTTTCCTCTTCAAAATGAGAGCTGAGCTCCCATCCTGCCTCCAGCTAAATGCTCCTGGCCGTTAACTATCTCCATGCTGCACATGAAGGCCTGAACAGGGTCATGATCTGGGGTGAACTATTCAACCATGTGTCCCATAAAATCAGCTGTAGACAATGCAATGCCTCCTATAAGAGAAAAGATAGGTAAGACACAGAGAGAGAATGGAAGGGCAGGAGCAGGAGAATCAGCCAAGCCAAGGAAGAACCTGGTCCCATTATTTTCATTGTAGCACTGGCAGCCCCCAAAGCTTTGTTCCAAGTCTTGCAATATTTAATGTTTTCATTTAGACTCCCACACAAGATTACCAGTGATTACAGGAATATAATGTTTTTGGCATTTTATTTTATTTTTCAATTTTTAAGCAAACTGTGGTGATTAGAGAGAAAACTGTAAGAATTATCTGAACAGAAACCTTAAGGGTTTGTAAGGATGGGAGCTGAGCACTTAATACTGTATCAAAATGGGAGCTGAAGAAATTGAGATTCTGAACTCATATTATGCATGTTTTTCAGTTTTTATTATTAACTCTTTGCCTTTTTAAGATAAAGATCCTAAGCCTTTAATAGTTTTGTTTTGTATTGTGGACATCTATAATTTTTACTGAAAAAAACCAAAAAACAACAACAACAAAAAAAAACACCTGCAGAGTATAATGCATCTGAATAAGTAAGAAAGCTGGTTAGGAATCAGTACATGATATATAGTATTATAATACTTTATAATATAGGTGTATAAGTGTATATAGTATAATACAGTATATAATCACGATGGCTTTGCTTTGTTTCCTGCTCAATAGCAGCAAGAAACACAGATGCTGGCTGGAGGATCAGCTGCAGGTAGGGCAAGGGAAGTCATAGAAACAGTGAGCAGACAAGTTTTGACTGAAAACAAAAATACTCAGAGGGGCCAAAACAGTAATTTCATTCAGTAGTTGCTTTCAGAATTGTCTTTTCCTCACTCTAAAGGCATGGAGACTGCCAAGCTTCTAGCTTTCAGTAATGCCTTCATTTAATGAGCAGACAGCATTTCTTGAAAAAGTATCTAATCTGTGTTAGGTTAGTTTTACTCTGTGCATTCAGATATTTGAGGAGAGGTGGAGGACCTGAAGAAGTTGGGGGGAATAATGGCATAGGGACAGCTATTGAGCCTTGGGTGCCCATGAAAGCTCTCAGTTATCCCCTTTGGAGCATCCCAGGGATAAAAGCAGAGCAGCTTGGATGTGTTTGAACTTCTGTGTGCCATCAGCATCTAGCAATTAGCTGGAAACATTGATTTTCCTTTTTCCATCTTCATTTATAGGTGGCAAGGGATATCCTAAAATTCATATTCCAGCTGCAAATGACCAGTTCAAATAATTTGTAGGATGATTTGGATTTCTAAATATCACTAATGCAATCTCATGACTGTTGAAAGAATGAAGAAGACAACAGGTTTTGATCAAATAACTATGTAAAACTTATTTTGGTATTTCCATGTTTCGAAGCATGAATAGCCAGAGAAAATATGGTTTCCTTCAGGCAAGGTTGAAATTCCTTTCTCAGCTGCAAAGACAGATAACGAACATCAACGATGTGTAAGATTTGGCTCTTCTAGGATGTACCAGTTACTAGTTTGAAGAATAGCAGTTACTAATTTACAGATATAACCAAGTGATTTACATTAGTGATTATGGTTCAGACTATTGTGATGTTTATTCAATTTACAGTGGGTGCTTTTTCTGTTTCTCCTTTCTATCTTCACTAACTGTGGACAAGCAAGAAGTATAAATAAAATATTCTGTAACTGATTTGAGGTCTTATCATCTATCAGATCATCACAGGCACATGAGAAGCAAGTTCTGCTCTGACTACAGTAAAATGTTCAGCAGTGATTGCTATATTGCTGTAATTTAGAGATTCACAACAACTTATTTGCTTGCTTACAATAAGAAATGCAGAATTTCTTCCTCTTTCTACAGTGTACGTTCAGCTGGAAGTGCTATCATTGTAGTCACCATTTTGGCTTTTACTGGGCTGGAGCTTGAAATAACAACTCATAAATAACTCTTGGATTCAGCTTCAGGGTATGTTTGTTGTCTTTGTCATAATTTGTTGGCTCAGAGGTGTTATTAGAACCAGGATGATGGCCCACAGTTTAGGCATGCAGAGACTTATTTAGCTATGAAAGGGCAGAGTTTATACAATGTCTAATTGCATTGATCTTAGAACTGGACATACTTTGAAAACGAACTTCAAGCATGTTCTGCTTCTTCATGACAGTGAAATTATTCTACTGAAGTTATTTCTCTGACTGGTTAATAAACAAAGTAAAAATCTTTTGGCTGCCAAATGCTATAAAATGAAAAGTACTTCTATTTGAGACCAAGTTCTCACACAATGTTATCTCTAACTGTGATGCACTTCAGGAAAAGGAGACAGCTCTGAAGGAATTCATATCTGTATTCTTCAAAGTCCACTGAGAAAATAAATGTTTGCAATGTATTTCCCAAGGATTTCTCAATTCTTTCTCTTGACCATGTTTACATTAATCTCAGTTCAGTACATGAAGAACATTCCAGGGTAAGTATATTTTACTTTTTATTTTTTCTTGCTCAGTTCATCTTTAAAATTGGCTACTTTTTTATTATTGTTATCATTATTTTCTTCTAGATATAGGAAGGGTTTTTTTGTCCTTTTTGGAAACCTGTAACAAGTTGTACAACTTAACTGTGTCATGCCTTCATGCTCAGGTCTGCAGCTGCAATAACAATCTCCTAGGGAGCTCAGGTAAGACTTCTGCCTAGAAATTTCCATAAAAGAGCTGTCTCACACAGGCTTTCAAAGTCTCTGGTGAATATTGTGTTCACTGAAGCTTTAAAGAGGAAAAAGATGCCTATGTTGTGACAAGCATTTGGTTTCTAATAGACATTAATGAACTTTCTGAAAGTATTTTCTCTGTTATCCCTTTCCTTACAGAACTTGGGGCTGCCAGTAGAAGACCAGAGGGTGGTGGTGCAGTAAGCAAACTGTACAGTGAACACATCAGTTGTTCCATGCCTTCACTGATGTCTTAGCAAAGTGCTGAAGAAGTGATTAAGATGTGCAGTGAACTTTTTCAGGTTGAATTCAAGCTCATAATGCTTACTTTGTTTGGTAGTTTTGAGAGAAGATGAGAGGCCTTTATCCAGATTTCTATGTCCCCATCTGATAAAGACAATAAGGTACAATACATAAAAAATGAAGAATTATCAGCCTGACTTTTCCTCTACTCATATTTAAACACTTCCCAGGTCATTTAATAATTTCATACGTATCAAGAAAGAGAGAGCATGCACTGACTTAGTCTCAGAGTATAAGATACTATTGTCTAAACAGGGTGTGCTTGTCTCCAGCTTCTGCTTTAACACTGTACATTTATTCACAGAGCCCCACATAACTCACAGAGCCCCCCATTTTCTCTACAATAGTTGGAAATGTGCTGTAATATTTCACTTGGCACTTTTTGTAAGTTGGGCCTGTTATATTGGAGTTTCTAAAGTCTTATCTTTTTAAGTGTGAAGAGGACTTTATCTATCTATATCTCTATATAGACATTTTCATTTGAACACTGCAATAGGTCTGTTGTGATTTCAGTGCCAAATAAGATGATTGTGGAGGGCAGGAATATCATCCATGTGATCTGCTTGTTAATTGATGGATGGATTGTATGGTGGGTTCCCAGGAGTCCTCGAAGAGCTATGCTGAATTTGGATGGGTTTTCTGCTTGTGTGCATCTGCCTCATTAGTTTGCCAATGTGTCCAGAAATTCTTGGGAGGAAAGTCATTACCAGTATAAGCTGACTTACTGCAGCAGAGTTACAGCAGGAACAGGTTGGGTCTCCTGCCAACAAACCTTGCAGTTGTGTCACACAGAATCTGAGACACCAAAATGTTGATTTGGCCAAATTATTTGACTTTTGCTCACTTAGGATATCTGTTTTTGTTCTTTTTCCTCAAGAAAAAGTTAGCCATTACCCTATGTGAGCAAGACCTGTAGTGTTCATATATATGCATATATATTTAGATAGAAACAATAGCATATCTGTGCCTTGCTGTTTGGAGATGCCCTGTACGTGATCCCTTTGTTGCTGTTCCTGAGAAAGAAGCTCAAGCATGGGAGCAGCTATGGGACACTTCAACCATAAGTCTCCATGGAATAGCAATACAGTGATTCTTTGGAAAGACCAGACCCTATGCAGTTCTCTAGGTAAAAAGCTGCACACGTTGCTAATCAAACCATTCTAAGCATCTGCAGAATCATCATCTTCATCATCCATATGGAAGAAAAAAACATGAAGCACACAGATGATGAATGTGGTCTAATCACTACCTGATATCCAGCTAATAAGTAACTGAGCTGGGAGCAGAGAACAGACTTTAGGTCTTCACTCTGAACAGGAATGTGCACTTCAGTACACAGAACAGTGATAAGGACTGATATCTCCTACTGAAGGAAGACAGTTGTACCTTTCAGATCTCCTTACAGAGAAGGGAGAAGACACAGCTGGCAACTGCCTTGTAATGTGCAGAACGTAAATCAAGCAAGTTTCTTTTTTCCCAGGCTTGGGGGATGAGTATTTCAGAATGGGATTTGCCACAGCTGCTTCTAGAAAGTGTTTGGCCTTCTTTATTCCTTGAGCATGGCCATGACTTCACTGAAGAGCTCCCATCTTGCTGAAGTGATATTTCAGAGTGGTTTCACCCATGTAAATATTACATGCAGGGAATACAGGAGAACCAGCATGTTCCTCTTGGATCTTTGATAGATGTCCTTCCATGACAGTTCCTGCTTCTTGGATTTCAATACAACATTTTGACCTGAAAGCTCTGTTGTAGACAAATTAAAACACGTTAGGCTGGGAAACCTGCTTGGTTAACCCTCTTGTGAGACCTCACTGTTCAGTGCTTTTATGTTCTCAAATTGCACAGAAAATGTGTACTAGTTGATTGATAATACCAGATTGTAGCACTATGAATTCAGGAAAGCACTTAAACAAATGGCTGTGTAGATGGCTGTGTGATTGCAGACATGTTTAAATGAAACACATGGCCATATGCTTTGCTGAACTAAGTACTTTCCTGGAACAACTAAATTAAATTTGGAAAACAGAGATAAACAAACAAGACCTCCAGAATCATTGCTGTCTTCATAATTTGTGTGACACTGTTGTGTCTCAGTGTGCACTCATAAAGAAGTACATTTTGCAATATTAAGAGGGATGTTAGAATTAGATTTTTAGAGCTTGTTTGCACATGTGCAGACGTACATGGTGTTGTTACAGTGAAATGGAGAGGCTAAGATACCTGAATACCAGGCTGCATGTTAAAAACAGTCATTGAGAGTGGTGGCATTCATCTGTGTAGAGGAGAATGGTTCCAAGAGAACCATCTTGCCTTCTAAGAACCGACTTGGGAAAAAAGAGCCATTTACTTTTGTGCGGTCACTTCTCTTACCTGCATTTGCCAGAGGGAAGGAAAATATTTAGGAAATGGAGTAAATTTATGTTGCAGGAGATACCCAGCACTTACACATTTCTAACGCTATAGCAGCATTTGGATTTATTATGTTAAGTAAACTGATACCATTAATTCATTATGATGATAAGAGTCACAGTGATTAGTCTACTGCATATTCAAGCTGCTAAGTAAATTGACTACCTTTAAAAATTAAAGTTTTGCTTGCCAACAGGGGTAGTTAGTGAAGATGTTTCAACCTTGAACATTGACAGAAGTATCAGCCCAGCAGGAGATCATTGCTTTGCATCCTACCTCTTCAGTCAGGGGTGCTCACTTGAGCTTCTGTCTGCTGTAAGATAAAGTGATTGATTCATTTTCACACTTAGAATTCTTATCATATTTCTCTCAAGTTCTGATGCAATTTGCTATTTTCCCATAAGGAATTTCAGTGGTCACCTGTTTTATCTAGGACTGTAGCCCTCTTTGCTTGTGGTCGTGGCTGTGAGCGCTGGTGCGCTACTGTCACTGTCAAGAAATGGCCATGCTGAGGCTTACAAAGGTTCACAAGCCTTAGCAAGTCGTAGGTCAAGTGCAGGAGTTGAGGGCATCCATCACAATTTGTGAACAATTCAAATCTATCTCAGCCACCTTCACTTTACTGAGAAATAATTTCTAAGTACTCTTAACAGTATGAACCAAAATGTTTAGTTTGGAAAGTAGAGATTTAATGTCATGATTACATCTGTTGTAACAAAAAGTCAAAATTCAATTAAATATTAAGGCTGCATACTATGATTGAAGATTCTTCCCTGTAAACTCTCTTCTAGGCTAATCTTTCGTCTTTCTACTGTTGTTTTGACATTTACTGCTATGATCCCATCAAATCTGTTTATATTAATATTAGCATTAGTTAATTACTGAAAATGTTAAATGATCATAAATTTGATTATCTATTAATGATTATTTTAGTAAGTCTTTTTCCTCATTTGAGAACCTTTAATGACTTCATACAGTGATTAAAGCAGAAACAATAGACAAGGAATGTGAAGCATCAAGCGTCTGCTAACAATGATATGAAAAAAGAACAGTAAAGCCATTAAATCATGCAATAAGATCAAATTTATTGGCATTTTATTGCTGCTTTTCTCTCATTTACAGAACCTGCTGAGTGATATAGAACCAAAATATTATTAATTAACCAGCTATTACTTGGCTACAATAACCACAGTAACTAATTTTAGCTCAGAAAGTTTCTGCAACCTGCCTGTAATTATGTATGTGCCTGCCATTGGTAGATTGGTTAGCAAACAATGCAATGAACTGATAACAGCAGAGAATAAAACATTGGTTTTGAGACTGAGCTTTACAACCAGGATCAGCAGATGAAGGAAGCAGAGGGGCTTTAAGGTACGTCATCCCATTTATTCTATCTGTGTTACTGCAGACCTTCCCTTTGCTGCTGAGCCCAAGTCGCACAGCAAAAGTTGCATTTATGAATTATAAATTATAAATCCTTGTTTTAGAAGCCTCAGGTTGTGGAGGAGACCTTGAGAATGGAAAAGCTGAAATACAACGCTACGGATGTTTGCATGGTTGTGGGGAGAGTGGGACGAAAAGAATTTTAATATTCTTCTTTATTCTTAATATTTAATATTTTGGTTTTCAGAAAAATAAGCTTTACTTGTTAGGGCTCCCAGCTGATGAGTATTCTGACAATGCTACAGGAAACCCAGAGGAGGAACTGCTGGAATATAATTTTCTTATTGTAGAAACAGGCCTTAAATATGTGCTTTTAAATATACAGGAAAGTGGTAGGTTTTAAATGTGTTACTTCCCTTAGGAGGTAACTATAATCATAACAATAGCTACTAATTTTGATATTAATGGAGAAAATGTGAATAGCACTATGTTATTTTAAAAAGCTTAGATAATAATCACTGTAGAATCACAGATAGGTTTGGGTTGTAAGGGATATTAAAGCCCATCCAGTTCCAACCCCTGCAATGGGCAGGGACACCTCCTAGCAGCTCAGGCTGCCCAGAGCCCCATCCTGCCTGGTCCTGAGCACACCCACAGTGCCAGGGCCTCACTGCCCTCATAATAAAGACTTATTTTTCCTAATATCTGAATAAATTTACCCTCTTTTAGCTTAAAGCCATTACTCACTGCCTCATCACTATATGACTTTGTAAAAAGTCCCACTCCAGCTTTCTTGTAGGCTCTCTTTTAAGTACCAGAAGGCCACAATAAGGTATCCCCAGGCTGAACAAACCCAAATCTCAGCTTGTCTTCATAGGAGAGGTGCTCCAGCCATCTGAGCATCTTCGTGGCCCTCCATAAAGGAGGGTACATTTATCTAAGTATCAGCTTTATTGTTCTGGAGATTGCTGGTGTTTCTTTACTGTTTTTGTCTGTTCATTCTGGTGGCTGTGGGATTTCCAGGAATAAGGGTGGTGCTGGGATAATAAAATATACTTGTAGGAAATTTGTCAGCAACGAAGGAAGTGCATTAGATTAACAGTGTTTTTTTACAAAATCAAACCAAACAACAAGCAAAAAGCCAAAAACTCATCCCAGAAGTTTTTCTAAAGTATTTTTCTTTTAAGTCCTCACTAAAGCTCTTGAGAGTGCTTTCAGGTGCTAGTGCAATGTGCACACACAGCTGCATTTTCTTACTTGGTCTAAAAAGACGTTTTTCTGTATTTAATGCTGTTTTATAAAGTTAAATATTCTTAACCAACTGTGAAATGCAGTTGCTGCTGCCAATGTATATCGATCTGCATGATGGAGATCAGTTTTAATTAGTTTTCCTGCTGGTGTGCAGTTCAACATTAATGGTCTTGTGTTGCTCTTTCTGGTGCTTCAGTAAAATGTAAGAAACTTTATAAATAACCTCAGGAGAAAATTCATATTTGCGTATTTAGAAGTGCTTTAGTGGGAACAAAACACATTTCTCAGTGGTTGACCATGAGTGTAATAATGCAGTAATCTGTGTGAATTATCTGGAATAGGAGATTTATTTTTAATCCTAGGATTAGGAGGTATGGTTTAAAACCTAAATAATGTATGAAAATATAAGAACTGAGAACTAATACTGTAGCTTATAGAGTTTTTCAAGCTATTGCTTTTGTTTTCCTCATGCCAATGATGTTCCTCTTGACCTAGATGGGCAAGAGGAAATTCAGTGGCCTGGAAATCACTCTCATTGCCCTCTTCTGCCTGGT
Source organism: Centrocercus urophasianus (assembly GCF_019232065.1). Classification (NCBI taxonomy): domain Eukaryota; kingdom Metazoa; phylum Chordata; class Aves; order Galliformes; family Phasianidae; genus Centrocercus; species Centrocercus urophasianus. The sequence goes on along the minus strand of NW_024884744.1, from coordinate 2,747,396 downwards.
GGTGGTGGTGGCCATTGTCCTCATTGTGCTTTTAGCAACAGGAGTACCTGCAGTCAGAACTACAGGTAAGTACTTCTCACCTCCAGGACCAGAGGCAAAATCCTCGGTGGTAACTGCTCAGCTCTGCTTGCTGAGATGTTCACAAGTGCCATAGTACTCCTGTTGGAATTGCCTGTTGGCATCATTTAAGTCGTTGTTGAGATTAAACTTTTCAAAGAGTATGAATGTTCAAGAAGGGGGAAAAAAGAGTGAGCGTTTCTTTGCTGTGTTTTTAAGTCTAATTAGTTTCAGTGTTACATTTATATAATAGAGTCACAAAATGGCCTGGGTTGAAAAGGACCTCAAAATCATCTGGTTTCAACCCCCTGCTATGTGCAGGGTCGCCAACCACCAGACCAAGCTGCCCAGAGCCACATCCAGCCTGGCCTTGAATGCCTGCAGGGATGGGGCATCCACAGCCTCCTTGGGCAACCTGTTCCAGTGCCTCACCACCCTCTGTGTGAAAAACTTCCTCCTGATATCCAACCTCAACCTCCCCTCAGTCTGTAACCATTCCCCCTTGTCTTATCACTACCAAACCATGTAAACAGGCATTTCCCATCTTGCTTATACTCTTAAATGAATCTTAAAGTGTGTTCATACGATGCTCTAACTCAAACTTCTTTGGATGAGCAGTATTTCACGGGATGGAGCTCTCATAAGAGCAGTTACACAGCACTATTCAGATGAAAGAAAGCCCTTCTGATTGTAATTCAGCATAAATTTCTAAGGAAGCAGCACAGACTGGATAACAAGACCTACTGAAAACTGAATTACTATATATCTTCACAATTAAAATAATTTATGTCACCCATTTGTACAAAAAAACAAAAGTGAAGCTCTACTACCTTTATCTGGAATAGTCCTGTGCAGCTTTTCAAAGTTAAGGTAAATCATAGTAGCAATAGTTTAAACTCATTTGAGCCTGTATTCATGGTTAGAGGATCAAGGTGGTGAGAAAGTCAGCACAACAACTTAATGATAATCCGGATTTTAATATATTTTGGAAATAACCCATTATTTTATTTCCCTAACAGAATTTACACCAGGATGTCCGAACATATTAACAGTGGAGAGAATTGACTGTATCCCGGATCAAACAGCAACAAAGGTCTGAGAACATTATAATAAAAACAATTAGAAAATAGACTTTTCCACATAAAATCCTATGTTTGATTATGGAAATGTACCTTTTCTCTGACATATTGATGGTCCTCATAACTTTTATTTGTCTGTGAATGCCTGAATACTTCACATATAACTTCTGTATGACAAATTTTAGCCCGTTGTCATAAGGCCAGACTTTTTTCTAGCCACTGCAGCACTTTATTGTCAAGGGTTGAAAACCCCTGTCAGTATACTCCCCAGCAATTTGGCTTGTTGATGAGAGAACAAAATTAGGCAAACAAGGAGGGGTTAGAAATATGTACTGTTTTTAACAACTTTGCCTAAGCAATTTCTTTTTTTCTGATGGCCAACTGCAAGCATTTACAGCAAAGCATATTTTAGAAATAGCACATTGAGATTCACTGCATGAGATTTTTATAATGTCAGTTTCCTCTCTGAACTGATCTGAATCTCACTATCTCACCTACACTCTTTCTTGAATGTTGTCTCTCATCTGAGCAAGCATAGAAAATTCTTGTGGTGGTTGCTATAGAAAGGTTATTTTTGTTAGCTTTCTAATCATCATTAATATTCATTTTAATAATAGATGTTTTCATTTTCTGATGGAAGATGATGGGTGCCTGGACTCTTTTTTTTCTTAGTAGGGTGCAGCTTGAGAGAAAATATAGTGAGTGCATCATGATGTGTGATGCTAATGCCATTCACAGAGATATAAAAATGATTAACCAACCTTCTCTATCTCTCTGTGAATTCCCAGTCTAATTGCAGAAGTGACAGTTGTTAATGATGCAGTCATGCCATGAGTTGTATTATAATATGTAGTTCAATGCAGCCTTGCGGGTTAACGGAGTAGTAAAGGCTCAACTCACAGCATGCTTCTCTTCTCTTTGGTTCCTTGCTCCAGGAGCAAGCACACCACGATAGGTGTCATGCAGATCACTTTAATCTTTAATTACTACCTTAGGATTAGCCACCCTATATTAAGCACTACACTTATCACAAGTGAAGAAAATGGTTTTGCTCTGGTTGCAATTGCAAGCCGCACTGTAAATCTGCTCTTCCATTTTACCCTTTGTGATCAGGAATAATTAAAAACAATCACAATAAAGTCACCACAAAACAAAAAACATAAAACAACCACGTCTATAGATGCAGGTTTGAACACCGAGGTTCTTGCTCTGGAATTAGAGGTAAAATAAATGATTCCTGAATCTGCTCTTTCCGTAGTGAATTCTGGGCAGCAAATTTCAGAAGATTAGAGATAAACATCACCTTTAATCTTTAGCCTGAAGAAAGCTACTAGGTGCATGCATCTCACAATCCAGAGTCCTGTTTTTTCTTCAAGCACTTTTGTTATAATATTTGTTAAATAAACCCTTCTTCAGGTTTATTCCAGTATTACATCTGGCAGAGCTCTAAAACTACAGGTATTTGACAAGGAAAGGACTCTGTAGTGGTTTCTAATAGTTGTTTTCAGAATAAAAAGCAACTGGGAACATGATACTTTGCCTGAGCTCAGGTAGCAGCTTAGTGTCTCTCTTGATGTCTTTATTTGCTGAGGTATTCTAGGTGAAGCCTGGGCTTGCAGAGGATAGGGGCACAGCAAGCAAAGAAGTATTTATTCACCAATCACAGGATTGCCAGAGATAAAAATCCTGAGAGAGAGCACACTTTTATTAACTAGTCACTGCCATGGAAAGTTGTTTGGTTTTATAAGACAAGAAGAATACACTAGTAAAAACTAACCTACCATGAGCAGAGCTAGTGCTGTCCAGGACAGGACCTCTGAAAGCTTGAGGGGAGACTTTATTGTTTGTTGTTCGGTTTGTTGTTATTGTTTTTTTTTGTCTTGTTGGTAAAAGTTTGTTTTGATGCTAAGAAGAGAAACATTGCAGTTTGACACATAGTCAAGCAATTCTTTCAGTCCTTGGTGCTGAGTTCAGTGTTCAGAAGCAGCCTTGTTTTGTTTCCCACCATACTCTGTTTTCTTATTTCCACTATTATTTCTAACGAAGCTTTGACACTTTCTTTGACTTTGTTGTGTGTTGGTATCTAGTACGTTACTTTAATAGAGACTGTGACCACCTCCTATCTTTATGTACACTAAATGATAGCTTCTGTAACAGCCTTGACAATATCTTTCAATGAACTCTGCTCTTTCTAGTGTCAAGCATAACCGATCTTGCACTCGTGCACTTACTTCCTCATGCGGCAAGCTCCATGTGCCACAAAAGTACTGATCTACAGTTTACAAATCCACTACAATAAAACTATCCTGAAGAGTATCACTGCCCTGTAAAGTAATCAGTGAAAATATTCAACAAGCATACATGAGAAGTAGTTGGGAAAAAGAAAAGGATGTTTATGAAGTTGGGAAAGGAGATGCTTGAAATATTAGGTGTTAGGATAAACTGTTGTTCAAGCTATTGGGATAGTCAGTGGTCTGGGAAGGGATGTCATAACTGTCTTGTTGGTACGTAGTCTACTTGGTGTGCTTGGCCCAAACACTGTAGAATAATGCATGAAATTATCTTGAGCTAATAGCTCTGTGAATTTCCTCTGCGTTCTCCTTTGACACTTACACTACATCTGGGCTAGAGCTTTCTCTGTTAAGAGAATGAGGCAAGTAATTGAATTTTCTAGGCTGGGCTCTATAACCTGCACCAGTAGCAGTGGATTTTGGCCTACGTTCATCTATACATGTGGACTGTTTTAAATAAATAAGGCACAAACAGCAAAAATATTTGAGCAGGAAGAGCTTCTGTAAGTGTGCAGGTGGAAGGAGGGGTCTTGAAGATCTGTGTGTTGGATTTGGATGCCCAGGATCACTGAGACTTTTGCCCTCAGTAGTCCTCGTATCACTTCTGCCCTTTGCTTCCAAGTAATTAATCTGGTTTTCAACATGGGAGAACCTGTGGGCATTTACAGTGATGTGTTACGCAAGTGTAATCTATGAACATAGAACTTGTGCAGACAACTTGTGAATAAGTTAATTTCTAACAGTAAGGCAAACATATTCCTGTTTATTGGAGTATTGAGGTGTAGATTAAAGATTGATGCCTCTATACTGAGTTATATACTTTGAACAGTGGGTTTAATTGCTAGGGTGGTTTATGTTTGTTTTTGTAGAAAAAGCGATCATCAATCAATCTGAATCTAAGGTTCTATAGAAGCAATCTTAACATTTCTGATATTAGGAAATGACATTGAAATGTAGTTCCTATACATAATGATGCATATGTGATGTTTTCCAGCCAGATGTTTACTAGATGTTAAGCCAACCATAGATGTTATCCAGTCCCCAGTGTGTGAGTGTTGGTTAGTCTCTAGTGTATCTGTCACAGCTCAAATGTTTCCTTAATTTTTTTAAGTGTTCATTAAGTGTGAATCCTCAGGTTTTAGGAAAAAATCACTGTCTATGTATCTACTCTGAATCAGAAAAAAAAAAAAAACAACCCACCTTGTTGTTTCTATTAGAATTGACTAAATAGATTTTCAATGAAAGAGTTTATCTGATAGCAATTGTGACTACGTTTTCTGGTGTTTGGGGTAAAAAATTACTTCATGTGCATTTCAATTGTTGCAGTGTAGAATGTTTATTGTGTAAAATCATAGAATTGTAGAATCTCAAGTTTGGAAAGGACCTACAAGATCATCTAGTCCAACCTTCCTCCCGTTACCATTGCTACCACAAGCCACTAAACCATATCTCGTAGCTCCAAAATCAATTGATGTGAGTTTCTCCTGTCCTTTAATCAGAGCGTCTGTGAATTGCGTGGCTGCTGCTGGAGTCCCCAGAGTGATACCAGTGTACCCTGGTGCTTTTTCTCTGAAAACCATGGATACAAAGTAGATGGGTCAACAAGATCAACTCAAACAGGTAAGCTGGGAGCTGAGGAACCTGGTTTTAATGTACATCTGGATGTCTGATTTGAAACAGCAGTATTTCCATTTGTGTGTTTTCTTTAGGATTTGAGGCCACGTTAACAAGGCTGTCATCACCTTCTCTTTTTGGAAAAGATATCAACACTGTCCTCCTCACAGGAGAGTATCAGACAGCAAATCGCTTCCGGTTCAAGGTTAATCTTTTTCATCTGTTGTTTTAAGGTTTATGCTCTGTACGTGGTTTTAAGCAGGCCATTTCTGTGCAGTGAATTTAGGAGGGCTCCGTTAAGCCTTCAGCTGCACCATCGTGCCTCCCACTGAAAAGCTATCAGCTCTTCTTTTCTTTGTCTCTGGTTTGCAATGCATTATGAGGGTTTATCACAGTGAGATTTCCTCATAGAGAAATTATTGAGACCTTTAAAAATTCATTGCAGTATCTACTTCTTTTCTTCATTGTAGGAAAAGATTCTGGGCCAAATGTTTTATTTATTTCCTCTTCATTTATGGTCTGCCCATATCTCTTAAGCAATTCGTTAGACATATTTAGGTATTCTGAAGCTTTATGGAAAGTTCAGCAGTCTGCATAGTGACTATGGGGGTAATAATGGTTTCTGAGGTTGAGCAGGGCTTCTTCAATTGGAAGCTAGCCTCCTGTGGTGGGTTTCTCTGGAAACCAGGAGAAAACTAAGTCAGATATAAGTAGGGAAATAGTTGAAAATGAGTGATGAAAATGGAAAGAAAATGATAATGAAAATGGAAGGACGAGACTCAGATAGGTACAGAAAGATGCTAAATCAGATTTATCTGTTAATGCTGGAAAATGTTGCAATGTTTTCAAATGTTTCTAAATATATGCAGATTACTGATCCTTCAACACAAAGATTTGAAGTCCCCCATGAGCATGTGGGCTCTTTCAGTGGACCTGCAGCCTCCAATTTAAACTACAGAGTGGAAGTGAGATCAAATCCCTTTGGTATTGTGGTGACCAGAGTGAGCAATGGGAATGTGCTGTAAGTAACACTGGTGGTTTTTTTTTTGTTTGTTTGTTTGTTTCCCTGATGAATACTGATGTTGCTGGTTTTCTCTGAAGGCCTATGTTGCCTCACAAAAAGATTTGTTGTCATGTGAATAAGGTGTGCCTAAGATGCAATATGTGAGGTACACTCTTAGATATGTTACCTACTTCTGGTCTTTTGACTGATGGATGTTCTTCAAGGACTTCTTGCGAGGCCTTTTGAAATGCTGCAGTAAGAAGAGATGTTGTAAGGGCTTTAGATTTGGCTAGCCCTTCTCTTTCCTTCAGTACTAGCAAAATCTTTATAGCCACTTTACTCAAGGAGTATTTGTTATCCAAAGACCTTCCTAGTGCTTCAAATCACAAATACTCTTTGTTCCATCTTTTATCTTAGCTGTTACAATCACGCCTTAGCTCTGAATCACCAAACACAGATTGCTCTTTAGATGTATGATAGAATAGTAGTTGTTGCTAGCCAGTGATAAGCTGGTCATGTAATGCTTTAAAATATTTGAAATGCTGTATACTGAATGCTTTCATCCCATTTTTTCCCTAAAAGTAAAGAAAGAAACATAGATCTGGACTAGTTGCATATTGTTGAGAGCCATTAAAAGGGAGGAAGGGTCAGGAAGAACATACTTATTAAATCAAAGAATGATTGCCTGTCAGAGTTCTATGACAGTTGCATTATCAATGCTTCAAGATTTATTAAATAGCTATTATTTTCATGCTGTTGTTAGCGTTGTTTTCTTACTTAGAATTCCCTGTAATGATTGATTTGCAATTATAGAGGATGCAAAAGATGGACTTATTATTTGGTAGTCCATGACTGATTAAACAGATGTATGAAGGCAAGAATAAATAATCTAGTCCAACAGATCCACACTGAAGCCAGTGCTCTGAAAGACTGATAGCTGTATCAATCTCTTTCATATGAATATAATGACTGTTAAACACCACAGTCTCCCACAAAAGTACAATCTTAAAGTTTGTGATTAAAACTATATAAAGTGAATAGATCAATGGATATTACTTTGAAACTGTGCACTGTTAAAACATACTGATGTGGTTTCCCATCTCAAAGTAAGTCATTTTCTCTGCTTCTGGTGAAAGACTGAGTTTCTGCTGATCCATGTAAGCTCTTGTTTTAATAAAGCTGAAAGTAACCTTCAGATCTCGGGATCAGCTTCATTCGAATTGCTTTGTGATTTAAATCTGATTTAAGTCATAATTACTTTCTCATTCTGATTTTTTCATTTAGAAAACAATGACTGATGGAAAACAAAGCTACTTCTGAGTGGGGCCAATTTTCTTGCATATGCTGTGTGGAAATGCTGAAAGCCTCAGCAATAAAAGAGGAAAATGATTAAGATCAATATTAATGAACTTAAGAATTTTGACTGATTAAAAGACCTCTGCCTAGCAGTAGGAATTGCCCTGCTGCTCACTCTCCTTGCCTCAGCATTACTCAGATTTCCTCCCAGTTGCCTGAGTCATAGAGTCCCACGTAAGCAAACAAGGAATGGACTTAGCTTTAGATTCAGTCTCTAAATCTCCCTTAATCCTTGTTAAGGAGATACACATTTATAATGAAGGGGATTGGTGAAATGTACAAAATAAAATTAAGAGAGTAAACTTCAATAATGAAGTGGACTTTTACTGTATGGGTTCACTATCCAGTGCCAGAGATGCTTAGGCAGGAAGCTTTGCCCAAAGAGGTGATTTTGCATGTAGTCCTGAAAGCAGAGGCCATTTATGTGCAAAGTTTCTACAGAATTGAGAGTTATTGCCTGTCTCCTAATCCATGCAAAGGCTTCTCTATCTACTGCAGCTGAACACCATCCTCCCCTACATCCCTCCCCTCGGGTCTCTGGATGTATGCCTGACCTTGCTATCCAGCTTAGCTAAAAGAAGTAGAAACAATCACTGCAACAATTTCTGGTGTAATCCTTTTTTCTTTCCTCCTTACTTTTTTTTTTCTTTCAGTTTTGATACTACCATAGGACCACTGCAGTATGCTGACCAGTTTTTACAGCTATCAATCAAACTACCTAGCAGCAACATTTACGGTGTGGGAGAACATGTGCATAAGCAGTACCGACACGACCTCAACTGGAAAACCTGGCCCCTATTCAGCAGGGATGTTGGTCCCTCTGAAGTAAGGGCCTATTTCTTTTATGTTTTATTATTTGCAGGTGAATTCTGGAATTCATACTTATTATGTAGTAGCACATTAATAGCATCCACTATATGGGATACTACTTGGGTAACGATAAGACAAGGGGGAATGGTTCTAAGCTCAAGAAAGGAAGGTTTAGATTGGATGTCAGGAGGAAATTCTTCATAGAGAGAATGGTGAGGTGCTGGAACAGGCTGCCCAGAGATGTTGTGGATGCCATCCCTGGAGGTATCAAGGCCAGATTGGATGAGGCCATGAGCAACCTGGCCTAGAACCAGATCTGGAGGTTGGTGGCCCTGCCTGTGGCAGGGGGATTGGAACTTAGTGATCCTTGGGGTCCCTTTTGACCCAAGCCATTATATGATTTTATGATCCACCGAGCTCTTCCACCAAAACTTGTTAGGCACCCCGTGATATTACTAAAAGCTGGATGGTAATGGTGAAAGGTTTCTGAGGGATAGCTTTTAGAAGCATTTTAATTTTCCTGTTTATGTGAAGTTCAAAATAAGTTGCTAAGCATCAGTGTGTGAGTCTTCAGCCTCAGCTGATAAACAATAAGTAACAGTATGTCCTACTGACCAGGACATATGACATAGGCACGTTCAGCTGAGGGCTTTGTTGTTTGGCAGATGTTGACAAAGATCTCTTTGACAGCTGTTTCTTTAAGAGATAAAACATGTCTGTCAGCAGTTATTTGCATCCATACTCTTTTTCCAAGATGATTTCCAGGACACCCATCTTTTTTGACAATACCAAAAAAGTAACTTTACATTTGCACTGAGGATTCTGTAGGATTTGGTCCAAGTTCTCCTTAGCACTGGTGCACACAGGCACACGGCGTCTGTCAGTTCCTCTTTGCAATGATTTGCTGACAGCATTATAATTTGTAAGCATGCATGGATAAAAATCAAGTGAGGTGCTGATTCAAACAACAGTAGTCATTTTTTGCTTTTTGCTTCTTCCAACTTGACCATCCTCCAATGGTCTTTTTTTTGTACCTGGGGAATGTAAACAATCAAATGTTATATCTATGTTCATTAAAATCCTTTGCTTTGAGTAGGGGAATATTTGCTAAAGCTTGTCAGCACTCAGTTGACCTAATGAACGAAAGAACCAAACCCAACATGTTTAAAACTCTACCTGTCTAGTACAGAATCAACATTTAAGCCATCATAGTTATTGTGGAGAAATTAGTACAGTGCACGAATGAAGGAATGTTTTTTAATGTGATTTTTATAAGTTACTGTTGCTCCTTATGTAGTTTATTTATAACTGGCTAATGAGCCTCTGTTTGTCAGTGTTACTTCAGTGCAAGAAAGCAACTATACATACGACTGAAATATTCCCCAATAACAGATTTTGAAAGCTTTTTCTTTTTTTTTCCCTTGAAGGAAATGCACAACCTATATGGAGTTCAGACTTTCTTTATGTGTTTGGAAGACAGCAGTGGAGCCTCTTTTGGTGTTTTCCTGATGAATAGCAATGCCATGGGTAAGAAAACTTTCTCTGTAGCTCCATTTATTGCAGCTAAATATTTTTTAAAATGATCTGTGGGATTGAGATCAAAGCTGGGGTAATGTAAATGTCCATTTTTAAATACTACTGCATATAAAGTCTTAACATTACCTTCAGTTATCTGATGGCAGTCATTGTAAGCATTTCGTAACATTCAGCATATGCAATGTAAGCTGTGAGTGGCTCAGAATTAACATGCAGGTTGTGTAAGAAACCTACTGGAAGCCTTGTGCAGCTCTGTGCAGACGTGTAGGACACCAGTCAAAGTGCAAATTTGTAATGAGCATCACTTGAAAGTAAATGCCCTTTGTTCTCTAGATATAAGCCTACCTATACATGTGCTCATTTCTCTTGAGTCTGGAAAGTTGTACTGAAAATTTGAAGAGGAAAGGTTATGTCACTGGATTTGTTCTGATTCTCTTGTCTTTGTTGGATGTAAAGAATTGCAAATATGGACATTTAAAAGAATCATGTCGATATGTTACTCCTTCACTGCAAATTTAAATAACAGTTACGTGTTCCTTGGATATATCTGGTTTGTGTTGGTGCTTTTTTCTTAAAATTTTCCACTTTTCAATATCTGTATGACAAAGTTGGTATAGATTTAGCTGATATTCAGAATTGGTCTTGTGCATGCTTTGTCAGAGTTTGCGGTGCAGCCTGCTCCAGCAGTGACCTACAGAACCATTGGCGGCATCCTTGATTTCTATATCCTCTTGGGGAACACCCCAGAGCAAGTCGTGCAAGAGTATTTGCAGGTACGTTTATTTAAAGAAACTACACATTGAGCAGATCCTTAAAAGCACTTGTTTTCTTCCTTTTTTAAATGTCTTTTCCTTCTTTTTGTGACAGTAGGTCTTTGCTGTGCTACCTAGCGTGAGTCGCTACATGTTTATCTAAGAAGAATTGTTAGCATGTCACCAATGTAACGGCTAGCTGGGATTAAGTTGGGGTGTAGGTGTTTTTACCTGGCCTGCTATAGGCAGCAGCACCTAGAGCCCTAGTTTTGCTGAAGATGCACATGCAGAGAGGATGCAACTGTTCTCAGTCTGTACACCCTGACTGAATTCTCAGACTGTACATCCTGACACGACCTAGAGGTGGTCTAGGTGGAATGACTTTTGCTTCCTTGCTCTTGATGTATGGACAAATTATTATTCATATGGCAATGTTATAGAACATATTATATATATGCCCTTAAATATTGTATGTTCCTATGGTAATATTATAGTAAGCAATATTACTGATATGTCATGATCTTCCAGTTGTAAGCTGTTACAGATATTGTTTGTACTTCTTTTATTTACTATTTGTTAATTAGCTAATTTTACTCGTCTGATCAGTGATACCTTGAAGGAAAGAATGGGTGCTGAGGTAACACACACAGTACATTAGTACCACTAATGATTTCTGCTCTCAACACGCAGTTTGTGGGACTCCCAATGCTGCCTTCCTACTGGAGTCTGGGCTTTCAGCTCAGCCGCTGGAATTACGGCTCTCTGGATGAGGTGAAGGCTGTTGTGGACAGGAACCGTCTGATTGGACTCCCTTATGTAAGTTCAGGGTTTCAGGAGGGCAGCAACCCCATTAAGGCAGAGTACTGTGGGAGAAACCACCCAGATATCATGGCTGTGATGCTACAAACATCACTCATTTCACATCACTTCAAATTAGTGAATTTCTAATAAATTATTATGTATAGCCTTCTGGTGTAAGAAGATTTTGCACCTTTTATGCAGTGCCATTATCAGAATGGGACACCAGGGGAGGCTTAATTACAGCAAGTTTCACTTACCCAATTTATTGTAATAATTTCTCAGTTATACTTTCCAACTATATTGATTTATTTTCTAGTGTTATCTAGTCCACTGAAATATTTTTTCAATGTCACCTGGACAATTATAGAACCATAGATTATTCTTAATTGATAAGCAAAGGTAAATTACACATTATTTTTAAATAGACTTGAGATGGCTTTAGAGGAATGGCTTAAAAAGTATGAATATACCCTGATTTTATGCTAAGAGTTGAGGAAGGAATGTTTGTATCTATATGGGCATTCTTAGAAGTTGGGCAACTACAAAGAAACAGACATATGCCCAGGGTCTGATAAAAAGAATGCCAATGCACACATTCATTTGGATTCTGCTAATGTGAAATGTTCAGTATAAAGATGTTTCAGTATAATTAATTTAGATAGTAAGGACAAACGGGAATTGTCATAAGAAACTGCATTTGAAAAAATACAAAATCTTTACCATGTCTTCTCATGTTTAAGCTGAAATCTCCTGTCTTTCAGGAAGCTCAGGTTACTGACATTGATTACATGGAAGAAAAGAAAGATTTTACATATGACAAAGTGCTCTTTAGAGATCTTCCTAATTTTGCAACTTACATGCATGACAACGGACAAAAATATATTATCATATTGGTAAGTGATTCTTTTTGCCTGGTAGTACTATCATTATAACTTTTCACAATTATCTTATGCATTTTTTAATATAAAGATTACACTTCCTGCCTAACATTCAAGTAGTCTTTAAAAACTGATGGAGTGTTTCCTGGTTTCTAACTATCATTTTTTTTTCCTTAACTTTTTTTTAGGATCCTGGTATTAGCACACAAAATCTACTTGATAATAGTCAATATGGCAGCTACGTGAGGGGGGAGAGTAGGAAAGTCTGGGTCAATGAATCAGATGGAGTAACAACATTAGTTGGAGAGGTAAGCACATTTCTATGAAGCTTAAATGTGGTTGGTTTGGTTCAATTTATTTGGGGGGCTCAATTTAAACTCTCATTTTCTAAGTCACTTCTTCCAGTACTAGCCAGTGAGAACCAAGATGATAAGGTCTCATTTAGCATGTGAATATTTCAATCTTTGATGTTGTTTTTTGAATTTTTTACACTGCATGTTTCTATTTTTGGTAAAATCCTGTTTGATATTAATGTAAGTTTTATGGAAAAGCAAATGTAGATGTTTCATATGGTAGAAGAGAAAGAATACCTTCATTCCTTCTCACCCACTGAAAGCTGATGCAAGAAAAATGGCATCCTACTATGCCACCTTTGCTTTTGATGATTCACGTTTACCAGAAGGTTTAAGAGTTTTTGAACAAAATCATGAATTTCAGTGAAAGTAAATCTGGGATCTGGAAGTGGTGTCTGACAGTAGTGTCAGTATGGGACAGTAGCACAACTTGGTAGTCAAGAGGGCAATGGACTTGATTCAAATTATTATTTAGGGGGAAAAAACACCGATGGAACTTGTATGATACATTCTCATCTTATTCCAATGCAATTATTAGTATATTCTATTTTCCTTTGAATGCTCTAGGTATGGCCAGGGGAAGCCGTGTTCCCAGACTTCACCAACCCAGAGTGCACCAGTTGGTGGGTGGAAGAATGCAGGCTGTTTTATAACACAGTGCCATACGATGGGATCTGGATTGTAAGTGATTCAGGAAAAAAATTGACAAGGATAGATGCTTATTAAATTCAATTAACATTGCATTTGAAAGGGATGTTTCCTATTATTAGTAACTTGAAATCAGTGCATGATGTGCATGTCTTTGCTGTTGGATTTACAATTCAAATTTGGATTTCAATTTTAAATTTGAATTGGAATCACTTATTGTGGCATTTAAATGCTCAGTGTGCGGTTTACTGCATGATCAGTGTGGTCTGAAATGCTTCAGTGGATGAACCATTGATAAAGATGCACGCTCCTGTGTATGAGTGCTTTCACACTCCTGGACTCAGAACAACAGTATTTAGAAATCTGCATACACAGACAGAAAATGTGTCTTTAAACAAGTCCCAAACACAGGGTGTAATGCATCACATCTATAAATCTATGCTTCAGGTAGCTCATTTATTTTCAAGGTAGGACATTGGCAATCATGGATAGCGTATATATATATGTAAGCACCTCCTGCAGCTTCAGTCTCTGGAGGGATAAAGTGTAACTCTTAACATGATGCTCACCTGCATACTGAAGTCTGTCCAAAACAGAGGCTTGTATTAGTACTGGAATGGCCCAGGTCTGTGTCCAAGGGCTGTCATTCACACCTAAAAGTATGGTGCTAGCACTAAGCAAATACTCTTTAATGGGTAATGGAACGCAACATGAGATTGTGTTAGGAGTGTGTACTTGAGGAAACTTTATTATAATCTACATCTCACTGTTTTTGTCTTGCCTTTTCAGGATATGAACGAAGTATCCAACTTTGTTCAAGGTTCAAATAAAGGCTGTGAGCAGAATGACTTAAACTATCCTCCATTCACTCCCAGTAAGTCCACCTCCTTTAACCATAGAACAGATTATCAGAAAGCACACTAATTATTGTACCATTGTCTACAAGGATGTAAAGTGAATTTCTTTGTTGTTCTCATGGATGAGATTTGAATATTAAGTACTGACTTTCAGAAACCTTTGCCATCATATTGTCCAAAAATGATTCAGGAATTAGGCTATAGATGTACAGTGCTTCCTTGCATGGGTAAACAGTTGCTTGCAGAAGAAATCCATCTGGCCTGCAGTTGAAATTCAGTCACTTACAGCCAGTACTTAGTGTGTTGTTTTAATGTCAAATTTGGAAGAAAACTTATTTCCTCCGATCTCAAACACAGATGAAGGTTTCAAACTAAAAAAAAAAAAAAAAACCTTACCATCCAGTTCTACACTTAAGAGGGAAAATTAGGAAAGGACTACATGTTATTTGCCTGAAAGGTACAAATTTACGCAATGAGTTAGCTCTGGTAGACTTTCTCTGCATTAACAGGCCATTAAGTAGCTCCACTGAGGAAATAGGGCTCAGTGGAGACCTTACATGCTTAGTCTGCAACTTTACAGTAAAGTTAGTAATGAATATAAAGAAAGGAGATTCTTCTTGCACCATCTCATGCTTCCAAGATTATGCTTGTTCTTGTGATAAAGCCAGCAGTGAGTACATTTGTGCTAAGGGTTAATAAGAGAGGTGCCAGAAAGCACTGGAAATGAATGGAGCCTGTGACTACCACTTAATGACACCTAGGCCAGGATAGACTATTTGAGTTAACCATTTTATGTTATGCACTGAATAAATTGACACACATTGCCCATCAGTTTACTAAATTCCACTTCCTTAACAAAGCTGCATTTATAGCACTGTTAGCAGTAATGAATATATTCCTTTGATATTCGTGTGTTGATTGTCATTATATATCCAATGCTCAAGAGCAGAAAATAGCACAGATGGAGCCAAGATGAATAAAACTAGCAGCCAAGCGAAGCATTTTGTTCTTGTATTAGTAACAGTGGCCTTAATGTAAGCATCGAAGAGGGAGAAGGGCCTGAATGTCAAAAGTGTACACAACATAAAAAAGATTGGAAGAATTCATAATCAAAATGCACTTTAAAAATGTCTGTTTTTCTTTATTGAAGATATTCTCGATCAACTGATGTTTTCTAAGACACTTTGTATGGATGCAGTGCAGAAGTGGGGCAAGCACTACGATGTCCACAGTCTTTATGGATACTCCATGGCCATAGCAACAAGACAGTAAGGAACTTATCCTAATATGTTTACAGAAAGTTTTCAGAAGAGTACATGCATTTTTTTAAAACAGGCAAGATATTTCACTTCTAAACAAACCTATTTTCTGGACAACATTATATTGTATTTAAGCTACTAAATTCGAGGTCAGACATTGCCAATCAGATTTATAGAAGGGTTGTTTAAAGTAAATGTCTTGAACTTCTCTAAAAAAAACCAGCTACCTAACTGTAAAGGAGCCCAGGTCATGAGAATAATCAATGGTTTAAAATAAGTCAGTATAACTCTGCCTCATATAGAACTAATGATGTCTGAGTGGTCTTTTTTCTGTTGCATAGTTCCAGTCCCCTTTCATTTTCAGAGCCATCGAAACGGTGTTTCCAGGAAAACGAAGCTTCCTTCTTTCAAGGTCTACTTTTGTTGGATCAGGAAAGCACACAGGACACTGGCTGGGAGATAATCAAGCAACATGGGAACAGCTAGGATGGTCAATACCTGGAATGCTGGAATTCAGCCTCTTTGGCTTTCCTTATGTATGAAATATTAGCTTTTTGCCTCCATTCAGAACAAGAGGACAAACGCTGCCTTTTTACCTCTGTGATAATCGGTTATCTAATCAAACGCTGTCTATGTAACCATCTTCTTATCTTCTCAATTCTAAGTTCATTTTCTTCAGTGATCTGGTTTTAACCTTTTTTCCAATGACTGATTTTTTTATTTTTTTTTTAATTAGAAAATTTGTTTTGATTTCTATTACTGTATGTTTATGGTGGGACAGATGTGGGCAACAGATATTATCATATTTATGCCAAATCTCTAGTACTACTTTACTCCTCAGCACTGTATGTGAAATACACTGGGGTTTTCCTATTTATTTTTGCATGAAATAGAAAAATACATTTGTAAGTGAAATGGCCAGACTCTTAAATATTTATATTTGTATGAGTTTGAGCTGTTTTCCTAGTGTTGGGCTATTATCACCAATAAGGAAGGCATAAGTTTGGAAGACAAAGGATGATAGGCAGCCTTAGGAAGCAGTTGGTTTCTTTCTTTCTTTCTTTTTTTTTTTTTTTTTTTTGTAGAGCATCTAGTTGAAAGGAGAAAAGTAGAAATGTATTGAATGACTTACCCACCCTGGCGAGAAATGAAAGATGAATTGATACATCCCTTAAATTTTAGATTTTGTGTAGAGATTAGAGGCGCAGTATGCTGTCTGCCCAACACATTCTGCTTTTATTTAAAGATTGGAGCAGATATCTGTGGCTTCGTTTTTGACACGACAGAAGAACTTTGCAGACGATGGATGCAAGTAGGAGCATTTTATCCGTTTTCCCGGAATCACAACGCTGAGGGATACATAGTAAGTCATTCCTTCTCTTACATTTTTGGTTTCTGCTACCACATTTCCTTTTATAGTATCGCTAATAAACATTGCTATCACTAACAATTAGATTTGCTAACCAGTTTGAATATGGAAGAGCCTTGAGATCTCTTAATGAAAATTTATCTCCAAGAGGTTCAGCTCTCAGGGAGGCGGTGGTTTCACATCGATAGCTAATCTTCCCAAGACTGCTCACTCACTCCTTCTCCTCCCAAAAAAATAGGAGGAGGAAGTATGATAACAAAAAAAAAAAAAGGCTCATGGATTGACATAAGGACAGTTTAAAGAAAAGAGAGAGGGGGGGAAAAAAAAGACCATGTAGGAACAAAGAGAGAAAACTCTAAACATTGGTCTCTATGTGAGCAAGTGATGTTCGGCCACACCTTGAGAAGGAGAGCCTCAATACTTGTAGTAGTTCTTTGAAAAAGGCAGATGTTTTCATAACGAAGTCCCACTGTTTCTTCCACTTCATCATCTTTTTTTGTTTAGCATGGCATCATATAATATAGAATAACCCCTTGGTCAGTTTAGATCAGCTGCCCTGATGTTGTTCCCCTCCATCCACTCCACGCTCTGAGCCAACAGTCAATTTTCACAATTGACAGGGTGTTTCCTGCACCACGAAAATAATCTTCTAATATTTACTTTCAGCCTCAGGATCCGGCTGTGTTTGGAGCTGATTCAGTTTTGGTGCAGACCTCCAAGCACTACCTGACCATTCGCTACACTTTGCTGCCGTACTTATACACGCTCTTTTATAGAGCTCATACTCGAGGGGACACAGTTGTACGTCCAATTTTACATGAGTAAGTGTATCAGATGGCCTTTGTGATAATCTTATTAGGAATAAAAAATACAGGTTGAATGTAGCTAGGAACTATCTAAATAGCTATATAATTTCTGAGAATGCATATTAGAGTATATGTAGAGACAGCATCAGAATTCATGAAAAACTATTTTGATGTAATCAGAAGAGTAATCAGAAACCATCTATAATTTCTGTATAGATGCATGCATTATTGCCAGTCACTCTGAAGAGCTGCTATGAAATGGTTTTGTCAGCTAATCAAATTACACCATGCCATAATGTGTATATTAAAACACACATTTCCTTGCTTCCTTATTCCTGAAAACAAGTATGCTGAGAACATGTGCATGCATGTAAATACACACACTTTCGTATATGCATAATCAATACCGAGCTAATCAGACCTTACTTTTTTGACTTTCAGATGGCCTCAGATTTAAAAAATTATAATTAAAAATTTTTGCTTGACACTTTTCAGTCACAATTCTGGGCAATCCATTCTTGGAAATACTGGGATTAATGATGATGGTATCTCTCTTCAAAGCCAGTTACTACTCTCTCCCTTCTTCAGGTTCTACTCTGATGAAGGGACATGGGCAGTTGATAGGCAGTTCCTGTGGGGTCCTGGGCTACTTATTTCTGCTGTACTTGATCAGGTAGGTTTGGCTATTTTCATGTCTCTCTCAAAAAAGCTTAGTGGGGAACAGAGACACCTGAAGCCACCAGTTCCAGCTCTTTTCTTTACAGATAGGAAACTGCAGCAAAAATCCCAAATTCACAATTGATATCTCTCCTTTATTCTACTGGTTAGAAAGTACCTTTCAGTTTTTCAGTGACAATTTTGTTATTAAGCTTGAAGTTGATAGCACTGAAGGTTATAGCACCTTTACTATTTATGTATTTCCTTCTGAAATCACATACCCTCTCCCTTTTAATATTGAAAAATCTGAACCACAAAAATAGGCTCATTCATTTCCTGGAGGATCCTGGGATATTTTCTCTCATCTTATTCTAGTCTGAATTCTTCTGTGTTGAGCAGGTGTTAAGCCAAGTCATTTGGCAAAGAGAATGCTGATGATCTTGTCTACTACCATTAGCCCAGTTTTTTTCCAAGGGAAGTATATTTTTGCTAGATTTTTTAGATTATACTTATTTTTCTGTGATATGTAACATTGGTGACCTCTCTTTAGACTCCTTAAAAGACTAGATTTATTTTAATTTTTTATCCCATTCTTCACTTATTTTCAGTGAGAGAGCCCACAAAATGTTCTGGTCATTGTCAATATGGAAACTATTGCACTTGCTGCTATTAAATACAACTCCTATTTTCCAGATCTCTACGGAACCAGAGCAACCTGATTTGATATTCTGATTCAGTTAATCTTTGTATCATCTCAGAATGTCATCCAGAATCAGCTTCTCTCATGCTATTTTAGCTTGTCTGTGACATAACAAGCAAATGTGGTGTATTAAATGCCTTGCTTTTAAGAAAAGCAAGAAAATACATATTTCTTTCTTTGTTGTCCTTTTAGGGTGCAGATGTAATTGATGCATATATTCCTGATGCAGTATGGTATGAGTATGAAACGGTAAGTAAATGCATAGAATACAAAGGAGTGTTTTTCTAATGGTCTTTGTGATGGAGAAAAAAAAATAGAAAGATTGTCAGCCATGCTTCAAGGGCAGAGACCTAAAGCAAAGCCTACAAGATGGAAATGGTGAGACGAGGGGGTAGGAGTGGTTGAGTAAATATATGAATCAAAGACACAAGAAAAGGTGGAGATGTGAAATGCATGAGATGGGAAGAGGGATTGAACTGAAACTTTAGCAAAGCTCACATGTGAAGAAAAGTAAAATATTACAACACATGAGCACCTGCAATTAACTTTTACTAGTCTTGTTTCTGCAAAGGAGTTTCCTAACATTGTGATGACATTGCTTGCATTAGGTGTCCCAATAGGACTTTCTGTCTACGTTGACTGAGCAAAACACAACACTGAAATGTGTTGATTTATAACATTACAGTATATTAATAAACTGATGTGTTATTTTTTCGTACCCATTGGTGCACATTTTCCTAGTTTAAAGATCTCCTCTAAAAGAATTATTTGGGAAGAATGTTGTCTTAAATCCCAAACTTCACAGCAGTGACTAATGCAACAAACTCATTCTCTTTTATGTGCCTGTCCATAAAAGGGGGCAAGAATCTCAGAAAGAAAACAATGGACTAGGATGTACCTGCCAGCTGACAAACTGGGGCTCCACTTGAGAGGAGGTTATATTTACCCTATTCAACAACCAGCTACTACAACAGTTCAAAGGTATGCTTCCAAACCAAATGCTTTTATGACTAGGTGAGTGTAAATTCAAGAATGGGTTTAGGACTGTCAGGTTACAAATCAGTAGTAGCCCATCAAATTTAATGCTTTTGCTTTGAGACTTGGGAATAACTGTAAACCATGACTCCCTTCTCCTGCTATTTACATTAAATATGTAGTGATTAATTGAAGGTTTATTTGCATAGCATTTTGTCAGTTTGCCATGTATTTGAATACATTTGCATGAAAGTGAATGGCAGAAAAGGACTAATCTAAGACAAAGTTCTGCAACCATGCAGAGTGTCACATTCTTAACACGAACAAGAAGGATTTGTTAAAACTGTCTAGCAGGTGGTTATACATGTCAGACAAGGACTTTCTTTTGATAGCCGCCGGAATCCTCTGGGACTTATAATTGCCCTGGATGAGAACAATGAAGCTTCTGGGGAGTTATTCTGGGATGATGGAGAATCTACAGGTGAGTTATTACTGGTGAAATAAATAAACAAAACAGTATGCTTACAGACTTCCATTCTCCAGTTGGTTTTACAGAGCAAGAATGAGCCATTGAGGACATGGTAACAAACAATTAATAGTGGCTCTTAAGTCATTGGCTGTTCATCATTTTTATGTGGAAAAAAGTAACTGTTATTTAGCTTGTCTGTCTTTTTTCTTTTCTTTTTTTTTTCCATGTGTTCATGTTGCAATGTAACCTTCAGTACATACAGCTTTGGCACATTAGCATGCTGACTGTTAAACCATAGTGTCAAGATTGATATATATTCTGGTATAGATCCAAATTAATTTCAACGGGTGCAAGAATGCATATAATTAGTGTTGGGCACTAAGAATAGGCAGAAAATGAAAAAGTAGCACTTTTATTAACTCTCTGGAATTATTTAAACTGCTTGTGAAAACAGTAGCAGTTTTCTTAACTCAAAGGTACTGTACTAAAGCCAAAATTTGCCCTGCCATCTGGTGCATGAGCACACGAGTAGGCATGTATAGGCCATACTTGTCATGTTGCCAGCCTCCATAGTATTTCTGAAGATTTAGATGAGAATCCAGTTTCCGTGAAATTAAGAAGTACTTCAATCCCTTAAGCTGTTTTTGCAGTATTTGTCCTACATTATATATATTTTAGAGAAATCAGCAAACAGTTTGAAAATATATCTTCTCTAATTCATGTCCTATCATGTCAGCAGTTGGTGTTGAGAACAGCGTCACCCTTACCTAATGTCATATTTACTTTGCCCTGTGACAGAGGTCACTGTCTTTGCAAGAGCAGCAGCTGGAGGGAAGCTGTGATCATATTCCCTTCCCTGTGCTCAGCTGACACTGTCAGGTTTTACTCTGGTGGGCATCTGCAGGGAGCAAGGCCAGGAAGCAGCATGGCTCTATTGACCTCTGTCAAAGCCTTTGGATTTACTCACAGGTCTCCTTGAAGTGGAGAACTCCCAGTCAGATATTTCCTACTAGGATATGTACATCAGAAATCCCAGCACACCGATCTCTAGTTTGAAGGGTCTCTGCACCCTGATGCTGAAGGAGATGCTTGTGGAACATTTTATGCAGTCTGACAGGAGGACAGAGGCAGGAAATGCCCAAAGAAAGATACTGGTGCTCCAGAGGAATTGTGATGGCAATATGAAAAAACTCAATGGAAAGAGAATAATTTGGAAGATTTTATGCATTCGACCTATCGAGCTCCCTTCTATTATTTTAACTCCATCAATCACATCTCACAGAAAAAAAACTTGGAAACCTCTACTTTTAAAAGATTCTATAAAAGTTTGAGATGCTTTGAAGAAATAGAGCAGAGGTTTGGCTGATTACAGCAGCGATAAGTACTGAAGGCCTTGGGTGGTTCCTGCCATGACAGCTGTATGTACTGCTTTGTCAAGACCTAAAATAACTCAGCTATGATTATACTCACTTCTGCTGAGTAGAAAACCAATAAAACATGTAGTGATTTTATTTCCTGGCCCAGACTTACAGGTTGCTGTTTTTTTTAGAGAAGTAGTTTACAGTTTGTTTGCAACAAAAATAATTTTCCTGTACTGTATGGAAAAAACAAAATGACAGGTGCCATCAATTGTATGTCTTCTTTTTGTATAATCATTTACTTTATGAATCACTTGTTTTGATTATTTAGAAGATCTAGCTTTGAAATATATATCTACATTCAAGAGATCTAGGAGTACATAAGAAAAAAAATGAAAAATAGCCTACATTTTAGGAAAAGTAGTTTAAATAATGTTTTAGAAAATTTTGGAAAATTCCTGGTCCTACAAAAAAAGTAGTTTAGAAGAACTTTCTAATGTTCAAAGAGAAGATGGTAAGAGTAAAATACAAATCTGTCTGATGGAAATTATAGTGATTACTCAACCTGTCTAAGTCATAAGCTTGCTTTTTACCTGCAAAGTGAAAACATATGGAGAGAGCAAAGCACATCATGTCGCTTTGGACTATATTTAGCCTTAATCCATGTTAATTTACATCTAGTTTACATTCCTTCATTTCTGCAGAAAGCAGATTGCTGGCCAGGATACCAGAGCTTAAGGTAATAGAAGTGCTGTGAATAATCGCTCTTCTTAACTTTGCTGGGCCTCAGCTAGAAAGTTTGACCTGTCTACAAATTTCACTCCTCTGGACAAATATAGATAAATGAAAGATCAGAAGACATTGGCCAGATCAGTTACAGGTCTTGTAGTTACAACAAAAAGTTGTATAATCTAAGTGGGGATATAAGAGGAAATAGCACAGGTATTTGGAAGTCCAAAAAACACTGTTTCAATGGCAAATAACCTTCCATGTGTCCAAGTAGAGAACGGTTTAATTGCTTCCTTTTAGAAATGGGAAGTCCTCTACAGCAAGGGCTAAGACAGAGGTTCAGATAATCTTAAAATCTGAACATGGTCTTTATGAAGAATACAAAATAAGAGTTGAGACCAGTAGTTTGCACAAAATTTGCTCAGAGCAGAATGCCATAATGATAATGATGAGTAGTTGGTTGGTGTCAAAGTCCTAGTTTTCATTTGTTCCTTTCTGTACTGCAAGTTTAACTTCTTTCTTTACCTTACAGGAACAATTGAGAGTAACAACTACATTTACTATGAGTTTACAGTTTCCAATGTAAGTATTCTCTTTTAAATGATCTTATCCTCAGGTTTTATCAAGTGTATAATTAAATGGCATTCTTTTCTTCCTCCTTATTCTCCTCCACTATTTACTGAGGAGCAAAGTGTTTAATACTGTCAAGAGGAGTCATTTTCATCCCTCTTAAGTGACAGCATTTTGAAAGTCTTTTATTTGTCTTCTCTTAATTAATTGTAGTATCTAAAGAACTCTCTTTTCACTTCATAAACTCAGCTGCAATGTTTATTGAGTGAGAGAACTATAAAGCATCAGAATCTTTTTAGTGCCAGAAAGAAGGTGGGCGTAGTGTTTGTTAGTCTGAAGACATTGTTAAACTGACAAAACTTGTCACACCTACACTGAAAAAGTGTCTCCATGGAGGGAGGGGAAGGCCTACATCATGTTAGAACCTGCATTTGCTTCATGATTTGTTTTCTGCTCTGGGCTGTCCACTATATGTGAAACATCACAAATGAAATGATAACCTTATTTTTCAGAACCGTCTACAAATGAATGTCGTAAGCGGCAGATATGTTGATCCAAACAACTTAAAGTTTGAAGAAATCAAAATCCTGGGAGCCCTCCAGGAAATAACAGAGGTTTTTGTCTCCTTGAGCAGTGGAGAGCAAATTTCTTCACATAATGCCACCTACTATCCTACAGAGAAGGTAAGTTAGTAACAGGCAAATGTGATTCTTTGAAATCTTCTCACCTTGGTGAACCATCAAAATGTTTATCTTCTTCTGACCACTTGTGCCTTGTGCCTTTATTCCCATGTGCTTCCATACAGTGACGTGGTGTGGGATTTATTAATAATTAATAATTGTTTATTATTTGTAGGTTGCTCATTTAACAGGGCTTCAGCTTGAACTGGGAACATCTTACACGATAGAATGGATTCAACAACAGAGTATCAACGAAAGGTTTGATTGTTATCCCGGCATGGATCCAACACGAGAAAAATGTGAACAACTTGGCTGTGTCTGGGATGTAAGCAACAATTATTTTCCTAAACTGATGGGACTGGAACATTTCCAGAATCATAGTTTTCCTTTTACATTGGGTGCAGAGGAAGAAGTAGCCAGGCAGATTAATCAGACGTAATTCACGTGGGGGCAAAGCCATCAGCTGACCTGTACTAGCAGATTTTATTTACTTCTTTGAAACTAAGATAGTTGACAACAGTGCGTTCTTCCAGAAACTGAGGACAAATGTGGTATTCTTTGCAAGGTTGTAAGAAACAATAATAGAACTGGGAAAAATAGAATAAAATTGATCAGTATCTTCAACTGCCTTTTGTGCTTCAAAGGTACCTCAGCCTTAAAGGCTTTACCCCCACTTTCATTGTCACAGAAGCACAATTTAAGACGAACTAACTCCTTTGTATTGCTGCTTGAGGAGTAATTCCCAAATCCATTGGAAATCATCTCATATGCAAACGAAATTTTTCCTCTCTCTATTGATAGCTGTACATCCAATTGATAATATATGGATATGTCTCCTAGATAAGAACAAAAAAATCTCTATTAGCTACTCCTGCAACAGCAGCATTCAAAATACTGAATGGACTTCACTGAATTTGTTGCACTATTAAGAAGATTTGGTGTGATCTTCGATCTTTGGGCATGTCTTTTGATGTGGAAACAAACTCTGGTCCTGTTACGGACTCAATACATCTTAAATGTTGGCTTAAATTGAAAGATGCTTTAATTTTGATGACAACAGATGAATTAATGTTCATTAGCTGCTCAGGTGTAAGGAGCAGGCACAGTTCAGTTTGAATAACTAGGCAGGACTGATGGTATGCAAAGTTGGAAGGAAGACTAATGTGTTAACCTACATCAGCTCATCTAATCTTACAATAACTAGTTTAACTTGAATTATAGCAGGAAACTGTGTAATTCTGATCTTGTTCTCAGGAGATCTTAGATAAATAAGATGTGATTCTCAGTGGGTATTTTAAGGGTGAATCTTATGAATAAAAACATATTCAAGCTAATTGAAAGGTCTAGTCTGGGTCTGCCTTGAATATCTCATGACTCTTGATGTATATTCCTGAAGGCAGGTGAAGGAGGACAGGATTAGAAAGGAAGTTAGTTCTGTAGAGTTCAGCAAACCAAAACTCAGCTGTGTTGTGGGATTGAATTGAAGCTGACAGATAAAGGGAATTTAAATCCATCTTCACTGTGTCACTTGTTGATTTCCTGGCTGAACTACTGGCACAGTCTTGACCAAATTGTGTACAATTGAATTTTAATGTAGAGATCTTTGGGTTCTGCATAGTTTTTTGTTGTTGTTGTTGTTGTTGTTCATTAATTGCTTCCCAACATTTAGTTGTAACAGCCATCAGATAAAATGGGAGCTTTGGATTTCATGCTAGTAGCATAAAATAAAGCTTCCCAGCATAGCTCTCTACCTTGCAACCTATTTCCATTTACAGGAGGCACCATCAGAGCCAAATAGTCCATCCTGCTATTTCATCTCCGACAACGCTTATTCAATTGAAGAAGTGGAATACTCCTCATCAGGTCTGGCAGCCAACCTGATCTTAAACAGTACCAATGTCGTAGTAACTAATGATTACACTGCACCAATTGCTACGCTACGCTTGGAAGTTAAATATCACACCAACAGCATGCTGCAGTTTAAGGTAACGTTATTGAAAAACTGTAGTTTCTAAAATTCTGTCATTAAAAATGGTTCTATTAGTGTAAATTTTCAGTTTTTGTAGACAACTTTATATCATATGGACAATAGCACTGTATCCTTTTAACCACTGTTATTTCCTCTAGGCCACGTCTGTGGGGTGTTTATGTCCCACAAGATTTTACTAGATTTTGTAATAAAGTTATAGTAATCAAAGGTATTTTGCTAATGTATATGTGTAACATCACTTAAAAACACTGGAGCTAAGGATATTTTCTTAGTGTACAAGTAAATTATTCTGTAAGCATTATAATGATTGTAATGTTTATTTTTCCATTAACCAATCCACCTGTATTCTAGAATTTTAATACACTATTGGTTAGACCATCGTTTATTACTGTGCATTTGATAAGACTGAGATAAATGTGATAAGATGTACAGAGAGTCAGGTATCAAGAACCAATCCATGTCAGCTGAAGGATTTGGAAAACTTAAAATAGAGAACTCAACAACAAATATATATGTCTAGGAGTTGACTACAAGATTAATCAGAAAGGTATTTAACACACATGCATGTGGCTGTATTTTAAAAAATGTAACATATTTATGAAATATAGATACATACTTTGAATTCACATACTTGAATAATTAAACAAGTCATTCCCAATTCATATTTACATCTTTAAGAGTTATTTCCCACCCCAAGTGGGAAAGGAATTGGAGAAAAGATACATATTGGAGAAAATATTCTTCTTGGCAAAAATATTCAACAATTTATTTCATTTTAACTGATCCTAGTTTCTGACACAATAGATGAGTTTTCAAACATTTCCTTGACATGATTTGCTTGGTGTTTTTTGTTTTTTGTTTTTTTTTTCCCTCCATAGATTTATGATTACCAGAACGCACGATACGAGGTTCCTATACAATTAAATCTCCCAGCCTCCCCAACAAGTACAGCTGAGGGGCGACTCTATGACGTTTCACTTCATAAAAAACCATTTGGCATACAAGTTCGACGCAAAAGCACAGGGACAGTTGTGTAAGTTACAGCCCCCCCCTCCCCTTTTTTCCTTTTCCTTTTCATTATTTTCCCCACCTTTTTCCAAGCCAAATTTTCGTACTGTGTGTTACCTTTTTAAAGTATCTCAAAACAAGTTTTGGTATCTTCTCCATAAAAGATGTTGTTAAATGCCTGGTACAGCTTCATCAGAGATGGCTTTACAGTTGCACTATGCGAGAACACTGACTAGAGGAAGGATCGAGAACGTATACTAAGCAATACCCTTTTTCTCACACTTGTCCAAGCTTTTTCCCCTTTCACTTGTTGAAAATCCTGAGGAAGAAGCAGAATGCAGACACCTACAAGGGCCTCTTAATGGGTAGCTCACAAGTCTCTTGGCAGGCATGATATTCTACATGTTCTCAGATTTTCCTTAGGTGTCCACAGCTGGTCATTTGGTTGGGTCTTGGAACCAGTGTAGGAAAGCAGGAAAAAAAAAAGTAATGTCTCAGCTATGTTAGCAGATGGATTTTGGTAAAGTGGTAATTCATAAATTTGAGAGGAGCTGCTTACTATACTATGGACATAGTCAAACAGTGGAGCAGGCTTCCTAGTGAGGGGGTTGGTGCCCCAGGACTGTCAGTGTTCAAGAGACATTTGGATAATGCCCCCATCGATAAATATGCTTTAACTTCTGTTTCAGCTGGGATTCACAGCTGCCTACCTTCACATTCAGCGACATGTTCATTCAGATTTCTACCCGTTTGCCATCCCAGTATGTATATGGGTTTGGAGAAAATGAGCACACCCCGTATCGGCGTAACATGAACTGGAAAACCTTTGGAATGTTCACAAGGGATGAGTCTCCTACTGTAAGTGGGAATGAATCTAATGCGAAGAATTGTTGAGCAGTACTTGAGAGTCCAGAAAACGTCTGCTGGATCTAGACACTTATTAACTAGGATCACATTCATTGAAGCTTATGATTTGAATGGCATCTCAATGACAGTGGTTTTCTGTAAGCCTATGTTTTGCTTGTGACCAGCAAAACAAATCTCATGGCACTCAAACTCTGAGTTATATGCCAGGTGATAACAGGCAATTGCTCCTTTTTTTGTGCTTCTCAATGAACTACTCTGAAAGTTAGATATGAATCAGAGACTCACACTGCTTAGCGATTCAATGAGTTACCTCTCCAAGTAATCAGAAACTTTATGTCTATGCATATACAATATTTGCTGTTTTCAGACAATGGCCTGTAGTAGTTTATTAAAGCTATGACTTCTGGTGTAGATTTCAGAATATCAAAATATAGTGGAATAGCATTAGAATATCACTAGCATCTCCTATAGATACTTGCTACTTATTTGGGGGGGGGGGGGTGGGGTGGAGGGAAATAGGCAAGTTCTGTTTTGGGGAAGCTCTTTCTTATTAGCAAATTTCAAAGATTTCCTATCTACTTGATTACTCTTACAAGACTGGCTCCAATGATCAAGCTGAAAGTAGGTGTGTTTTGTGGGCATGTAGTTTATAGTATATATTTTTGAAGCTTATCTGTTGTAGGTTTGGCAGTAGAGTGTCTCATCTTTTATTGAATTTATTCATAGATGTAAATAGGTCATTGCTTATGCTGTTTCCACTGTAGACAAAATTCTGTTTTTGTTTTGCAGGACCATTTGAATTCCTATGGTTATCAGCCCTTTTACATGGCTCTCGAAGAAGACAGCAATGCCCATGGAGTTCTCTTGCTTAACAGCAATGCAATGGGTAAGAAAACCCTCACTTTATTTTCTCAGTGCATTTTATTTTTATGTTCAGTGCTTTGTAGTAGTTGTTAATCTAGGCATCCTTTTCTCATTTCAATTTCCCCATTTCCAGATGTGACTCTTCAGCCAACCCCTGCCCTGACATACCGCACCATTGGAGGAATTCTTGACTTCTACATGGTTTTGGGCCCAACGCCAGAACTTGTTGTTCAGGAGTACACTGAAGTAGGATTCTTACCCATTGCCAATTTGCTCTACTTGTCTGCTTGGTTTTCACTTATTACAACAAATATTTTCTCATTTTCAGCTAATTGGACGACCAGTGATGCCACCCTACTGGTCCTTGGGATTCCAATTGTGCCGCTATGGATACAGTAATGATTCAGAAGTTGCCCAGTTGGTGGAGGAGATGAAGGCAACTCAAATTCCCTATGTAAGCTGGTTGTATTTAACATTTGAGCCCGTGGCTGTACTCCTGGCTTCAGAGTATTAAGACCCTTCAAAAACCAAAAGTGAAACAAAAAACACCTCTATCCCATTGTCATGGTAGATCTCTTTCTGCTGAGTTGCTCTTCAGTATCTCATCTTCTAGGCTGTACCTGTGTCCAGCATTACTCTGTCCAGACAGTTTAAACTGAAAGTGACTCTTTGGCAGATGATCTATAAATATATATTTTGAAATTGAAATTTCTTTTCTTTTGTTTTCTTAATTGCAGGATGTCCAATATGTAGATATTGACCATATGGAACGACAACTGGATTTCACTCTTAGCCAAAAGTTTAGTGGGTTACCGGATCTAATTATCAAAATAAAAGAAGAAGGAATGAGATTTATCATTATACTGGTTAGTTTTGCATACTGGCTTTCAATTGCAAAATTACCAATGCGCAATGTATTTAATAGCATTTCTAATCCTGTTTTACCATGAGTTAAAAGGGTATTGCATTCAATTTCAGGATCCAACCATCTCTGGAAATGAAACTGGTTATCCTCCCTTCTCAAGAGGAGTGGACAATGATGTTTTCATGAAGTGGCCAAACAGCAATGACATTATATATTCCAGGGTACTGTTCTTAAAAAGTGTATGACAGTAAAGATATATTGCATTCAATGAGCACCGGGCCAGCCTCGAATTCGTTGGCATCCATAGGCAGTCTGCTAATCATAGATTCACAAAACATTCATGCTTGAATGTAAACGATGCATGGAATGCATATTGTAAGTTGAATTGTTTTCAGTTTGCGTTGTTATTCATAGATGTAGCAGTGAAGAACAGTTTTCCCTCTCTGTTGCTGGTGTTCAGTTTATATGCTGGGTGTTCTGACTGTTTCAAAATATCCTTTGCCCTGTAGGTCTGGCCCTTTCTTCCCAACGTTGAAGTCGATGAGTCACTGCCTGAGCAAACCCAAATAGAGGTAAATACTGGTACAGTTTGGATATTGACTCAAATATAGAGGGAGAAGTAAAGTACAGTATTTAAGAAAAATGTCAGTAAACTAATTTATAATGTCTTGAATAAGATGCAGAAAGTGGCTAGCTCTCTGTTAGTGACAAAAAGGAAAACAAGTGATCATTTTGTGTTTCAACAAAAGTTTTTGGCATCCCGACATTGGGATGCTTTCACTTCTGTATCTTTTCTTTTATCCTACTATTTTTACAGCTCTATGGAGCACATGCAGCTTTCCCAGACTTCCTCCGCAATTCCACAGTAGAGTGGTGGAAGAGAGAAATCGTGGAGTTCTACAACAATCCCACCGATCCCTCAAAAAGTATCAAGTTCGATGGCCTGTGGATTGTAAGTGGAGAAATACATTTTATTTCTGGATTTTTTTTCTCTGTTAGACACTAGCAGAGATCAGCACTTTTCACAGTATGTGTTCAAGTTCAGGAGGTACCTAAATGCTAAATTGCCATTAAATAAAACAAAGAACTAGGCTGGGCAGGCAGGAAGCAGAGTACCAGGCAGAACCTGAGCTCCCAGCAGAAGGCACCAGTTTAGCTCTGGGCTGAACATTTGCACTGCTTCAGTCATGACTTCTTTTGCTGTGACACTGAACGGATGCAACCAAACAGACTGGTTTTTCTTCTTACGCTTTGCTGCTCCCTGTCCCTGCGCTCTGCCTGGTGTGAATATGTGTCAGGCAAGTGTGGAGATGAAGTGTGGAGACTGAGATTGCAGCTGCAAAGTTCCCAAAGGCACCCGCAGTTCTGCTTGCTGTAATTTAGAATTTACTGTGGTTTGCATGATGGAAGCAAATGCGATCAAGATTTGCTCTACATTTTTTTTAGGACATGAATGAACCGGCAACTTTTATGAACGCTGCATTTGGTGGCTGTAGAGACGAGATCCTAAATAACCCACCTTATATGCCTCGTAAGTCTGACCATTCCTTAAAACAGTTTTAGGACATTCTGACTAATATGAAATTTCTTATATGGTATATGCAGTGTAAATGCCTGAAGTTAGGTGTATAAAACCACAACCATACCACTAACTTAAAGTCCTTTCTCTTCCAAGGATAAGAGGGCACTTAAATTCCATCTGTTTCAGCTGATAGCAGTAGCTACATAGCACTTTTAAAACCTGAAGTTATTTTAAACTATTTGCCTGCATATGGGTTTTGATACCTGTTTTCTACCTAGGTGTTTTGCTAGAGGCATGGTGGAGAATGTAGTTCCCTTCTGCAGTTCCCTCAGATGAATAATGCAATTAATTAAAATTTCAGAAACATCCCTGTCTCCTTTAATTAGCTTTTATTCATACAGTAAAGTACTTGAAATGCTCAGCTAGCATTGATCTACGCATGACAATAATTTAAATTCTTAGCTTTAAATTCTTTACTTAAGTGCTCATGTGAGATGGTATGAATCAGGAATGATTTTCTAATGTTTTATTATAATAAGCTTGCTGCTTACTGTTGACATCAATATCCTAAAAATTTTCTCAGGAATTGTCAGTCAGTTATATTCAGATGTAAGCCTTCACCGGCAGCAACACCCCCAAATTTTTGTGTACATGCATGATGGGGCAGATTTACAAAGATTAGCAATATTTTAGAATTTAGGGTATACCTTAATTTTTGAGCCTTTCCAGCTACTAATGCACTTACAGACCCCGATGCCTATGCAGATAGATTGGAGATATTCCATTTCTTGAAAGTGGAAATGCTCTTTTGTAAGAAGCAAGAGACGTCAGTATAGATGTCTAAGACAGAGTAAACATCACAGATCATAAGAACTAACAAAGAATAACTCGATTTGTTACTGAGTCTTCCTTATTAAAAGGCAAGTATTGTTGTTCCTGTTCTGTTAGATTTGGGATCCCGGTCAGAAGGCATAACTTATGAAAGTCCATGCATGGAAGGACAGCAGTACCTGTCAGACGGTACCCCAGTTAGACATTATGATGTCCACTGCCTTTATGGATGGGCTCAAACAAGACCTACCCTTGAGTAAGTGAGATTTGCACACTTTCTTGCTATTTCCAAAATATGTTGCAAGTGAATAATTGGTAAGAAGGGTGGGAGAAACCTGAGCTGCTGGAAAGGATGTGCAGGAGAAGGCAAGGTGCGTCTGCACAGCTCTGAGCTGAGGCCATGCTCCCATAGCTTTGCTATGTAAAGGCATTCTGTTAAATAAAACGATCATGGTGCTGTTTTTTACATAGTTTAATGGCAATTACTCACAACCAAGCATTATCTTGTCCCACTGCATTCACTCACACCCCATTGCCTTTCCAGCAGAGGTTTCTGTTACAAGACCACCAGGGCTGTCCTGGGGCAATGCACTGCGAATGGGAGTACTCAAGCCCTATGCTGTGCTCTTCCTTTATAAGGCAGAAGGAATAATAGGTCTGAACATTTGCATCAGCTCTTGTTAACACTAATTACTAATGATCGTCTTCTCACCTAATTGCTGTAATTAAAATATAAAACATTTTTTTGTTTGTTTGTTTCTAGGACAGCCTGTTTTATTCCTAGCACTGTTGTTGTTCTAGCCTTACACTACATGTCCACTGATGGAGAGTGAATAGAGTTTCTAAGAAAGTTAATTTAAGAAAGGCACTATTATATTCCTTACTGAAAACAACTCGAATAGCATTATGACTTGATTCTGTGTATCGAGTGTGAACTGAAATGTAGTGGAACATTTACTTTCTTCTGTTTGAGATATATTGTTAACAGAGATGACTACCATAAATTACAGAAATATTCACATTCTCATACTTGCAACTTGCATAACATTATTTAAAAAAAGAAAAAAAATCTCTGTTCTCAATTTATTCTTTGGTGCTAACCAAAGTAGTAACTGTGACACTGAATATATATGGTAGTAATAGTTTACCTTAATACTACACCATATAAGCAGGAAGACTTTTTGCATCCAAAAACCCTCAAAGCCTGTAATGTAAAAGCAAGCAGCAGATTGCTACCTAACAATGTAATTTCACTCCTCCATTAGTTAGACAGAGGAAGTTCCTGCATTTTAGCTCAAGGCTGTACTTCATACTGAGGCTTTTGCAAAGATGTAAAAGCCAGAACCTTCAATAGTGAATCCAGTAACCACTTTGAGGTCTATCTAAGGCTTGGTAACATGAGGAATTGCTTTTCAGGAATACAGGTTTGGTTCAGTCCTGAAGCAGAGAGCCAAGTCAGCAAAACACTGAGCACTCATCCTTGAGAAGCCTTGTGCATGACATACACTTTCTTTACATGCCAAATTTGAGCTGGATGTCTCAGAGCAGTGTTGAAGCAGGGTAAACCAAACTGAAAATGTTTGATAATGCATTACAGACAAATAAAAGGTACCAGCACACTTACTATTTGTCTTGGAAGAAGTAATTACAGCAAATTAGCCTCATTCAATTATTGCAGTAATTTAAGTGACTTGTGTATTTATTTATTTATTTATTTATTTTTGCTGTAATTATAGCATCATTAAAGCTGCAAATCCTGTAGAAAAATAAGTAGTGTCTTATTGATAGCAGCTGTTGAGACAGTTACTGTGGAGCTAGCATTGGAGAGAAGCTCGATTCAATCAGTGTAGCTAACTAGTATTTCAGTTCAGCATTTTGTGATAATGATTCACAGTATGAGCGCATGGCTGCAAAGGAGCTCCTGTAGGAAACCAGAGCAGCTCTGCATTCCCACACAGACCAGCAACATGTGCTGCAGGGAAAGGTGCTGGTATCCTTGGTGGAGCAGTTAGCAAGAGTGAATTCAGCTCAGCTAACTTTTTTTTCATTTCCATAAGGCCATTTGATTGCCTTTCGTTGGTATTTTGTGGCAATGGCACATTTAAGAATGGCATTATTTAAGAATCTGATTTTTTATTTTCTTGATGTTTGAGGAATTGTTCTGGCTGGTGAATTGATTTCTCATCCTTCTGACTTGCAACCCAACTTTAGGGGCCCCAAAAGAACTCTCCCCTTGCTCACTAGCAAGCCAAGGCCTGATCCATTGCTGCTTATGCCTTGGTTTTTTTTGGGAGAGAAGAACAAGTTTCACCATCTTCAGAAAGAAACCAATGCAAATCCTCGATTTAAATCTCTTCTATTTATGAGAAAGTCAGATGAGGTCAGGTTGAGAGGTCACCTAATGCCATGGCTGAGAGGTCACCAATGCCACCTCCAATGGTCCTGCTTGCACTGCGTGGCCCCAGTACCTGGCATGAAATGAAAATGACTACTTTAATACACGTGCTTCTGGACAAGTCCATTTTGGTCATTTCACATCAATCTTTGAAGGCATTTTGGTGTTTCTGATGTGATCAGAGCGCTGCCGCTTGTATTTTGTTTTGATACCTTTTAGGAAACTGAACCTGTGCTGCCACATTTAGTGTTCTAAATACCTTTTTATCTTCTTGGTTGTAGTTTTCTTAAGAGTATTTTCAACCACTGCTGCAAGTTTTCAGGCTCTGCAATAAATTAGTGATGTGCCCTATATACCACATTGTGTAGACCTATTATATGTGCAAATTAGGCTACTTTTGCGTTTTCCCACAGAGTAATTATCTTCAAATGAAAATCTGCATTTTAGTACCTCTTTGTTTTGCTGGTTTGTTCCTAAACATAGGTTGGCTGACACTTGCATTGATCTTCTACATATATCTGAATCAGTATATTGTCATAAAAAGCACATCTGGATTGGATGCGTACATATTCATGCACTTTGATATGAAAATATAAGCCCCTATGCTTATTTTCAAAGAAGAGCTTATGCAATAAGTTCTCAGATAACTTATTTCTTCACCTATTTTCAATGTCAGAGCATTGCAGAGTGTCACAAGGGAACGTGGGATTGTCATCACCCGTTCAACTTATCCCAGCAGTGGAAGATGGGCAGGACATTGGCTGGGTGATAACATTGCTGCTTGGGATCAATTGTCAAAGTCTATTATTGGTATGTAGAAGGAAGAGGGTCTGCAATCAATTTATTTAGTGCAGTAATTCCTTTTCCTTGATTTACTTGCTTTTAGGATGCTCTGATTTTAGCTGAAATAAGCTCTTTTGGCCCTCAGAATTCACAGTCAGTTCCTTGTTGACCTCTTCTTTGCTTCTCCACTCTGTCTTGGGATCTCCTTTATTCCTCTACCGTCTTCCTGCTCCTTTTTCTGCCACCTCCTTTCTTGTCACCTCCTGGTGCTGCTGCCCAACATCTCTGACTGCTTCTGACAAATCAGCTCCCGTATCTTTCTGCGGAAGAAAAAACATGACACATCAGAGACACAGTGAAACCTTTTTATTTGTTTCTCATTCAACATTATATTATATATTATCTAGCACAGCTATTAGCATATGAAAGGTGAAAGAAAAACAGCTGATAACACTGATTTTTATTTTTTTTTTCCTTTCAGGTATGATGGAGTTCAGTCTCTTTGGAATATCATATGT
The DNA here is from genome assembly GCF_019232065.1 of Centrocercus urophasianus. NCBI lineage: Eukaryota > Metazoa > Chordata > Aves > Galliformes > Phasianidae > Centrocercus > Centrocercus urophasianus. The sequence goes on along the minus strand of NW_024884744.1, from coordinate 2,712,146 downwards.
AAGCTAAGGAGTTATTACCTAATATTTAATTTTCTTGGTGCTGTATAAGAATTTATGGTATTCCAACTGGATTATTTGTCAAATTTCAGACAGGAGCTGATATCTGTGGCTTCTTTAATGACTCAGAGTATGAACTGTGTCTTCGTTGGATGCAGCTGGGTGCATTCTACCCATATTCAAGGAACCACAATCAGAAAGGAACGAGGGTGAGCTGCAAATTCTTCATGGCTGTTGACGGTTGGGCAATGCAACTATAGAGACCAGCATGAACATTACATAATCCATCCAGCCTTGAAAAAATATATTCAAAGCGAAATAGAAAAGAACACATTTGACTCTTCATCAAATAAATAATAATCTTTATTTTTATATTAGCTGTGCCATAAGCCTTCCCTACACCTAGGAAGTTTTATCCCTTCAGAGGGGCTGCTCTTCGATGAAGATCACTTGAAGGAAGAGTATTCTAATTTTGATTTGAGTGAATACAACTTCTACATATTTTACTCTGTTGGCTATTTTTACTTAAACTCACTGCACAAGGAAGACTGAAATAGACTGCTTGCTTTTGTGGCAAATATTGTTAAAGAAGGAAAACTGACCTTGGTGTTTGAAGCTCCAATTTTCTGTAATTATACAACAAGTATGACTCTGGAGTAACAGTCAGGAATTTAGATACTTTACGCATTTCCCACTATCAGATACTGTATTTCTTTAAGAAACAAAGGAAAATAGTTGGCTAAATATAGGCCTGTGATGCCTAAGGACTGTATTGTAGAAAGCTGTAAAACTAGATAAGTGGGAAAATAAAAATTGAAACAGTACATAGACTCCAGTTCAAGCTTCAGGTCTAGCAGAGTGGAGCTATTTTTATGGCACGTGTCTAATGAATTAGAGTCTCCTTTTCAAGAACTGTGTTCTTTATCTCACTGCAGCACACCTTTCGATTGGATTTTCAGGCCTTTAAAAATGCAGATTCAGGGTTATCGTGTTGCTTCCAGTCTTACCCAATTTGCCAGGGTATTGTTCAATACATTAAATAAAGATTGGAAGTGCTCGCTGACATCAGTCATTAGTGCCTGGCTCTCTTTTTGCAAGTTCCAAGTGCTGCCCTGCAGAAGGGAGGGATAATGAATTACTACACAGGATGTGTTGCGCCTTCAGGACAACTTGCATGAAACATTTTCTCCAGTGCTCCCCATAGGTTTTTCTCATCCCCTCCCTTTCTAGTTTCCCTCTTTGGAATGACAGTCATTCCTACAGTTATTACTATCGCATGGGCCTTAATGAAGAGCAAACAAGTGGAGGTGCTCTATTTCAGAGAGAGGAATTTGCAGAGACCTTTAGTATTTCCTCAGCTCTATCTTGCCATGCTGATTTTGACACATCTTTGGTAATTACCACTGGTACTAATAGGTTATATGAAGTCATGAGAGTAGAAAAATGGAAGAGATGCTAGATATGAAGTCCCTTGTAAATATCAACAAATTCTTTGACTCATTCTTTTCTTTGATTGCTGTTCTAAATACAATAATCTGCTTTGAATAACAACAATTTCCTATCTTTTAGAGGCAAGATCCTGCTTCTTGGAACTCAACATTTGTGGACATTTCCCGGCATGTGATGAATATCAGATACACTCTGTTACCCTACTTGTACACCTTACTGCATGAGGCCCATGTCCATGGCAGTACTGTGGTCCGTCCTGTGCTCCATGAGTAAGTGCAGCTCCTTTGCCCTTCTTGTCAGCAATTTCCTCTGCAATTTCTGGAGTATGGTTCTCTTAACGGCAATCTTCTGTTAGTTAAAGCCCTTCTTTTTCTTTTTTTTCCTGTTAAAAAATGCATGAAATGTGAGTATGAGCTGTTATTGTTGAGTGTCACTTGATCAGAAGTAGTTCTCAGTTTTAAGCCATGCAAAATCAAGCATTTGTTTCGAAGGAATTATTATGGTTGGACTGGATGATCTTGTAGGTTTTTTCCAACATTGGTGATTCTGTGATTCTATTTCTACTTATGAAAGCTCATCTTTATCTTCCTGAGGGAGAGAAACAACAAAGTTTTACCTTTTGATAAGATATGCATAAAATAAAAATCTAGATAAAAACTTTAAGTAAAGTATACAGAGAGATTTTTGCTATAAGCCAGAGGTATGCATGGAAAAGCATTTTTTTTTTTTTTTTTTTTTTTTTTTAAAATGTCCAAACTGATAGAGTGAATCAGAAAAAAATATATATATTGTTAGACACAAAACTTTCTTTGTTCCTGATCAGGAGGAGCAGTCCCTGTAAAAGGTCCAACTCCATGCTACGTATACTAGATGTCGTCTAGTATACGCATGCTTCTCTTGGCTGACAAATATCAAGTTGGTTACATGTATTGTCTTAATTTTTCCAAACCACATGCCCAAGATGAAGGTGCTACAAATTTGAAAGTGATTTCCAGGCTGCTCGCTATTCCTGATACCTCCTCAGCAAAACTGATCTTCTGAATGTTGTGATATAGATCAAATGAAACATCTGTTTGCCAAACTAATGGGGAAAAAAAAAAATAAGCTAAATAGAAGCCTGCATTTCTCTAATAATTTTCACATTAGGATCTTTATGCATACTTGACAAAGATTAATTACGTATTTAAAAGGAAATGGATAAATAAATGATACATATTTAATCACCTCTCAGTTACTGTTAATATTAGAATAAATATAGATGAGGAAATAGTAGGTACTGAGAATAGCAGATTAAATTACCAGAAATAAATGTCTTGAAGAGGGAACACTTCAGAGAAGTTCAGCGCCCAATGTATAACCATGGCTCTGTTAATCTGCAGGTTTGCAGAAGAAAAAGCAACCTGGGACATATTTGAGCAATTCCTCTGGGGACCTGCACTGCTCATCAGCCCTGCAATGTCTCCGGTATGTCACAAAACACATAAGTGTGCATGAAAACTTTTAAATCTCTTTAGCTAAGATTCCTTTTTGCTTTATTTTCCCTAAAATATGTCTCTCTAATTCCAGGGTGCCGTAACGGTGGATGCTTACTTACCCAATGCCCGCTGGTATGATTACCACACAGTAAGTCATCTTCAGAATTCCATGCATTCTTTAAGTGCTCTTCAGATAGCAGCAGAGTCTGAAGCCACTATTTTTCCCTTTTACAAACTTAAAAAAGATGGAAATATTGCTTTCAGTTCTTCTATTGACTCGGTTTTAACCCCTGAATGATGAGCACTTTTTTTATGAGGAGTTGTTATGTTTTAACCCTGATAGGCAACTAAGCACCACGCAGCTGTTGCCTCCCTTCTAGAGTGGGGAGACAATACAAAATTTAAGAGAACACATGGGTTGAGCTTAATATGAACAGTTAAATATGCAAAGCAAAAGCTGTGTATGCAAGCAAAGCAAAAAAAGGAATTTCTTAAGTGCTTCCAGTTGGGAGACAGATGTTTAACCTCTTCCAGGAAGGCAGAGTTCTGTCACACCTAATGGCTTTTTGGGAAACAAATGCTGTAATTCCGAATGTCCCTGTTCCTCCTTCTTTCCCCCAGCTTAAACTGAAGTTTCTATTTTACCTGAGCAGTCATCTTTCTTCACCTATCATCACCTAGAGTAAAAAAATGTATATCTTATAATTTCCTAGTTTTTCTTAAAACCATCAAGTATTTATGGGATATGTAATAACAACTGCAAAGGAATTTACCTACCAAAAAAAAAAAAGCAACGACAATGAAAGATTATTTCATTCTAAAAAAAAAACTTATAAAACAAATAATTCAATAGAGAACTTCTATTATTTTCTCATGGATAGGATGAAGATATTAATGTTAGGGGACAATACACAGTTTTATCAGCTCCTTTGGAACATATCAATCTTCATATTCGAGGCGGTTACATTCTGGCTTGGCAACAACCTGCTAATACAACCTTTTTCAGGTATGATAAGGTAAACTGGAAAATGCAGTTTTGTGCCATCTTGTATCATTATTATTATTATAGTTTAAAGAAGCTACGTAAGCTTTATGGATGCTTTCTCTCTTCATTTTCCTCCTAATGATCTCTTTTTAATACTATGGGATCAAGAATGTGAGTATTAGAGACCGGTTCAATGGCAGGCATTATTTCCAATACTTGAGAGAGAGAAGAAAAGGGAATAACCCATAGAACTGAGGAAAAACTATTCTGTTCTTCACAGCCGGCAAAACCCGATGGGGCTTACTGCTGCTTTGAATGACAGTCTGCTTGCAGAAGGACAGCTGTACTGGGATGATGGGGTTCGCATTGGTATGTACGATGTTTCTTGCCATCATAAAATCCCTTCCCAGGTGTGAGGGCGGTGTGACAGGATGCTCAGACGCTGCTGGCCAAAGCAATCCCATTTCTGGAGGGCCTATCTCACAGTGCCTTCAGAGACAAAACTCAAATTCAAGCTCCACTTTGGCATTAATTAGCAAACTGATTTTGTTCCTGGTTGAAACCACAGAATGCTATGATTTATAGGATTAATATTTTCTATAAGTGAAATGGTTTCCTGAGCCTAGGGCAGCACGTATAACAAAGATTTATTCTCAAACCAACGAGCACCATAATAGGCAATCTGGAAAACTTTAATTAGTTTTCTCAGTATTTTTAAATCTAAATTGTCTTCAGGAAAGAGATATTTACATGTTGTTTATCCTATCTATGCAGACCCTATTACCCTTGTGATAACAATAAGCTGTTACCTGAAATTACAAGAAGTAACACTGAGTATTGTGGATCTCTGTGATCTCTTCGCAGTAGTTTGGAAAGGCAGCATCTGCATTGCCCATTATTACCAACACTACACTGAGTTCATTTAGTGCTAAATAATAACAGGCTTGATAAATTACACAACAGTGATTTCAAAGAAGCATCAATATGATCATCTATCATGATCATGTGTAATTGGACAGTGTGTGGAGATGGAGCTGGGAAATGACTCCCATGCCACCTTCAGTGAGAAACATTTTCTCTTGCCAGTCTCAGATTCCTCCTAGTGGTGTTTGTTTGCCTTCTTTTGTGTCTTACCTTGGTCCTCATTCAAATAGCACGCAGTCAACAAGGAAGTATTTCCAATCTAAAAAAAATTATCGTTGCAAATACAGTACTGCTCTCTTTACAGATATACAAATAGGAGCATATAAGAGCGCTTCTTGATCTTATTACAATATATAACTAAGCAGAACAGTGAATACATTTGATTTTATTCTTTCTTTTTATCAGATGCATACGAAAATGGTGCATACCTGCTCATATCATTTAGTGCTCGACAGGTAGGTAATGCTAGCTCAAAGTTCCGAAATAATCACATTAGGTGATTGTTGCACTTCTACTGATGTTTTCTTTATCAGTTTCTGAAGTTTAGATATCTTTCACTAATATTAGATGACAGACTAGCTCTTATTCAGTAGGGTAAAAACTGTAGAAGGTGTATAAATGTACATCTAAACAATTACTTGGGATTGTAATAACACCCTAGGCAGGCACCCTCAGATGAGTGCACTGATTCCATTCGACCCATACTACAGAAACTTCTTGGCATCCTGTAGAGTACAGTGAGTTTTGCTGCTGTGGCCATGCCACGTTGTAAATCCTCATAAAGAGCAGCCTGATGGCAGAGCTGGGAAAGTAACTTCATCCCAGCTGCTTTACTCATGAGCTGTTGTAGAGTCTCCACTACAACTTGGGATAGCTTTATCTCTTGACTCTCTAGCATAAAAAGTCTGACCTGGATTCCTGTGTGACAGTGAATACAAGTGTTTAATTACAGGCATTTCTGGGATGTTGGTTTTCAATATTTATTACAACTGTCTGAATATCAGGAGTTATATGGACTATTTTTGTCTTTTTTTTTTTTTTTAATATTGTAATAGAAAACAGACTTCATTTCATTCATCCACCAGGATGCTAAAATGTCTTACTATTTTATACCAACTGTTCTTTCTCTGATTTTAATTCTGTCTTTATCATATAATTGAACCTTAATTGGTACGAACAGTAGTGTGTTTTGCTAATATTCACCATTTGTAGCTGAAAAGAGATAATAAAATAGATGCGCTTTCTCCTGCTCTTGCAGAAAGCTGGTAAGAAAATGCCTAATTAAAGAGAACTTGAATGGACCAACAACAAGAAATGCTCACACTAAAATAAATAGCCTCACCACGAATGCATTAAATATGCTGAAGTGTATCATAGCACATTTTTATGGGCCCACACAAGGGCTGTGAACCAGCTGACAGCCTCTCTGGGCTGCTTAACATGGCATTTGGAGACCCAGTTGTGGAACTGAGATGACTCTATAGAAAAATATATGCCCATAATCTATCTAAAATCACAGCAACTGATCCAGGAAATGCTGCCCCCACTTCACACTTGCATCTCAGTAGGTCTGAAATGAAGGGGTTTGCAATCCATCCTAGATATTTTCGCATTGAGAAAGGCAGTTTAAAAAAATAATGAACAAAAAGACATCTGAACACCTTTGAAACATTAAGAGACTTCTATTTTGTATTTGCTCATAAACATTTATCTCCCTTTCCACAACCCTTTCCTCCTCTGAAGACACATTTCTACTTGGGAAGTAGAGGGGCTTCCATGACCAACAGTCCATAGAAGCAGAGAAGTCTTTCTGCAGGATCTGATAGGTTTGGGCCCTACCCAGAACCAGAATCTGTTCAATAAAAAGTCTGAAATGGTGGCATGAGCATGCAGAATGACAAATTAATGTCCTTGAATCCTGGATCAGGCATAGCAGAGGCTGAATGAAGAGCTCTCTGTACCAACAGAGGACAGCTTTGTCTGTACAGCTGTCATTTCACACATGGAAAGGGGGGAAGGCAATTGACTCAGGTGGAGTTGGACCAGTTTAATGACCACATCTTATTTGGTTCTTCTTTCCTTTCAGAATCGTTTAGAGATCAAGGTTGAGCATCATGGTTACAGTGATCCAAACAACCTGATGTTTACTGAAATTAAAGTCCTGGGTGTGCCCACCAGCGTTCAGCAGGCAAATGTAACACAGAACGGTGCGATAATTCCATCAACTCACGTGCTGTCATACGACAGCACCAAGCAGGTGAGATGCTGGTTATGGGGTAACGGCACCTTCACAACTGCACGTGTGCTTTTAAACTTCTAGCTGCCTTTTAAATATATATATTATTTATATGTGAATATTTACATATGCCTCAGCACTAAAAGGAACAGAATTGCAAAACCTATGTAGGTTAAGATAACCCATGAGAAACACACACACACAAAAAAAAAAAGGAAAGAAAAAATCTTGTAATCCTTATTGAAAATGCACTGTACTCTGACAAATGCTGAAGAAAACCCAAATGGCATACCATCAAGGTATAGTTACTAATTTTGGGTTGTTTCTTTTCCCTCGCAGGTCGTGACTATCACCCAGCTTCAACTTCATTTAGGACAAAGCTACACAGTGCAGTGGAGTTAAAAAGCCTGCATGATAGCATCAGCCACGTTGCTGAATTTTGTCATTGTTTTACTGGCTTTCAGTTTTTATCCTGCCACTTTGGCATCTTAAAATGCATTGTACTTTAAAAAGATATTATATTCAGTTATTATCAGTGTATTATGTGTCTAAGAGAGACAGGGTTGAGTGTTGTTGAAAGCTAAGTATAAGCTCTCCATATAATTAAAATTTTATGTTTTAAACAGTATTGCACATCAACGTGTCATCTTTCAAAACGGAAATCTGAACATAAAATTCTCTGTTTTCTTTAAGAAGTATTTCTGGCTAACTTCATGCTTTCTGAATTTCACAGGTTGTTCAGCATTCTGCATGCAGCCAGTGCATAACTCTGCCCACACTTGACTTCTGTCCTCTTGATTTTAACTTTCCCCATGTAAGCACAACTACTGAGATGTAGTTAAGGGCAGGCAAAGTAAACGCATTCAGATTTTTGGATTTAGCTTGAAACAGTGTTGCCAGTGGCTGACGTATAAGACACTGACGACCTGTGACAGTCATTCAAATATTTTGTATGACTTCAGACAGACATTTGTTTTCCCCAGTGCTGAAGCTGCAAAATTAAACTTGAAGTTTCAAGGTTAGCTAACAGACGTCAGACTCTGAGTTTTGTTTCACTGAAGTTAATGCTGTATGTTTACTATAATAGCGACTCATGTTAACAGCTTTCTGTATCCCAAGAGTGCACCATATGATCTAAACAGATTGGTAAAGCATGTTTACAATTAAATTTGATGGTAATAAACTGCTGTCAGAGGTAGTAGTAATCTCTAGTGACTGTGCTTAAAAATCATCCAAAAGCTGCTCTCGCTATGAAATTCTGTAGTAATAGAGCCAAGTAGCCAACATCTTATAAGAGGATCCGTGTACATGCAGGCCTGAATTTAATGGAACTTTCCTGTGAAGTAACCAAATTAGAAATGCAGAATAAAAGAAAAACCTTATAAGTCCAAATTCACCATTTTAATGAATATTTTTGACGAGAAGAACAAACTCTACTCTCTCTTGGGCTAGTGATGACCAGCTGCGTAAGTAAGCAAAGACATCTCCCATTGCTGCAGAGAGGAGACATGCAGATTACCCAGCCTTTGACCCATTCCCTGTACTGTAATGTGCTATCACTTTGCACCTGCCCAACTGATGTGGAAAATGCCAGGCACAGATAAAGGTTTCCAAGATCTTATTTGTATCTATTTTTTCTTCTTTTTCTATTACTACATTTATTTGGGGAAGTTCATCATTCTGTTTTCTTGGCTTTGTGAGGGCTTGTCAGAGCAAAGCTGAATGTTAGCTGAACTCCGTGTGTCTGGCCTACAGGGAAAGACTTTTACTGAATCCCCAAGACAATAATTCATCAGGAACTCATTCAAATTGAGAAACTGGAGCTTGAAGTGTGCTTTGAGTGCTCTCTGTTGTGTCACTTCCAAAGGACCCAGGCAATGAGCATCCCTACCTGAGGTTCCTACATGCACAGGGCTCAGAATAGCTCAGAATAGCCCACAGCTCAGTTCAAGAATGGAGCCAGATCATGTGTTTATCAGCTCTACATGCATTATACACATAAAGGGCACTAAACCTCACAAGACTATAAGCTCATTATGCTTTCTCCAGTTGGTTTCCTTCTACCACATATTTTCATCCTAAGGGTCACAAACAGGATGCATGTTCCGGATTTCCAAGTAAAAGTCATTTTGTTTCTACAGATTTATCAACTCTCCCTTTTTAATTCCTATTTAACTGAGAATACAGAGCATCTTCTGGCAAGGAGTTCAACAATGCTCCTTCTCACAAAGCAGTTGCAGGCCCACTTTCTTGTGTTCAGAGGAACTGACACTTTTGTTTCATTTGGCATCACTCTCACAATGAAACTAAGCTTATTTAACACTGCTTGTACTTGGCTGTCACTTTAAGAAAACAGTCTGCCTTGCTTTCATTGTATTTGGTTTTTCATTAGTTAAAGAGGAATTAGTGACAGAAGACTGTCAAAGCATAATGAGTCGAACAGTAGTCGGCTGAATCTATTCTTTCTGTGTCTTAGAAGCACAGTGGTTCAGAGCATGCATTCACTGTTACCAGTCTTCAGAACCTTTCCAGCCACAGTTCCTGGGCAAGAGATGAAACCTCTTATGGGAATTGCTAAGTCATGAACTGAACCAATGACTGAGCACCTGGTAAAGGCACACGGCCAGCCCTGGAAGTACAGGTGAAAGCAATTCACCGGTGTGACTGGAAAACGTAAAACCAGGTTTCTCCCCTCTCCAAGCCTCATTTAAGTTCTGACTGCTACAAGGGAAGGACCTCTACCTGGAGAGCCCTCCCTCTGTTTTGTTCATCAAGTTTGGATGCTTGGGATAGGTAAGGAAATCTTTCTTTCTTTAGCTGGTTTGTGACCGTTGCCCTTTTTTGGGTGACTTAGAACCGGTTATGTGCCTTTGCCTTTCCCTACACCTGAACAGCAATCATGGATCAAGAGGAGCTGTTTCTGCTTAAGCAGAAGAGTTGTAAATCTTTTCTACCTTAGCAAGCTGAGATTTCTAGAATTAATAAGTCATCAAATTATATAGCAAAATAATACCAGACTGGATAAACTCGTGCACAACTGGCCCCTAAACCAGTTAACGAAGAATATTTTTTTTCCAATCTCTTCTCCCAGCAGATCAACTTTTGACTCTTTCTCTGAGTAGTTTGACTTTCTAGCACTTAAAATAAATAAATAAATAAAAAACTTGTACAATACCATAGCAACATCCTGAGGTTAGATGTAATCCTGCTGTCAGTTGCAGTACATTCTGCTAGAAAATTCTTACTGAAGGCACAGCATCTTCCCCGGAAGATATGAAGTTCTTTCAAAAATCTTGCTGAACTGTATTGGCTGCTGTTCTGGGTGTTCTGGGTGTACTTAAAAAAATAAAAATAAAAAATCAGATGAAACTACACTTGAAAGAAGTCATAAATATATTGGTATATTAAAATTTTTAGCACATTTTTTCCTAGTATTAAAGCACCAGAGTACCTTATGAAGAGCATAGGGAAGACTAGGTTCTGACTTCCAAGGGATTAATAGTGCTAAATGCCCAACAGACTGCTGGAAATTGGGAGGGTATAATCAAAACACCACTTGACATGCATCTGGTCAGAAATTGAGGCTGAATGTGGCCAGAAGTGGGATACTGGGCAACATGGCTCCCTTTTATTTATAAAGAGCTCTCCATATGTGTAATGATATATGCATATTTACATATGTAAACAAATATGTATTTATATGCATGTGTATACGTTTTATTTCATTAGTAAGTGGAGTTCTTCATTATTGAGTTCTTTCTGTTTATTTTTGCTTGAGCTGTTTTGTTTAGGAATTTTTTGGTATCATGGTGGCTACAATAGAAGACAGTAAGATTAGACCAGGGCCTTTCAGGTACATACTAATACCCATCTTCTGTCTCTGACATGGGTCATAGCATGAGTATAGTTTCATTGACTGGACTAAAAGAGAGGCAGCTTTGAGATTGAATCAAGGTCAAGTGACAGGCTGATGGGCATTATAAAACTGTGTCTCCTAGCTGTGTAACTGGGAGAACTGATTTTTTTAAAATTTTTTCTTAATCTTAGTACGTAAAGGGTATGGGAAAGTGTTTGTGCACAGTCTTGGTAATGCTGAACTGATTTTACTTAGAAGGCTAGAATATGTATAAATCATGGTTTCAGGCAGGTAAATGAGAGTGTGGAACTACCAGCCACCTTGTCAACGTGGAAGGGAAGGAAATAGATAAAACCAATTAATTCCACCATTGTAATTCCCCAATCAGTCTGTTCAACCTTTTTTTGCTGTGTCACCTGCTTGATCTTAGTAGGTAGTGAATGTCACATCGGTTCAGAACATAAAACCCAAAGATTAATCACAGTGACTACAAGTCCATGTCCCCCTTTTCTGTCTGCTGGTTTTGTTTCAGGTACCCTCAAGCAAATGCTCGTGAATCAGTACCTTTGATTCCCTGCATCAGAATTCATTTCTCTACCACGTTCACAATTTTAACAATGTTAAAGGCTTTTAGACGTGGGATGAAAGAGCTAACAGCTACACAGAAAGGTTTCCTCTCGCAGACAATTTTCTCTTTACAGAGTTCTTTAAAAATACAGGTTTCACAAAAAAAGTTGATTTCACAAAAAGGTTGCTACATTCTCTTCTCTTTATGTTTTCTGTGTTACTTTATTTCTGCATGTTAAAGGTGGCTGCAGAGTCATCATAACCATTCAACCTAATGGCCAGAGATCTGAGTAGAGGATCAGCAGACAGGATGGAGACAGCTTGCAGCAAAATCTATTCTTGGCATAAGGTATTTGGATACATCAGAGAGGATGAGGAAAAAAATTAGCTAAGTGCAGCAACTATTCTTAATGGTGGTTGTGCAGATCTCTCCAGATTAAGGTCATACTCTTCTGAAAGATGAACAATTGTGTTATCACTATAAGAGAGCAGTTGGGTACTAAGAAAATACCCAGGGAGTACCCCTCAGATTTTCAGGTACTGGTGGATAATCCTGACTACATTAAAGAAATTAAATACTTTCTTTCCCACCTGGTTTTATGCTTACTGTTGCACCAGCAATGGTGTCAGAAAAGCCCAAGTTCCCCAGATGAGCATGAGCCATGGGCCAGCCATCACAAGACTGATGGAGGTCCATGGCCGTTCCACTGGTGGACAGAACATCACCTCTGCAATGATGGGCAGCACAACCCTCAGCACTACATATTTTAGACACAATTATCAATCCCTCCACCTGTCATGGAGGAGATGACGACAGGACTGGCCACCCTGTCTGGCCTTCCCAGAAGTACTGTTTAAACACCTTTCATATGGTTTTCCAAATGCTGTAAAGCCCTGCTGGTTATGTGCCAGGCCAAGGTAGGGTTTTTTGTTGGGATTCCCTTCTGTCCCACTGAGAAATCACTGCTTGTGGTCTTTGAAAGCAGAGAAATGGCAGAAGTGTGTATTCATTTCAACCTTTTTCCTGCCTACATCTGAAACAGCAAGTGTACTGCACCTGTGTGCAGTCATCTGTGAGGTTCATATTAGTAATTTATCTTTGTATTTTAAATATGGTTACATGGCTGTAATAATTAGTGCTATTCAGAGTTAATTACCTTTCTAATGCTTTGAAAGTGGAAGAATCCAAGGATTCCCCAGCAATAAAACACATGAAGCACAAGCTTGGAAATAGCTTGGAGCTTTCTTCCTAGAAATCATAACTTGACAAGTGCTATTGAGGTGACGGGTGTGTAAATTACATCCTTGCCAGATGAGTGGCTGGAGGACGTTTTCAGAGGAGTGCACAGCAGTAACCACAGGGTAAGTTACCTTAAACACATTCTGACTGAAAACCTATGGACACTGCAGCAAAATAGCTGTCTTACCAGGATACTTGGGGGTCAGAACCTCAGCCTCCAGGCTGCAGGGCCAATTCTTGCAGTGTCACACCTGACATTATTGCTGTTTGGGGAGATGACAGATGCTACGGATTTCAGCTACTGCTCTGTTACAGCATGTGCTGCCTAAATAGTGGCTTTTATAAATGCTTCTGGTTCTTGCAGACTAGCATGTAATCTCAGGATGCTTTTTTAATTATTTTTTTTTTGCCTTTTGGAAGGTACTGCTGAATTATTATCTTTTCTCCTGTTGTGTGGTACAGCTGAAGGATATCAGCATCAACTTACTGAGTGCAGGATCTGCTCTGTGAGTACAGTCCCCCCTGCTTTCACTGTAAGGGAGGAGCAAGCTGCAGCCCAGAGGAACCCTGAGGCATCGTGCTCCTGTTCAGGTCAGTTTGCCACAGAAAATCCCAATGAAGCAGATGAGAGGCTGGGAGCTCTGGCACCCTCCCACAAGCAATTCTCTTGCTCTCATTTGCACTACATCTGGTATCAGTTCTATCTCCATGAAATTATCGTATTTCAGTAGGAGCTCTCGTGCTGCTAAAAATCAGTGACAATTAACGCACACTTGGCTGGGCCTGCTCCAGTGAAGCTGCCACACACACATGCAGTTCACTGAATTTTTCCTTGGTGTTGGGAAGTAGCAGCTGGAAAGTGACATCCAGCAATATGGCAGGTGCATGGTCCGCTTGTGAACATGACTGCCCTTCCACCATTCAAACCTCTGCACAGCTCTGGCACAAATTGCTGATCTCTCACTTGGAAAGTGGAGTTATCACTTTCCACCTCCTTATATTTGATGTATCTCTAGGTGGTGAAAAACATAGCTTGCTTGGATGATAATAAAGCTTCTCCCAGTTCCAGTGAGGGGCAATACTATTTGTACTTTCATTCTGTTTTATAGGAATCTCTTTTTCTTTATTTTGGTACTATCAGCTGATGATTTTGGGGGATTTTGCCCATCTAAAATGGGCAAAAGATGCTACACTTTGAATAAGGAATTCATACATTCCTCATTTTACTGAATAAGTTAACCTCATTCTTTTAAGGATTAGGAAAGTTTGGTGATGTGTTTACTGGTATTATTCACATGAGTACATTGCAGTACAAACTACTATGAATTTTAGAACAATGATGAATTGAAATTGGATTATGGAAAGGGAATTCAATGGGAAAGAATGCTTCAAAGTGTCCCATGTGGACTGTGGTGGAAAAGTCAGGTGTTTAAATATACAGTGGGTGCACTAAAATTAATGCCTCCTACTTATTTCCACGGAAACTTCAACAGATACAAAGAGCAAATTCTTGATAGAGCAAATTCTCTGCTAAAAAACACTGTTTTTTCAACATAGTTGCCACACTAGTTATTAATATTTTGTATTTTACTCTGTAAAGTAAGGTTCTTTTACTTGTTATGTTCCAAAATTCAGTCTTTTCAGTTGAATATTCTGTGCACAAGGCATTGTGGACATAACATTAATTATATTACAATAAATTTAGAAATGCTCTCTGACTAATGGTTTCCTTTTAACTTTTAACATTGCTTGGGAACATGACTTAGTGATGAATTGCTATTAGGGTAATACGGTTAGCTTTCAGTTGGACTTGATAATCTTTAAGCTCTTTTCCAACCTGAGCTATTCTATGATTCTCTTGAGACCTTTCAGGCAGATATAGGGCAGAATTTACTTCCACTTATTTGGTTAAAAACCAAATAATCAGGGTCAGCTGTCACTAATACATTCCAGTTATTTTGAAAACTGAAGCAATTTGTTTTGAGAACTCAGTGCAGGAAAGGTAAAAAGCAGTGATATTCATGTGGGCTGACTGAAAACTAACTGTTAAAAGTTATTTTGTTAATTATTATTAATAATTATTTTCCACAAATTGCTTCTTAAAATACCAGGAATAGATTTATTTATTTATTAACAATATGGGCAGTGTTGGATATGGTTGTGTGGTCTTGACCAACAGCTTTTCATGGAGTATAGAGGAAAAAGTCAAGTTTTGGAGAGGTGAAAGGAACTCGGTGGTTTTCAGTTTTGGCCCTGGAAGCAGTCCTGAGGATTTTGCCCTCCTATGGCCTTCTCAAGGTTCTTAGCTTGATGTGCTCAAGACTAGGGATAAGCAATGGTGTTCTCTTCCTGGTAGGGCTTTGTCATCCAGATGCCCTCTCCAGACCTGCTCAGCTTCTCTGTGCACCTGTAGGAGTATGAAAGTCTGGTCCAGGTGAGTTCCTCCAGGTTTCTGGCTTTGTTTGCTGCTATGGGAAGAGTAGGCCTTGGAGGATCTACCCTGAAACACAGAAAATGCTCGAAAGCTACTTAAGTTTGACCGTTTAAGCCTAGGGGTAGTCATGGATTAGATATGCAAGATGGGAGTACACCAGATGATGCAGCATCCTTCCAATTGCTTATATTTGTGGATTGCTCTTATAACAAGATGATATCCAAAGGCCTAACCAGAATTAGTCACTTTCTTCCAGCAGGGTCAATCACAGGCTTTTTTGACGTTTCAAAATTCTGTGTTTTCCCAATATTCAATAATGAATGAAAAGAAAATGGAACATCCTGCACTGCATATACAAACTCTCAGATTAATTTGTTGCTATTCAGTATTCTCCAATTCATTTTCTATTGAAGCAAGCAGTGATGCTTTGGAAGCATGTTTTGTTATTTTTTTTTTAAATACCAGGCAGCTCTTGTTTCCTCTACGAGTTTTCATCTGATTCCTTTAATGAAATTCCTCTCACAATTGAGCTAATCTCTCCCTCAGCTCCTCCTATTCTCATTTTCACTGCAAGCCTTTCCTTTCTGTTCGCTCTGCTGCTATCAGTCTGGAGAAAATACTTTTAAGGGTTCTACCTATTCCACCTCTAACTTAAGAAAAGGAAATATTTTCATGCCACCTCTGCACACTGCAATTTTAAATGGATCTAATCAGTTCTGCCCTCCACCTTTTATAACTCGAAGCATTTTCAAATGAAAATTGAGATATCCCATTCTTCACCGATAGCCTAATCTCTCACTCTCTTTCCTTATAACATTTCAAGTCATAAAAAAAGTTTGCCTGACTTTCAGAATTTACCCACAGCACAAAAGCTTTTTCCAAGAGTTTTAATTGAAGCTATACATCTATTTAGGTTAACGTGTCCTATCTTCAACTTGAATACAGTAATTCCTTTTTGTATTTAACCTTTGATCAGCTGCCTACCTTTGAACTCTTGGATAGCTACCCCATTCTTGTATCCTTGTCCTATTTCTCCTGTAACTCTTGCATAACTACACCTTATATCTTATGTGAAATAGCTTCTTTTTTTCCCCATAAGGATAGTTTTATTCACCTTGTTTACTCTTTAGTTTTTGAATATAACCACAGAAGAAATCTTCGGTATAATACTAATGAATGGAATGGAGTAGAATAGACTAGAGTAGTTTGGTTGGAAGGGATCTACAAAGATCATCAAGTCTAACTGCCTGACCACTTCAGGGATAGGGTTGGGCCACCATACTCCATGTGCTGTGGTCAGCTTGCCCAGAGCTTTCACTTGACTCCACTGTCTAAATTAGAGGTCCAGTTGGCACTGCCTGTCAGCAAAGAGCAAAGTCTATTACTAGATTTACACCACTTCTCCACTCAGAAAACCCATTCTGCATGGACAGAATACAGGGATAGTGGCCAAAGGGATCATTCTTTCCAATGGGAGCAGAGGGATGAAACATCCCACTTCCTGCTGCTGTGCTTTTAGGTTACTCCCTCTGGGTGACAGACACCGTTAAAGATGTTCCACTTTTCTGCTGGGACTCAAAAAATTCAAGATGACTAAATCAGCAATAGGAGTTAAAACGAAAACGATGACAAACTGCTTATTGTGACTGGCACTTTTTTCATCATTACACCTGCTTATGTCTGTCTTTTCTGCTTCCCTCTGATCCTGCAAACAATCTCTGGTGATGTAAGAGGGGAAAAAAATGACAACTGGGTTGTTCTGGGTTTCAGCAGCCTTTATATACAAATCTGAAGCGTGTTTCTCCTGGTGACAAGTGTCTGGATGACTGCTAATGCAAAAAGGGGCTGCACACAAAAACAGCTCTTAAATTCTCAGACCGAGCAGCCAGAGTACTGTGACACGCAACCAACTGTGTCACTTAGCTAGGAACCAATCCCAAATTATCTATCTATTATTTATAGAGAGGTTCTGTTAATGAACTGTAAAAATTCTGCATCTAATAGAAAATATTCCTGCCAACGTATCAAGTCTTCCTTTAAATACCCAATTTAATTATTACTCAAAAGAACACGTGGTTACGCAAATAATACTAATATATTATATTAACATAAACAAAAAAAAAAAATTCCAATCAAACATGTTAAAGTATAATTTCAGCATGGTCTGAAGGTTTTTTTTTTTTTTTTTTTTTTTTCACAACTTCACATATTCTAACCTGATAATTATCTCAGGTCTAAGTGCATGCATTTAGTGAGTTTTACTTTGATACAAGCTCAGGTAACAGAATCTTAATACCTTTTGGGATGAATTCAGAACAGAAATTCTGAATAAATTCACTATGCATTGACTAGTAATATCAGTCCCATCTTGCTCGAAGTTTCAAACTATGTTCTGCACTGATTGAGGCAATTCATAATGAATGTGACAGTTTCAGGCTTGGTGCACTTATCAAGGTACTTTTTCTCTTTGGAAATACCCTTTCTCATCATAAATCCCACCCGTTTTTTTACTATCATCTCCCACATGGAGACTATTTCCTTACCTAGTACGTGTGTAAAAATAAATAGAACTCTGCCTATAAAATTGTTCATGAATACTTCCACAGAGAGAATTCTTTCTCAGAGGACAGTGCTGCACATAAAGACAGCAGACCCGGAAGGATGAAATGATGTGAAACAGAACTACTGACTGAAGTCTCAGTGTGTTTTATCATAGAACATCCTACAGGCAAGGCGGAATGTTTCGATTCAAAAGGTACGTTGAATGTAGCTGGAGATACCACCATTCTTTCTGCGTGTATCTCCCTGTTTCCCCATTTGTGTGATTGTGTGTCAGCCTCTGAAACAATTCCAATGTGCTTTTCTTCATTTGTGTATCGATAATGCAAGGAGACTTTAAAATTTCCAAACTCTGAAATAGAAACATGGAGAAAATGACTTGCTTCTGGAACAACCCAATGCTGAGGTGACTTGAGGAGCCTTTTTGCCATAGGTTAACTGGATTTTTCCCTCTGCTGACTGGTAAGTTCACAAGTAAGCAATAACACTGATGGTGAGAGCTGGCATTGGTTGGGGGTGTTGGTCACCAATGGAAGTTCTGATGTTTTCTTCACTAGCAAAGCTCCTGACAGAGCTTGCTACATGCTTGTGTCATCTTAGCATCTTCTTAGCATCTTCATAGAATTCTATGATTCTATGAATCCATGATTCTGCATGGCAGCACCCAGCAAACAAAGCAGAAAGAGATGTTTTTAATAAAATAGTGAGAAATGAAACTGCTTCTGAAACTAAAGGATATTAATAAGATGATCATTAATGAAGGGTCTTATTGAAACTGAAAATGCATGCTAAATAATACTGCTGAGGAAGAGGGGAGAGAATCGGGAGTCTGGCACAGCAAAGTTAACTTAAATCCCTTTTTTGAGCATCTTATGCTGGTTGTGTTTTGCTCAAGAGAAGAGCTCAGAGGCTTTTAGGTCATGTGCTGTATTTCACTGGGGCAACACCTCAGGTCCTTGTGCTCGGAGCGGAATTTTCTAGCATGCCTTAAACATGATTCAAGTGTATTAAGATTTCTGAGATGTGGCAGGTCTGGGTGACACAGTGGTAAGGAACACTGCCTACATACCTGAAGTTACAGTGCATAGGAGTGCAAGGAATGTCAGCATGTAGTTAAAATCTGACCCAGTCATTTTTACACCTGAGGGTATGCTTATAAACATGGTTTAGCCAGGCTCACTTTAAACAGACATATTATATATAAATAGAACCGCTCATTAATATCCTATGAAAAGAATTTTGGGTCAGGTTTTTGTCTCATAATGCATTTTAATGCATTTCTTATCAAGCCTTGCATTACAGTCCTGGAAGGTTAATTCATGCTTTCCTTCTATTCAATATTTCCTTGCAAGGGAAGAACAAAAGTTAGAATTATCCACCTACTGCTAGATAATTCCCTTGAGACTTTTATTTATTTATTACTAATAGATGTTAGTGAATATCCTTTTCAGCAAACCATAATGCATATTTATGAGAATACGCATAAATATATGGGTGAAAAAGGAAATGATTTTTCCTTAAACAAAGGAAAGAAAATCAAAATGAGCTTTTCTTTTAATGACTGTGCACTGAAAATGTCAAAACTTAAAAGTTATGCATTTCCAACATAGATTGTGTGAAAGTTCCTTTACATATTGAGTAATGAATCAGAATGTCCTGGGTTTTTTGTTTTTTGTTTTTTGATTATTTTATTTTTTTAAATTGTGTGGAAGCAAAGTCCCAGAGAGGAAGTATTTCCAACTGCTAGAAATGTGGATTGCATATTCATGTGTAGCATATACCTTTACAAAAAGTGTCTATGATGTTAAATATTTGCTCACAGAGACATCTATTTGCATATTCCAGAAAACTGATTGTGTCCACTGGGAAACATTTAGTTGCCAGACAAAAGATGCCATTTTTCTCTCTCTTCCTCTGCATGTGTATAATGCAGATAATAAAAATAGCTCATTGTAGTGTTACAAACAACACTATTTTCATATAATGGTGACTCTGTAAGAAGATAACATGTTTAGAGATTGAGGATATTTGTTTTTATGGACATCTGTGCTTAGAATGGAACAGTTACCTACGTGCCATGCAATCCCATGCATAACTTTCTAGCACCCTGCTTAGTTGTGTAGATATATGGGTACATTCTCGATGTATGGCTACATTCCAAGTGCTTCCTTTGTCCTTTGGAGTTTGTTTTAAATTATCAAGGAATTTAATATCCCTGTCCCTCTGTAATGCAAGGCTTAAAGTTGTATGGTCTCAATATATTTGTAATTACCTTCAATAACAATGACAAAATAAGTAAGTCCTGCAGCCGGATATTTTGTGATTTTTAAGTCATTTTCAATTTCTCGTGTGTATATATATATATATATTTTTTTTTTTTGTGTGTGTGTGTGTGTGTATATATATATATATACATATATATATATATATAAAATCCTTCCATTTGTTTCACTGTCGCATAAAATAGAAAGTATCAGCTATGCACTTATCACAAGATGTGCGTGAGAGCATCACCCTCATGCTGAGATGCTCACTGGAGATAGTGCTCAATATCTGCTGTAGAGGAAAATAATACTCTTCCGTGGCAAATCTGCAGCAATTCCCAAACACGCAGCAGTCAAACAGCAAAGAAAGACTGTAAGCAGTGAGAAAATGCTGCTGAGAAACTTTAGTCCTTCAGTCCCTTTACTGCAACTACCTTGCTTTTATTCTTATTTACCTTATATGTACCTTATAAATATTTAATTTAAACAGGATCCATGGAATAAAGAGAGCTTTTACTGCAAGATGACTGAGCTGTTACTCGGTTTAACTTTCGGGTATAATTAAAGTTTTTACTGCCGTGCTACTAGAAGAACAAAGAGACAAGGAAATATATAAAAGGAGAATGGTCAGCCAAAAAAAAACTTCCCAAAATCACGTTGCTCTGGACAGGAGCATAACTGTGTTGCACCCTGCTATCTGTCAATGGGAAAAGAGTTTTCTTCCTGAAGAGAAATAGGAGGACCGAGACAATTTTTTCTTTCTTTTTAATTTCAAGTCACACATTTTGACAACAGGGGGGGACAAAAAAAAAAAAAAAAAGCATTATTGCTGAAACAAAGGAATTTTAACTTCTAAGTCATCTCTTTTGTTGTCAACTTCAGAAGTCTCCAAAGCCTAACAGTGTTACTTCAAAAGCATTTGGTTTAAATCTACACTCAGTAATGAAAGAACATCTTTTAAGAATATTTTCAGGCTCATAGAAACCCCCAGCAAGCTCACATCGCTGACGTGTTGACAAATGATGTACCCAAAAGGATCGGATCTGGTCACAGAAATAAAGATGTTGGGAGAGTGCACTTTGTCTTCAGCTAATTGACCATTTGGGAAACAAACCCATCCCAAGAAATAGGTGATGGTGTTACTGAAGTGAATAGGTTGTCAGAAAAATGCACCCTGCTCATTAATTTGAAATCAGCATTCGTTTTGATCCCCAATGGGGCACAGATAGGACTTTTGGGGGCAGAAAAAAAATCTATCTGCAATGCCTCACACCACAATGTGCTGAGGAAACAATGAACCTGCTTCTGAAGACCCATTAAACAGCAGTGACAGAATGTGAAAAGGCAGCAATTCAAATATTTTTAGTACTCTGCAGCCTCTTCCTTATTTAATAGCTTAGCTAGGCTGCATACTTTGCAGAAAAGGATTAGAAATAACCTCAGGATGGGAAGCTGGGAGGATAATGTGTTACTCAGAATGACTCTGGGTTTGGGATAGCGTCTTTGGGCACTGGAACTTTCACTAAGAGTGGGGTTTGGAGGAGAATATCCAGAAATCCAGCACTTTATGTCAGCTATTTTAGATCTAACCAAGCTGCATGGAACCACTTTCCCATCTCACTGAAGTGGAAGTCATCTGCTCTAGATTGATTTGGTGGGGATTGATTGATTTGGACTCAGCCCCTGGGCTCAGACCAATCCTGCAAACACCATTGCATCATCTTGGATTCTCCCAACAATGCCATCCAACAGCAGGACTGAGTGCTTCCTGGAATGGCCCACATTAGGTGCAAACCTACCACCACCCACTGAAACCCTTGCATGCTGGAAGTTGCTAGACCCTGTGAACACATTTATTGCTAGCAGTTTTCTTGTCAGAACATCTGCCAACTCTGAAAGTCCTCCCACTCCACCCATTTTTAAAAATAAAATGAAAGACTTGGGACAAATGGGAAAGAATGTAATAAATTTGCCATGCCAGAACGTATTAGTGAAACAGGCAAAGTATTATTACAAAACAGAAATGGGGGGAAAAAATGAAAGAATATAACAAAACCTCTTTAAAGTGCAAAGAGCAGAAAATGGGAGAATTTAACTTCATGCATGGCCAAACAATTTTATGACCTCCTCCAAAGAAGTCAATAAGCAGACTCCAAGGCATTCATCATCAGGTCAAATTCACTCCTAACATTTAATTTCATTAACCATTGGGCTTTCAGAAACCTACTACAGAGATCTGAAATATAGAGATTCTTGAAGTGAAGAACAAAATGGCTTTTTATTTTTATTTCTCAATAATTGTGTTCAAACAAACAAGAGAAATTGGTTTCAAGCATTCATTTGTGCTGCCTGAGATGTCCTTAGTGGATAGTCCTCTGCTGCTGAACTGCAGCAGTTGTTTCCCTGCACAAGCCACGGACTGACTTCCCAAACAAGGCTATGCTATTAGCCCATGGTGAAGAGGCTAAGTGATGGCTGGAGGGAAGGGCATGGCAGAGAAAAAGCTTTCTGCCACAATGAATAAAAACCCTGTGCACTTGATGGCACCAAGTTGGTTTGCATCCTCAAGATGCATACAACACAGCACTCCTTCTCTGACAGGCTTTTCCAAACAATTTCCTTCTCTCTCTGTCTCTTCAGGAATTTCTGACTTTTGGTATCATTTTGCCACTGGTGAGGCGGGAGCAAAAGAAAATCCTTCTACCACAATTCTTCACTAGCTCCTGAGCACTGGCTGAACAGTGGTTGACTGTGAGACTGCAAAAAAGGACTGCAGCCCTTTCTGATGATTTTTTTTTTTTTTTTTTTTTAAACAGAAAAGGAAAAAATCCACAGATAAGCCCACCAAACAACAGCAACCATCTGCAGTTTTCCCACTGCTACTCTTATGCACACAAGTGAGGACCAAAACTTAGCCCTGTAGCAAAATCCATCACACATCCATCCCAGCTGTCCTCAGACACTTTGAATGCACATGGGTGAATACTGAGAAAACATCATTTGTGTGCTGAGGATCCTCTGTCAGTTCCCTGCAAATCTTCCTGTAAATCTTGCAGAGAAGTTTCCTGGGTGGTTTCTGGTACTGAGGATTGAACAGCTTTCATGGCTTATTGGTGGGGTGCAGCACATTGTTTGAACAGGCTAGAAAAGTGGTGAGCAAATTAGCAATATAAACCAGTACTCAGCCTCACAGAAAGGATTGAACCGGCAGTTAGAAGCAGCATTAAGAGAAGAAACAGAGAGCTCAGAATGCATGTTTACTTCTAAAAATGTGAGGTTATGTGATCAAGAGAGATGTGCAGGCTTACTGTGCTGACTCAGTGGTTTTGGTAGTAATAAATCCTATTGCCTTTCTGCTAAACATTGTAGGATTCTTTTTTTTTCCCCTCACTGTTGTGAAATCAGCAATTATTTGATATGCTTGCTGTGGAGCTCTTTAATCTTTTCCCCATTAGAGCTGCCAGGGTTCCTCTGAAAATGATGCAACAGCTGAAGAACACTGGGAATTTTATGCATTCCCAATTCAACCATGAAGCATCTCTGGGTTTCATACAGATAAGCTGCACTATGAATTTTAGCTAAAATGATTAAAAACCAGATTAAAAGATTTTGGAAATTCTTAAATAATAAAGAGAAAGGTATTGAAGAGAGGGCTATCTAAGGAAAATAAACCTAGGGAGAAATCATCACTTCTTTCCAAGTAAATCTGAAATTTTATTTGTGTTTCAGAGCTTATATGGACAATATACGTCAAACCTCTTCATGAAGACACTCTGTGTTCCTGCAATGGTATCTGCAGTCCATCTGACAAACTGAGTCTGTGCTGACAGTTGAAATAATTCTTCCTGGAGAAAGGTGCAATAATTATTAATCTGATGGAACAAATCCACAGGTGAGAAGTCCTTGACTTGCAAATACCCACACACTGGGTGATGGTACTTCCCAACACAATGTAGGTGTATTTTATGCTTTAATTTTTCATATTTTTCTCTCCTCCAACTTTTAAAGAGGCAGCTATGCACAACTTTATCTTATAAACAAGTGTGCTTGTGCTTTTCTACTTATGTTCCCTGAATTTAACACTAAAACCACTTCAACCTGTATCAAGAGAGCTCTTAAAAGCTCTATCTGACCTGGTGACTTTTCCCCCACATTTCCATTTCTCTCTACCACCAAATAAAATCCTACATGAACCTGTCACTCTTAAAAATAATAGAAAGCAAAATACACTGGTGGAAACTTTAGTGCAAAGTTTCAAGTTAAAATCCACCCTTTTGCCTGTTAGAAATGCTACAAAATATACCTTGTTTGTGGGAAAGCTGACGTGTTCTTTCTGTGGTTGTAATCTCAATAGATTACAGATACACTGAGTAGGTTTGATGGCTTTGCCATGTATGGCTTCACTACAGTGGCAGAAGCTACTTTCTGCCCTTCCAGCCCTTCTGTGAGCATATTCTGTCTTCCCCTTCTGCCTGCAGATCATTCATTTTGCAACTGAATATGGAAAATCCAAGTTCACTACGTACATTATTTGCTATAGTAGTCACATGATTTACCACATTTTTAAAAATGAGATAATTTCATACTGATTTCAGGGCATTTCCTCTGCAGGTTCAGCTATTATGCATTTTACTGCACTTTGCAGAGAATTTTGTTTGGTCTACTACAGAAATATTATCATCAAATATTAATAGTTTTTCCCTATTTGCAGACAAAATATGCTAAGTGTTTGACTGTTTTCCAACATCCTAATAAACTATTCTGAAAGGAATTATGAATGTCTTATATGATGAAATAAGATTATACTCAGAAATGAAGTTCCATTTCTGAGGAGCACAATATAGTTTAAGCATTTAACACAGAAAAGCTAGGGCTTTCAATGTACAAAAGCAATTTGTCAATCATTTTTTTTTAAACACCAGAACACTTCAGATATTCTTGTACCCTCCTCAATTCAAAATCCACTTGAACTTCTGTGGGAGGCAATTAACAATACTGTAAGCTAACTTCAGTTTGGAGCACATTGTTTTTAAATGCCACCCACAGAATTTCATGTAGATCTTGAATACTTCGGGTAAAGAAAGACTGCTGTTTGAAAGAGGAGATGGACAGCACATCCAGTACCAAGAACTTCAATTTGCATTCACTGCAAATTCCTAAACTTGTTCTTACAAAAGAAACCAGGATTGGCTTTCAGAAAATGAAGACATAGAACATACAGTCATTTCATTTACTGAGACTACAGCATGGATGAGAAGGAACGTAATCTCCAGACTCACCTCAAATTCTGGAGCTCTAAATTTCACCACAATTTCATGGCCTCTTTTATTTTTTAATTGGATGCATCTAAAGGCAACAAACACAAGACACCTTCAATTTGCAGTGTGGCCAAATTTTAAATAGACTCAATTCCTCATAAATGTACAAACATCTTGTTTTCCCAAATGCTTCTATTCAAAAGTTGTCTCCCAGAAAAAGGCAAAGATTGTGTTAAAATGAAGACAATTTTTGTAAAATATTTTTAATTCCCAAATCTTTAGGAATTGTGATCACATTGCTTCACCATTTTGAAAGAAGTAGATAGCTGCATAATATGAAGAATTACCACTAACAAAGGATGTGGTGCAGCACATCTAAAATTCTTGCCAACTACTAAAGTAATAATTAAAGTATGAAGAAGAGAATACAATGAATATAGTGGTTTGCTTTGAGTCTTAAATGGATAATGAACTACTAAATCTAGCATTTAAAGCACTCTGTGCTACATGAATCACAGGCTTAGTATGCTAGTAGAACTAACAGATGACCAAATACAGTCTCTTTTACTCCCAACATTGGTTTCAATGGGTGATGTTCCACAAGTGGTTAATGGCACTACTCTGCTAATTAAAAGCAAACTTTGGACCCTGAGAGCCAAATAGAAGCCAGAACAGTATTGTTTTCCTTCACTCAGGGTACATGATTGAAGACAGGGCAGCCAGGCCCACATGAGCAACCCTCCCACGGCCCAGCCTAGTGCTCAGCAGGTCAGGAAGGTGCTCCTAAAATACTCCCAGAAGCACAGTGAGGGTGAATGCTCATCTGAGCTGGTAACCAAGGCAGAAATGGAACAACCTCATACCTTACTGCCTTGCTTCTAGCCACAGATTGACAATCCTCTTGACATAACTTAATTATAGCCAAGAGGACATAATGCCACAGCATAAGCAAGATATTATGAGAATGTTGTGTCTTTGCTGGTGGCGTTATTTGAATCACTTTTTATGGGATTAATATTGTTTAAGTAAGCTAAAGATAATTTCACTGAGCCAGGTAGAATAGCAACAGAACAACAGGTCCAGAGGGTGAACAATGCTGTTAGAGGCGATGGCGGATAATTATGAAACATAATTATACTTTGAGTTTCTTAGGGAAAAGAATAAGACTTGATAAACATTTCAGCATGTTCTTGCCATTAGGAAAAAAGAACATCTCAAGGAATTTAAAACCACATGGCAGCAGTTTTTTCAGCAGGAGTTTGCAATGCTGAATCCTTGGATTAGACAGGTCGTTTAAATATGTGAAAAGATTATTTAATTCATGTACCCAGTACCTGTACAAATAAAAGCATGAAGTAGCATGATATTGTATGTGTGCATATATGTATACACTGTTAATTTTGGACTTAGAATATTTTTATACAACTCCATTATTTGGTTAATGTACTTTGGGACTGTAATATTGCTACAAGACGTGGCCTCAGCTGAACTAACACTGTGCTATTTGGAGTCACTTATGCAAAACTGTCATTCTACCTTATGTTTATCCAATTTAGGACAGGTATTATGGGGCCAGAAATGTGTGTTGGCTACAGAAACAGATGTGCTACAAAATGGGAAAATCTGTAGCTGCTTTAACCGGGATCCCTTGCGTTTTGTCAATTCAGATCAAGGCTTTCATGCATAGCTACGCATGGTTTTTAATGAATATTTTTAAAAATTATTTTGCATATGTAGAAAAAGATCCAGCAGATCAAAATCTTTTACAATCAGTTTTGTGAGGCTAAGAGGGAGTGAGAAGATACATTGACGTGTATATTTTTGTCTTTAGGTGTCCCCTTTAACAATAAAATAAGCTGTCAAAATGTCAAGATGTGTTGACTTCACAACAAGCAAGAAAACAAGAAACCTTGTGAAACAGCATGAGAATAGAAATGCTATAAGAGAAAACTTAGCTTTACTGTACATTTTTCAACATTTACTTAGATCATGTATCTAAAAATAAGAATGTCTGCCTTTCCCATTAAATTAGTCTCAGCCAGACTATGTTGTCAAATACATACGTTATATAAAACCTAAAGAAAAAGGGTATTAAAAATAGAAGAAAGTAAATAAAACAAAAAATAGAAAGCACACAAGTATCTTGCCTTGAAAAAAGAGATTTGCTTTCATATACATAAAAACAAATGACTCTTTTATCCTGACATGTGTATCTTTATTTAGAGGTGTATGTACAGGAATTTCCCAAACTACAGAGGATCTGTCAGCAGAGTTTGTGATATATATCTGAGTACTCTATGCATCAATTTCTTCTGCAGAACAATGTGAAAGCTTGCTTACAGCGGTACACCCATACATTTGTTTTTAACATTAAAGAAAACCATCAGAATAAATTCTGCACAATCCATTGCTCAAACAGACCACCTAAATGTGTGTATTTACTATTGGCTGGTCTAAGAATGTATGTATTGAAAAATGCAGATTCAGGCCAACTGAACTATTTGTATATAATTCAAAAGATGGGCTCCTCTCAGGAAAAAAGTTTAAAGAGACATCAAAGCGTTTTATTTTGTTTCAACATTTCAAAGCAAATTTGTTTCTATTTTTTACTTCCCCGCTGCTTCATTTCAAAGTACTTCTTTTTAAAGAGTAAAACATTAAGACATTTTTAAGATTTTTGTTTTGTTAGAAAAGCTAATGAAAATAGTTTAGATTAACACGAAGCCAGCCGCTAGCTGTCTGGGGTGGTTTGGGATCACCTAGCAACACAAGCATCTGTTGAGCTTATCGCTTCAAATAACTTCAAATGAGAGGAGACGTTAGAAGAAACTGTATCCCACCACTTGATAAGTAAAATTCAATCATATGTCTCATCGTATGATTGAATGCATGGAGGAGGTCTGTACTTATACAAAACTGCTAAAAAGTTGATCTCCACTCCTCAAAGCATAGAGTTTCATTGTCCTTATATTAGAACAGTTGATATCAAATATTTCAAGTCAACTCCATGCAAACAATTGTCTGATGTCATACGGTTGAATGTTTCCTCTGAGATGTTAGGGTCAGCAAGATCTGCTGCATTTTTATGGAGAGTTCCATAAAGCTCACTAGGAAAAGCAATACTACAAAAGGAAAGGAAGAAAGAAGAGTAATAAAAGTGAAGTTCTCAGTAGCATTTAGATTAAGACCGCCTACCAAACTAACTGAGCTCTTTGGGAAGGGCTTGCTTCCACACTAAGTTCTCAAAGCAACAATAATAAATCCTGTAAGAGATCATAACTGGATTTCCATGGCAGCATCTTCACATTCTAATATTACCCTGATTCAATTTCTCAAGTTGGTGGTACATATTTCTCGGAGGGTCTCACAAAGACCATTTTTCTTATGTGCTTTGGGACTCATCAGTGGATAGGAAGAGTGCTGGTAACAGATGGCATGTTTGCTGCACTGTAATATCAGAAGAAGATTTGTGCTGGTTTTCTTCTGCAATTTGTTTAATTTTACAGGTCTGTGGGTATGCAAAATTAAATAAAACCTTTTCTTCCCTCTGCCTAATGCGTAGCTATGATTTATGTTCTAAATAACCTCCTAAACTATTCAAAGACTCAATTACAGGAAAAACTGTTCAAATGCATAACAAATGACACCCTTTGTTCCAAATAGTAAATAATTTGAGCAGAAAACCTGTGAAAAATAGGAATTGCTTTATTCTTATCCTAGAAATTGCAAAAGAAGATTCTAGCTCAACAAAAGATGACATTTTCTGTGTTGAGAATAGGCCTGTCCGGTCAGCGTAATGATTCTTTTCTCTTTCTTACAGTTACATGCATAGAGTTAGGTGAAGAAAATCATTAAGTAACAGAGAATTAATTGCTGACTCGTCGCAGTTGTGTGTTTGAGCCCAAGAGAGGCAAAGAACTCAGCAAGCTGCCAGGCTCCAGCTGCACCATTGCACCCTAGCTGCACCATTGCACCCCAGCTCCCAGATGGGGCAGGCAGAAATTTGGCCTTCAGAACTCAGAGTTTTTCACTTTTCAATACCCACCCAGAAAAGCTGTTGATTCAGCTTTTCTTTTCTCAAACAAAACTCAAGCCCCTCAAATTTTAAACTTCTCTCAAAGATACATACTGATACTATAAGTCATCCAGAATTCTATTTGGATTTAGGAAATGAATTTTGCCTGGCCTGTGCTCAAATCCTGGCAATCCACACTAGGCTTACAGAGCATCTGCTCTATGGAAAGTACGTCTTATTCTTACCACAGAATTTATTCATCTTGCAAGAAACGCTGGAAGGAAACAGAAAACAGAAATGGTTCAATCGAAATCTCCTCACAGCCACAACTCATTCCTACAATTAAAAAAAAAAAAAAAAAAAGATTCTGATGATAACCATGTTCATGATGGAAATTGCTTTCCTGTTTATCGAACTCTTTATATATCAAACACATCAAGAGTCGTATTATGTTAGCATAAAGATGTACATATTTGCAAAGGAAATGGCAAATTCCTAATCAAGATTCACCTGCTGCCAGACTCAACGTAAGAATATACTAGTGACTGTCAACAAAATGTCAGATGAAATTATGCAATGTGCAAAGGAAGTGTTGGAAAAGATCATTTGGGAGACGTTTCTAATCATGTTAAATACACATAGCAGCACTAAAAGCCTGAATTTCAAAGGCGTGGAGGCACCTAATGAGGTTTTTGAAAATGACTTTTCAGCACTGCCGAAACATCGCAGGAAGAGCCTCACTGCACCTACGCACCTTTGAAATTATCATTTTATGTTTCTATCTTCAAATCTAAAAATACCCTTTCAAAGCTGTAGAATGAACCAGGCAGGCTCCATGCAGCAAAATGTCATCTCCGCATACTGGAGATTGAAGGAACGTTTGAAGGAGACGTCCTTCGATGGCAGTGTGCTTCAGACCTGGCCCAATAAGGAGTAGAACTGGAATTTGAACAAATCCATCCCAAATCCTGGATTTTGGTGTACGTTGAAACAAGCCAAGCCTTACCGAGCAAGCCCAAGAATATTAACTGATAAGCGTGTAGGACTGAGGCTTAGCCCAAATCAGGGAGCTAAGCTGTTGACAGCACAGTTATACTTGCAATTTCAAATGACTTAATTTCTCTTTCCTGTATAATTTGCTGTTCCCTTCTTGATTTAAAACAGGGAAATATATTAAAGATAATTAGTAAACACTGCATTGAAAAATACAATAAAAATCCATTTTCCTTTTGACATTCACCCCTGCAAAAGTGAATGATTTACATAGCGATGCCCAGGCCTTCCTTTTCCTCCCCATGGGCAGGCTCTGAGATTCAGAAACACAAAGAGCAGAATACAAATCACTTTCTGCTTCCATGACATTCCATGATTTCAGTTGAGAGCAATTTACTTAAGATATATTTCTTCAGCTGGGAATACACAGCACCAGTTCTCCTTACTGTCCTGCACATTTCACCCACTGCACCATTAGTTTCCTCTGAGAACAGAAGTAAATAGCACAATTTGTCCTCACAGAAGACTGGCTGTTTTGGAAATGTGAAGAAGCTCATGGCAAATGGGTAGAATGTTAGAAGTAAATAAGAAAAATGGGGCAGCAGAAATAAATCTTTTCTGATGACTTCTCTCATTCATTCAAAAGGGAAAAGTCTTTGCTGTTCTTTGCCAGAGTGAAGACACAGCAAAGTTGTAAGTTCCAGAGAAGATATCTTTGGTTTGTGGGTAATTTTCTACATAGGCTTGAAATATCAAGTTGAAAGAAAAATGTGAAGACAGAGGCTTGCAAAACCAGCCAGCAATTTAAGAAAATTACATCAGCAAGCAGTGACGTGTGCTACAGACACTTTAAAAAATAAACTGCTTTAAACGTGTAAGTAAACAAATGAAAACATTAAATCTTATTTCACTTTTCAGAAAGCTACCATGGGAATTGAGCTGTTCGTATTGTACCTCATCTTACAAAAATGTCTAACCCCATTCCCACTTCAGATGTTTCTGATTTGCCAATCCTTCATTTCCAGGTGTGGATTCATGCTTTGCCTCGCCTTACACTCTGCAGTTTTTTAGGTGCTCAAGAGAGTTGGTTGGAAATGTTAAGTCTCTCTTTTGGTGCTTCCCAAACAATCAGTAAAACTCAGCATAAGTGCAGCCGACAAAC
The DNA here is from genome assembly GCF_019232065.1 of Centrocercus urophasianus. Taxonomy (NCBI): domain Eukaryota; kingdom Metazoa; phylum Chordata; class Aves; order Galliformes; family Phasianidae; genus Centrocercus; species Centrocercus urophasianus. The sequence continues at coordinate 2,680,732 of NW_024884744.1, read as the reverse complement.
CTGTCCCAGTCAGTTTTGGTTGGGAATTTCCTGAACAAATGTAAAAGTCAAATATCTCAGTTAGCTGTTTGTTTTTCCTGCATTTTTAGATGATACACAGTGATACAGAGAGTTCTTCCACTGTCACTGCTTCAAACAATCAGAGCAATGCAAAAAGCAGATTCGTTAATCCATCCAAGAGAAAAGTAAGCATTAGGCAAATACAGATTGGTTGGAAAAACACTGATTTATTAAGGATTTTTGCTGATGCCGGATAGAAGATGGTTCAGTTTCACCCAGGGTACCAGTATGTCTAATTCAGTCACAGCTCAACCTTCAGTGCCAGCGCAGGAGTCAAGTGCTTTCCCTGCTCCCACCTGTCCCCTGCCACACCTCCTGCCCCTGAATATCTCATCCAAAAACCTCTTTTCCTTCATTTTTCTCCTAATCTATTGGGGCAGGGAAACAAAATGAGGATTTCACAACCGTGTGTCTACAGAAGGTGGTCCCTCCAAAATGCTCTATTTCAATATTCCCCGAGTTCACTGAATAATTTCTACTTTGTTAGACCACATACACAGTGACTTCACCTCCCAAACAGAATGTTGTTTCCCAGCCTGACAAACTGATGGATCATTCTTGTTATTTGCCTCAGAGCTTCCTCATTGAATTCTGAAGAGAAGTTATAGGGGGAAATAAATTCAGAAGATGAAGTGGTTGAAATTAGAAACTTTGAGAATTAAGGCTAAATTACAACATTTCTCCTTTCTCTCTAACTACAGACTAGAGGGGATGTGAGCATTAAGCAGGTCCTAAAGTGCCATGGGGCTCACGTCGCATAGTGGTATTGAAGGTAGATGAAAAAACAGCAATTTCAACTTTCAAAACATTTAACCCTCATGCTAAATGCCCTACAACTATGCTCCTTTTATATGCAGGCATAGATAGACTTAGCATAGGAATGCAACGTGCCTGGCTGCGTGTTGGTGGGAGAGAACCCACCAGGATATACAAAACTCAAAGCTGATATTGTGTATGCATGGAGAGGACAAGGGGAAGGTATGAATTATGAGATATTACTGTTTAGATTCCCTCTGAATGTGGACACTGTAGTGAAAATGCTAAGCCGGGGTTTGAAACAGTGATTGAGCACCTGGTAGGAAGGCAGAGACAACCCAGGGAAGCTCAGGTGCATGCAATGCAATGTACCTGAGTGACTGGAAAGGGTGGAGCTAGGATGCATCCCTTCCCAGACCTCATTAAATGGTTGGCAGTGGAGGCAAGGGTATTTTTTTTGAAGATCTTCATGTGCATGAGGACTTGTGAAGGTACGTTGCTTCTTTCTTTTATTTCTGCACCTGCTGCTGTTGCATTTGAGTGAATCCTTGTTTGCTGTGGCCTGAGATCTTGCTGCTTTGCTGTTGGTGTGTTTTTCATCATGTTACAGACACATCCAGGAATTTGGTCTGTAAACTATAATGGTTATTCAATTCATCTTTTGTTTAAGTGAGTGCGTGGTCCGTGTTTTGTTAAGTCTTTTGTCTGTAATCATGTCTCCCGTCTCTTGGACGTATTTTCTTCTGGCCCTCTCTGTAGGGAGCACACTGTTATGTGTATAACAATGGCTATCAAGGGAAAAGAAACGTCACATCAGAACCAGAGCTTTCTGAGGGGTCTTGCAATACAGCCTTGGAATTAGTATACGTTGACAGGTCCTCAGAGTCCTATGGGAGTACGACTGTAGATATTTTGCTATTTGTGCCAATGAATAGAGTGGAGAACCCCTCTAAAACAAATGTTTCTCTACCAAACCATAAGCATTGAGGAGAGGATGTACCGGATTGCTGCTAGATAAACTAAGCTTCACAGCATTTATTTTATGCTATTTATAAAAATTCTGCTCACGCAGGATGTTGGTAGTATTTTACATTAACTTAGTGCTTAGATCTGACAAACCTGGGAAGCTCAAAAACAGGTGCATGTAATCTATAATCTCCTTCCTGGATATATGTTTTTTGTCAGGATATTGTGGCTTCCAAGGCAGAAGCTGTATAGCTAAACTGGAATTGATTTTATTCAGGACTTATATTCATGAATAACTACTGCAAACAGTTTAATATAAATGTCAGCTAGGGAGAGGATTTCATCTTAGCAGTATTCAGAGGTTAGGACAACATGTCACCAGAGATACTTTGTTAATGGATATATACTTTCCACTCTGCACCATGGCTGCATAAATTATGAGAATTATGAAAAGCAACTCTAACAAATTGAAAAGTATTTCAGAAGGTGTTTATACAGAGCATTAAATGTATCTGAGATATTCAGCAAAGAGAAGGATGCTGTTGGAGTGGGAAGACCATTGAGTTCTGGAAAACAGCTATTTTAAAATTGCAGCCAAAATTTGGATCTTGCAAAGCCTCCACTGCAGTGAGTTTCTGCCTCAATTACTAATTTTCATGTCTGAAATCAACCTTGCGTGGTTCATTCTCATGAACGTGAGAAAAATCAACACCAAAAAAAGGAATGGTTTATTTTTAAGTTCACCTAATGATTAATAGCAGTAGGTTGTTAGAGTAAGAGTAATGTGGCTAAGTTGCGGTTGGATTCGATGATCTTTTAAGGTCTTTTCCAACCTGAGCAACCTCTGTGATTAATACTACTTAACTTCAGTGGTACAGTAGGACGTGCCTGACCTGTACAGTTGAAAAAAGCGATGAGGAAACGTCATTCTTTCTTAATTAGGTCTCTTTGCCACGAGGAAAAATGAATGGTAACTTGAAGAAATAGTAGTCAGCCAGCCAAATCACAGAGCAGTAGAAAAATCAGATTCTTACACCCTAACCATTGTGAACTGTAAGAAACATGCATTCACGTTCCAAACTTATTTTTGATAGAGTTTTTAATGAGAATGGAAAGTGAGAAAGTAATCTGTCCTGACAAGAAAAATTGCAATGAGAATATTCTCCTCCTCTTTAAAATCTCCTCAGTGAGGGGGAATATACTTCTGTCTCATGTCCGTGAAGTATGCAGCTCGTGCAGCAGCTTCTCAATAAATTCACATAATCAATCATTCTGCTGGTCAGCTCTCCATTAGGAAAACGACTGCGCTGAATCATCAAATCACCTGGCCTGCCTTCAAGCTGCCCTGCCACGACTGCTGCTTCCCATTTGGTTTGTAAAACACATAGCTGCATTCTCCAGTGGGCAAGGAGTAATTAGGAAACAAGCACGAACAATCACAAATAAAAGCTAAGCAAGCCTATCTAAACGACAAGATTTTAAATCCATAAAGGCACATCCATTAGCAAAACCATCTCATTTCATTTTTTTCTCTCTGTAACATTCCAAAAACCAGCCTGCTCTTGGGCAAAGATGCTTGGACCTTACTGTTCTATCCATCTCCTTGAAGCTGTAGGGATGTCCTGGCTGTTCCAGGCTGTGCTAGGACACTGGTACATCCCACAGTCCCTCAACTCAATGGGATTTTTTCCAACCTCCTTGCCCAGATCGCAGGGAACTCCATTAAGGAATTCTCTGTTCCCAGAGAGCATTTCTATTCTTAATGAACCCCGTCAGAAATGTGGCTAATGATTTTAATTCCACACGAGCAGCATTTTTTAAGCTTTCTAGTGTTTTCTTGCTCGTGTGCCTAAAATATGCCTGGGAGATATGTGAGTGTGAAAGCATCGTGTTCTGTTCCTGGCTTCTCTACTGCCTATTTCATCAAGCATATAAAAACAAGTTCATACTTCCTTAAGAACTAAAAAATACACCTTTTTTTTTTTTTTTTTTTTCCTTTTCCTTAATACAGCACCAACCATTATTAGCTTTTGGTAAGCAGCAGGTGATTAACATGCATTGCTTCCAGGTGATTACATCAGAGCTTATCTTCATACTGACACCATTGTTACCACTGCACATGGATATAACAAGTTCTCCTTTCTATGTTTAAAAAAATAATGATGGTACCATGGTGTTTTACAGTTGCAGTTCCTCTTTCTCTTCCTGTCTTTCTACATCAAGCCCCGTAGGAAGCAATCATTTCTATGCAAATGTTGTGTAATAGAAATATAACTTCTCCATAACCTGCCTTTCCTTGGGGAGATCAATCTGCTGTCTGTTTCCAAGCAGAGCACTAAGCTGCAAAATTTTATGCTATTAGTGGCCTTCTGCATCATTTACGTTCTCATGTATCTCTTCTGATTTGTGCACACTATTAATTTTGGAGGAGCAATAATAATCTTGTTTATGCAGAAACCTAGACTTTGCAGATTCAATAATCTTGAGGTAGCTGGTGCTAACACCACAGAGACCACATCCACTATGCCATCTTGTCATGTGATCTCTTGAAATACTCTGAAAGATATGTTTAAAAGAGACGACTGCTAGGTGGGAGATAGTAGGAGCAGTTAATTGCAAAGTGCTCCATATTTCCTGATCTCTCTGTGGATTGTCAAGGCTACAGCACCCTGTGACCATTTGGGGCTAAAGTATGAGAAAGTAGTGAGCATTGTGAGAGGTCACTGCATTTTTTTGAGCAGGAAAAGTTTGGATCGAGCAAATATCCTGCTCCTTCTATGCTGCAGGGCAAGTGGTAGGAGGACTGGGGCTACCAGGGCCAGATCTCTCTGTAGTGACCATGGAATGCAGGGAGCTCTGTCTGAGGATGGCAGCACTGCCAGTGGGATCTGGTGTATGACCCTTCTGTATTTGTGCCCAGTTACCTTGGGCAATGTGAGGCCTTTCTATGTTCAGAACAAGTGTATCAATAGCTATTTCCAGTACGCCTGCATTATTTGCTTTTAGCACATTTGACAGTAATAGTGTAAATTTGATCTTTCCTCATCTTGAAACGTTACCTTATCAAGAATGCCCCGAAGAGCTTTGCCTCTCTTAACTTCAATTGTGTGTAAAGTTTCTTGATTGCCTTTCATGTGCATGGACCTGGAAGTAGCCTTTTCTGCAGCTGCTGCACACAAGCAGAAAGCAGTTACCTGGGCGCTTTGGAGGAATGGCCCTTCAGGTGACAATCTAATCAACAGGAGTGACCAATAACTGCACAAAGTTATTGTAATTCAAAGGAAACAACTCCTGCCACAGGAGCATTTTCATGCAAGCAGCCATAGCTCCACAGTGGGCTTTGAAGGGTGAGAGGAGTGGAAGCGTGGGATAGTAATGGACTTTCTGCCTAGCAAAGGACAATCCAGAGAGAAATTGAGGCTGTGAAAGCTAGTTCACAGCATAATTAATGAACTATCTAAATTAAATAATTTCTAGCTCACTTCCTGATATAGAAAATGGTTTTGAACACAGAATATTACATTTCCCTTAATGATGCTTTTAATGGCCAGAAGCTACAGCTTTTGCTAGATGCACACTTTCCAAATGTGACCCAATTTGTATTCATACCAAACTGATAAAAACAGGAGCGTTTATGTTCAGGATTATCATAGTACCTTCAGCAAATCAACATGTTTTTGCCCTTGTTTCCAGTGGCAGAATCCAGCCTCCTGAATACACATCTCCTTATATCAGCAGTTAGGGATCTAACCCTTACAACCACCAGCAATGCTCAATTCTCAACCAAAAAAAAAAAAAACAAAAAAAAAACAAACAAAAACGAGTTGTTCCTCTCCATTTCACATGGTTGTTTGGAGAGAAAGTGCAAGAGAACTCTTGAAATCTTGCAAACAGGTAGATACAGGTGTTGTGTCAGATAAAATATAGCCATGAAAGTAGAGACCATGGCAGATTCTGAGCATCAAGCTTTTTTACAAGTCAAGTACCTTTGTGACAGGAAGACATGATGAACTGTTAGCTAAGAATAAAGTAATTAAATGCTTCATCTCTTCAGAAAATTTAAACAATTGAACAAAGTCTGTCTGAAACATAAAATTTCTTTCAAACAAGCATTGCCAAAGGTAATTGCATGGAGATTCCTATTTTTCATAGTTTTAGTGTGAAAAATAATTAACTGCACACACAAAAATAGTAAAACAAACAAACAAACAATGCCTGTTGTTGTATTTCACCTGGACCTGCTCATCACTCATTCTTGGGGATGTTCATGAAACCAAATGCATTGCTTCTGGTTAATGAAGCCTTTTAGCCTCTCCCAACAGGCAAATCCTTCCATTAATAACCTGCTCTTATATCTAACAAAAGATTATTATATTTTCCAAAGACAAAACAAAGACGAAAGAAATCAATGCAAAAAAAAGAGAAGTAATCCCTCCACTAAACAAATAGAAATAAAGCAAAACAATGCAAGAGTCAGCAAGTGGGAGCCAAATCTCCATCCTGTTGTGGTTTCTTGGTTCTGCAAGTGCCCCTAGGTTCTTACACTTTGTCATTACTGTTCTGTTTTGGATTTCATTTTGCTTCTTAATGTATTTATATGCCAAAATAAGACTTAGGCTGCTAAATCTGCATATTCTTCAGTCAACTTGGATACACTGTTTTCTTGGTGCTGACTTACCAGAGACTTGTTTTAAGGAGAGCTGCGATCACTGTTGGGGCTGCAGTTGGATGTACTCCCTTTTTCAAACTGGGAAGAATTGAGTCCTGATCCATTTGTGTTAGAAACAGTTGGAAGTGTGCTTTTATAACCTCGTGGGGATTTAAATACATTAGCCTAATTAAAATTGTTGTTTTATTTGTTTTGGTAGGCACTCCCTTTCATCTGCATGATAATGATTTTGCCTCATGACTTCAAGAAGTGTCTGTGGGTGGAAACAGTGAGTGATATATCCATATAATGAGGCTCTAAATGACTACAAAAGACTTTACATCGCTGTGAATCATCCATCTGCAGTGCTGCATTATTCAGAAATTAATGCAACCCTATAAATGAATAATTATTTAAATGTACTTTTAGAAATTGTTAATGCTCCAGCATTATTTCCTTCTCTACACAATCAGAAAATTGATTATGACTATGACTAGACCTATGTTCTTCATTTAAGTTATGTAATGGTAATGTAAAAAAAATGTCCTGTGACAACAATGAGAATAGAAAGAGTTCCAGGAGACTAACACTTGGTTTATAATTTTCAGAATTCCCTTGCTAAATTCAATTGAATTCAGAGGGTATTAGCACCAAAAATCCTCCTAAAAGTCTGTAGGCTCTAAAGAAAATTGAGTTACTACTGAAATTAATGAAAATGATGAACCTGTATGTCAAATATCTCAGAATAACATACCCATGGAAAAGGTTTTGCTTGCTTATTTGTTTTTTCCTATTATCTTTTTTATAAACCAAGTGATCAATGGAATCATTAAACAAGGAGTCACATGAGAAGTTGAAGTAACACGAACTCATTTCATAAGCGTTAGTTTGAGGATGATGTCTCAGGGTGGTTACGTGATAAACAAAACAGGGTGAATGCAACCAGAGCCTTTAAAACAGTGGAATCTATAAAGGGCATGGATCTTTAATTTTACAAAGCTAATAGCATTATCTCTTTGTTAAATTGAGACAAGATTGGTAAAGAGATTCCAAAGGCAGGGAGTTGTCAAATGTGTAAATTGAGACAAAAAAAAATGGAGATCACTGCCATATACACCTTCAGAAACCAGGATGAAGTCAATGTGACATTACAACATTGCCCATCATGTCCAGAAAGGATGTTAGGGCACAGTAACTCAAGCTCAGCTCCCCATCCTAGCCCTGGAAAGCTAATTCTGTTACAATAACTGCAAATGTACTGCGTTTTTTAAGAGGGTGTGACCAAGAGCAGAGCTGGGTATATTCATTTATACAAACACCAAGAAAACAACATGTGAGCAGTGTGCTTGGGCACATGTTTTAAACCAGGTACTATATAAACTACAAAATGCTTTTCTGGTTAAGTCATAAAAACAACTTTTAAGAAGAAAACCGAATAAAAGAATTTGGTGGTTTTTTTTGTTTTTTTTTTTTTTTTTTTTTTTTTTTTTTGCAATAAAACAAGTGTTATCTACTAATTCGCTTCAGCAAGGTTGTTAAACAAAGTTTCTTTCCTGTGCATAAATGAAAGTATGAAGGACGGACAAATGTTCAGTGTTTTCAATGAAACTGGATGCTTAAAAGAATATTTGGCTGCACAACGAGGGTTCAATAAAGCCATCTTCCGATAGCATTGTTTTATATCCTGTAAGTCCCTACTAAATTACTGTAAATTATTGATGCTGTAAAGTGCATGAACCCTGCTGAGGCTACAGTCATTGAAGTCCCCTTTATTAAAATCACTGCCACATGAGCAGAATTGAATTTGTATTGGAGATATCCTAAAATATTGCTACCAGCCTATCAGGCTGCTATAGCTTCCAATTTCATAGAGTTTGATAAACTCTCTAGTATATACTTTTGTTATTAACTAATTCTACTGATAAACTGTGATCCCGACATTTTTCTCCACAGATGATTTACTAGGCTGAAAACAATATTGCCTGTCCTAATTCATCCTAGCCAGTGAATCTTTATCAAAGGAATTCATGAATGCTGGGACTGTGCTATTAGCTCAGCCTTTCCTACAAGACCACCCTGCAATGCAAGTCATTTTCAGAGGAACTCAAAGGGAACTGCCCAACATTCGCCATTCACCTGCTGTTTCAGTTATGAAGTCACTCAGATAACACCACAGACAAGCCTTTGACAGTATTCAGACACACACAAAAAATGATCAAAACTGTTTGTTAGCTGCAAAGGAATATTCCTATTTCTGCAACTTGTTTACTTGTATGGAGTCAAACAGAATTTCTCAAGACTATTTTCCAAGATTATATGTTTTCATAGGTGGTAGAGATGCTAGAATTTCAGTTTCTTTATAGATTTTAAGGAAGATATGCCTGTGAATCAGTTAAGAATTTTTTCCCCCTTTCAAGATGGAAAATATTAAATCTCAATGTTAAATATCAGCCAGCTACTGGAAAACAAGTTTCTCATATAGGATGAGATGTTCAGTGTTTCCTCTCAAGCTAACAGAACATTTATACTAACAAAATCAGAATGGTGGCCATTTTTTAATCAATTCTATTTTTTTTAAGATACTTTTTTTCAAATGTAACTTTATCTATTTTCTAATTACAAGTAGTGGTTTCTAAAATGATCTGGAAAAGTGGCTGTTACAGTGGGCATAAACAATGAGCCCAACTCATTCGTTGCTTGCTGTGCACACACACTGATGGAACATAACTGGTCCATTTTGCACTGCCCTGATCTTCATCATTAAAGCTGGTAAATTCAAAATAATTTCATATTGCTTGTTTTAAAAAATTCCAAGTCCCAGTTCTCAAGATCTGATCTCAAAAGGTCTAGGAAATGCTTTATCTCAAACTTACAACATTAAACAGGAATTACCACGATTCATAAATTATTCTCTTTTGGATTTTCAAGACTGACAAATGTGCCAACTTTTCAATTTAATTAGGGAAATTCTCTGTAAGAGATGTATTTTAGTCAAGTTTTGTTCTCACCAGTCTCACTTCAAGTTCCATCCTTTACACCACACTACTTGTTCTCTTGGAAATTGTCTCATGTAGATAACACAAAATGTTTCGTTTTGAGTATTTACATTTATCTTGAAATATGCTTTCAACTTCTCTTGTCTGGCAGAGAGAGCCATCACTCTTCGGAGCCTCCTGAAGGAGTAGCTTCCTCAAGCACTGGAGTTAAAGGACATGAATTCATCACTACACAACTACCTCTTATCAGTATTTCACCTCCCACCTCTAGGCCTGAAATTCTGCCATTGCATTTCACTCACAGACATATGCAACACAGGAAGACCAATTAAAATAGGGGCAGAGAAATAATGAGGGAGGGATAAATAAATGGATAAGCTGAATGTTCAAAGTCACAAACTCTATATGGCGTTTCTTAACCACAGGTTTTTGAAAGCAATCATCTTTTGGGTAGAAAAATGTCAGACATTAAACTTTAATTACTTCTTCTCCATAATTTTCTGCAAGACCCTGAAACAGAGAAGTTTGAATCCTCACTCAATGGCTTGCGAGTCTTAAGCATGGATTTACTGCTGTTGATTCATAATATAGTAGCCCCGGAGAAATAGACCAAATTGATTAAAATTACCCATTTTTACTGCATTGTATTGTAATGAATTTTCCTCTAGTTGAACAAATGACACATTAATGCAATCTAAAGTTCTCCTATATGAAGAATCAGAAGCAGGAAAATGGAAGAACGATTTTGAACTTAACATGTGCTGCATATTCTAATTAGAGCTGCAGTTGCAAAAATGATGTTCTCCAAATTACAACATTGGGATGTAAACAGCCTCAATATATGTACTGCTGTAACTGCAGTGAAACTGCAATATCCAGAATGTACATGATAAAGTACATTATTCTGATATGATTCATTTTCTAGTTAGGGATTCATTTGGAGAGTCTCTTATATTGAGTCATGGAATATGCAAAGGTTTGAATTATTAAATTTGAAGAAGTGTCATTTAAGTCTAGTTATAGAATTCCAAAAATATTTTTTAAAAAGGATAAGAATTTTTAACACGGATAAAATAAAATACCTACACAGGCTGTAATGAACACAGACACGTCAATTCTATTCATGTTCTTGATTGTGAGAAACTGAGTAAATTAATGTAATGACCAGGCACTGGATTTTTCCCTGTTTTCCCTGTTTCTTGGTTTTCAATGATTATAATGCCTTAGAATTTTTGAACTACTGTAGCTTAAGTTTTCTAAAACTTAGCGAGAAACAAGTGACATTTAAAATATGATTTATTACATTCTTAAATTATACACGCATTACTCTTACAAATGGTGTCTGGGAATTGCTAAGCCATGGCCTGAACCAATGATTGAGCACCTGGTGAAGGGACACAGCCAGACCTGGGAGCACAGGTGAAAGCAATTCATCTGTATGACTGGAAAAGGTAGAACCAGGTTCCAGCCCTCCCCAAGCCTCATTTAAGGGCTGTCTGCCACAAGGGAAGGACCTCTATCTGTAGATTCTTCTTTTTGGAGTATTTGATAAGCCCTGATCCTTGGGATGGGTAAGTAAATCTTTCTTCAACTAGATTGTGACCATCGTCTTTTTCTGGATGGTCTAGAACTGGTTATTTGCTCTTGCCTTTCCCTATGACTGCTGAAACCACAAGTAATAGAGTTTCTGTCATTGTGGGTAACTATGCAGGCAGGTATGTTAGTGTATTTTCTGGGATCTACAGATTTTGGTGAGAAACCCTTTTGATGTAATGTGGTTTTGCATATTCTAAACCCAGTTATCTAACTCAATAGGTGTCTATGAGAAATTATTGAAAATCTTTCCTTTTTAAAAACCGTTCAGTTGTTGAAAAGAGCACAGTTACTTAATAGAAAGAATTTTCAAACATTGATGCTGTGACAGGTGGGTATGGATTGAATAACAACTCAAGTCTAGAGAATGAGACTAAGGGCATGTTGAAAGCAAGTGTTTTTGAAGTATTATTATATGGAAATAAATGTTAGTTCTATTCCCACACATACACAGCTTCACAGGTGAAGTTTCACCATTACTAAATGAACTGGGATGATGTTGCTATAGTATTTCTAATGATTCCTATAAGCTTCTGCTTTATTTTATGAGTTCAGACTTCGAAAGCTAACAAACAACATTCCCAATTAACTCATGTTTTAGGGGAAAGGCTGTCATGGCTTCACCTGTACAGCTGCCACCAAAGGTGAGCACCAGCTCGCTCCTCCAGACACAGCCACTTCTGCAGACCTGCAAGGTGAGGGACTGGGAGCCGATGTACCCTCCTGCTTTGATAAATAAACCTTGTAAAAATGTTCTGGTAATGGAGTCCATGGGCCAATTTCAAGTAAATCTGATATCTGAATAAAGACCTAACGAGTATTTCCTAAAAATTTCCTACTATAGATAGCCCAGGGAGAGAGCTCACACCTGTTGCCCTTTCAGTGCATGCATGGTGTGAACTCAAAGCTTCCTCTTTCATTTGAACAGAACTGTTTCCTAAAGGTTTGTAAAATAACAGAGTTTGTAAAAGTGAAAATGTGGTTTTGTAGTCCAATTCCTTGATCTGACTGAGCACAGTGTTCTTTATCTTAGTCATATGCATTTCCTTCCTAATGCTGTCATCCTTTTAGTACTTCTCAAGATAGCTCTGTGAGATGTCTCTGGATTGCTTCTCGTTATTCTCACTTTTCTGTAGGTTATATTGAAAGATACACTCTTCATTTTACTTTTTTGGTCTTTCTTTTTTTTTTTCTTGTTATCAAGCTTATGGCTACCTTTACTTTTCCCTGGTAAAACTTAGCAGCAGAAGGTAGAAAGAAAGAATTAAATTGTTCCAATTTTGCAAAAGTAGGGGTTGAGGAAAAAGAGAAAGCAGATTTTGAACAGTTTTATCCTAATAACTACAGATCCCACTGGGGAATTTCTGTAGCAACCAGCGTGTCACTGCCAAAATATTCTGCAGGAAGGGATTATAGGTATATGCAGAGATAACATAATCTTCATATAAATCAGTTAAATAGTCAATCAACCAAGAGACACAAATCCATAGGAATCCTGGCTTCATTAGTTTCACTGCTCATACAATGACTTGGATTTTTTAATGGTGCTTTAATCCTGTTAGGTTTCAGAGGCAAAGCAGTTATGAGATTGAACTAGAATCTATTCCTTTTTATGCATCGTTAAACAACTCCAAAGTGAATTAATTATATCTGATCAACCCACAGAAGGCAATGAGGCCATGAAAGGTGCAAGTTAGGAGTTGCAAAACATTTATTACTGATGACAGAGCACCCGAAAGAAAACTCTTTGACTTTCAGATCCAAGTGTGAGCTAAAGATCTAAGCGTGAGTTAGCAGGGCTGGTTTTACTGCAGTAAATCTTTCACTTTAATAAGTGGCTACATTTGAAGTGCGAAAAATGGAATGTAGAATGCCATGATATTGTTTCAGTTCTTACAGTGCCATTCCTGAGCATGAACCTATGACTTCCCTTTGTTGCTTCAGGTTTACCACCCAGCTCCATTCCCACAGGACTGGAGGGTGTATACAGTGCCCAGGATCTCAGGAGCCCCTAGTCCATCTGGGTGGTGACCAAGGCAGAGGTACTTGGCAAAGGCAGAGGTCCCAGCCATGTTAGCTATCACAACCTCTTGCAAGCTTTCAATACATCTCACCAGGAGCATGGTGGCTCTCACTCCCAGTACTGAAGCCTTAAAGATAACTAAGTGGAGGCATACTGGAAAGAATATATGGCAGTTCTGTAAATTCAACTGTTCTAAAAGATGATAGAATTGTCCCTCAAATTCTCTCTCTTCAATAAGAGTGAAAGGACTGGCACGTTACTGCTAACTGCTATTATTCACAGACTTTCACCTCTCCAAATGTCAAGTACTATGAAGAATTCGTCTGAAGTTAATGGTCCTCTTCTCTTTTGTAATATTAAGCATTAAAGCAGGCCTAAAGCTAACATAATGCAATCATCAAGCAGATTATCTTCTCCAGATCCTTAGCATTTCCCAAAGTTATATCAAGCATTTTTAATCCCTGAAATAATAATTCCAGTACTTGATACTGACAGAAAATATTGAAAGTAAGTTATTTTGTGACACTGATTACAACTATAATCAACAAGAATGTGTTCCCAAAGGTTTTGGGCACTGTCATGGCCTTCCTCTGTACCTGTTCTATCAGCTCTGCATCTTTCTTCTGCTGAGGGCCCCAGTCTGAACATAGTACTGCAGGTGGGGTCTCACAAGGGCAGAACAGAAAGGAAGAAAAGAGCTTGGTCCACCCTCACCTTGAATGCCTCCAAGAACTTGAAAAAACAGCATCTATCTTAAACATTCTCAAATAATGCAACTTTAAAGGAATATGCGTTCTTTTAACTCTATTTCTGTTAATTCCACTGATTATTTTTTTATTATTATTATTATTATTATTATTATTATTTTGTGTGTGTGTTCTTGTAACTGTTGCTAAAATTCTACTTAATATTGTTGGATCCTGAATGATCTGTGGAATTATTTGCTCTCATCTGGATGTGGCTCTGGGCAGCCTGGTCTGGTGGTTGGCAACCGTGCACATAGCAGGGTTCTTGAAACTAAGATGATCATTGCAGTCCTTTTCAACCCAGGCCATTCTATTATCTGTAGATCTTAACGTAAATAAAAGAAAAATATATATATATATATATACAGCTATTACTGGATTTAGTTTAAGTGATCTTGAATGTGTATTGGTATGGTGCAAGGTTCATTGACTATTCAGACTTTTTCTTGAAACAAAATTGGATTATTTTTTTTTCCTCCCTTAGGCTAGGAGTTTTATTGTGCTTGCTGGTGAGAAAAGCATAAATGATTTTCAATGGTTACGGTGTTTGTGCTTGCAGGGCCTCTTCTTACAAAGAGGGTGGGGGGGGAAGCATCATTAATTGGTTAATCTTGTATAAATGACCAAACTGTGCTATTTCTGTAGTTGTCTAAACAGATGCTAATGACAAGGCATTTCAGTATTTCTGGGAGAATCAATAGTTTAAAAGTAGAAATTGTGGTTTTCTGCCAGAATTAATGAATCTGCTCCTCTAGAGGTCAGGATGTCATCTGCAGTGCAAGCTGTAAAAGAAACAATGTCTCAGTGCATTTGTTGAGCTACAGTGTTGATCTAGAGCAAATATTAAGCAGGCAAGTGATCAAGAGGTTAAAAAGTATAGAGACGAGTACAAGGCAACAAATGTCCAACTTAGAGACAGCAGAGCAAAAAAAGAGGCAACAAACCTTTACTGTGACAGGAATAATGAAACAAAGTACTTCAGATCCCAACTGGTGTGGGTTTGTTTTTTTTTTTTTTTTTTTTTTTCTATAACTAGCCCACTATGAAAGGCATAAGGGTAATGGGAACAGCTCATTTCCAGTGCTGTCCTCTATTTCACTTTGCATCAACCCCAACAAACCCTCCAGGCCTTCTCTGCTCCTGGATCTCATTTGCACCCCGTTAGCCAGCACAATGATTCTGCTGCAACTCTCGAGCAGCCCCCAGTGGGGTTGGTTACCAGAATGCGGTGCCCATGCTGGATGGCAGCTTCTCACCACGCTGTGACTCCACGTCCCTTAGTTACAGCCTGGAATTCAATCCCCCTAACTTCACAACAGAGTTAATATGGAACAAAGGAAAGGGATCCCAAAACTGGGACTGCATTGCATGGTATATGAAGGTTTTGTGGCTGAGCCCTGTATATTATTTTCCCAAGAGCTACTGTTAAATTAAACAGTCTAGCATATCTAACTGCATAGACTTCCAGAGTCACTGGCTACTCTAACTGGGATTCTAAATGCATTCCTTTGTTTTAAAGTATTCTTCGAACTTCCTGTAAATAAAAATTCCCCTTGTCTTCAGGCATGTTTTCCCAAGGTTTCAGAGCTCTAATTATTATGAGCAATATCTTCATGGTCTCCTGCTAAATCTCTCAAAAAATATAACCAAAAAAAAAAAAAAAAAAAAATCTATTTTGAAAGTTTCTTTGAACTTCATAAGTCAATGATTCCTTATATAACTGCAATAAAAACCTCTGGGAAAGAACCTATTATGAGCACAGTGTCAGCAATTTTAGCTTATTGCAGGTGGCTTGCTCCCCTTTCCACATAACTGTTTAATGAATTCAAACTAAGGATTGTATAATTTCATAGCCAATAGCAACCATAAGCTTTTACTGGGGGGTTTTTAAGCTGAGATTACAGATCTAGTTAGTGAAGGAATTTAATGAAGAAAATAATTCCTAAATGCAATTGGCTTCTGCCACATCAGCACCAGAGCACATCCTCCAGATGCTGCTGCTGGGAATCTCCAGCACCTCAGCCCATGGTGGATGCTGATTTCTGCTGTCCAACAACTGGATATTTTTTATTGTTGTTTGTGTTGTTTTTAATTTCTTACCCATTTTGCAGCCATTTATCCTTAACCTTCAAGACAGCTCTTGCAGGCAGGGTTCTCTGTCCTCCCTTCTTTCTGCCCTTCACTCAGCTCTGATACAAACATTAGCGCTCCCCTGTAGAACAGCAGTTGGCAATAAAACTGTTTATATCCCTCTGCTGTGCCCATTCACTGGTCAAAGTGTAATTGCACTAAGGACTGTAAACAGAATAAAACTGAAACAAAGCAGCGCTCCATCTCTCTTTCTCTCCCTCCATGTTACAGCAATCCCATTTGTGGGATAATAATGAAAAAGAGCCAACGAAAGAACTGAAGTGAGTATAGAGTACAAAAATACACAGTTCTTTGCTCATGTTACAATACCACCGTGGGCTTTAGTATCAGTAAGAAGAGAAAAAGATCTTTCTACAGTGTGAATTGCAACCCTCTCCCTTTCAAAACGGTTTTGATAACCATCAAGAGCAATGAAAGAAAGTAGCAGGGTTGAAGTTTTGATGTAACATTTCAGCCTTCTGTTTTCAGCATGACTTTCAACTGGGAGTGTTTCTGTGTGAAATTTCAGTACTAGTTGTTAAAGATTTCACATTTGATGCAAAGCATAGATTTACTACTAGGTATCGATGCTGGAAATCTTGCATGCTTCTGGTGACCTTATGCTTCTATGAATTTAATTTTTATTTTTTTTTTATACAGTTTTGACATTAGTGGACTAGAAGGATTGAAACAGAATCATAGAATTTCTCAGGTTGGAAAAGGCCTTGAAGATCATCAAGATTCTTGGAGGAAGATTTGGTTTGTATCCTATGGTCACACTACACCAAATAACGAATCTTTTGCTCAAACAAAGTGATTAACACCTACCATCTACTGACACATCTTCCCACAACAGATATGTAACAGGTCGAAAATACTGTGACATATGTAGCATCAGTGTTGGCACTTTGCTTTCCAAATAATACCAGAAAGCAATTGAAATATATGCTCTCCAATGGGAGAGAACAGATTTAACAAAGTACAGTGTTTTTCATTTGGCTACGGTCTAAACCAAAATTCTGAGCACTGCTGCACTGGATGGGCTCTGAGAAGCAGCAGGAGACTCCACACCATCCCCATACACTCCTGGTTTCAGGAAATTCCCTCCAATCAGGGAGGGATTTTAGAGGGGACAAAGGAATGAGTCATGCCAGATTCAAGCACCTATGGCTGCAAGTCAGAAAAGGAGATTAAAGCAGAGTAGCTGCTACACACCAGCTGCTCAGTGGTCTGCAGAGAACTGCTCCTCTGAGCAGCACGGCTACTTCCCTGTGTACGATACTTTCTAGATCTTGGAACATGTTGTGCTCACAGTATGAAAAGGAAAAAAAATTATCTGTATTAGTCATAGGTAGCTGAGTGCCATCTGTTACCCAGCCTGCAAGTGAACATTCACCTCAAACTCTTTGATGACTACAGTTTGCCTTCTGGAGGAGGTACTACAGGGGTAAAGCCTCGCTATGGAAATTGGGAGTTTTGTTGTTTCCTTTTGGTTAGCTCTATTTGTTCTAAGAATTATAATTGCCTTTTAATGTTTTAATTATGTAGACTTTTGCTTTTTACTGGGAAATCACAGTATGTTTCCAAAAAAGAAATAACAAAAAAGCATTTTTCTTGGGGGGGAAAAAAAAAAAAAAGAAAAAAATCAGTGTCCAAATCAAGAACTGCTTGATATCTGCTTTCTATGCTATTAGGTTTATGCAAATTGTATCTGAAAGTTATAGGCCTGCAGCATCTGGCCACTACCTCCAAAATATTCTGACTATAGTGAATCATAGTGTAGCAAAGAAATATTATCTCTTATTCACTGGTATCTTTCAAATGCCCCAATACACCAATAATTATCCATTACTAACTATGAGAACACATATTTTGCACCTTCTTAAATCTGCTGCCTAATTCAACTATTGTCTTTTTGTGACCCTAGAATTTAGCCCTCAAATGAAGTGATTAATAGATAATTCCTAAGTGTGTCTATGACAATAATAAAAGCATTATTTCTTTCATATCTAGGCTATGCTATGCAGTAACATCAGAACAAATGGTCAAACTCCGATAATTTTCTTAACAGACAACTGAAAGCAAGCACTCATAAACATTAACATTTTAATGACTTACATTCTGAAAATGATTTCTGAGCACCATGATGACAACCAGAAAGAGCACACGAGAGATTCCTTCAGCATCAGTATGATTAGCCTCAAATATTGCTGTGTTACATCAACAAGTGTTCATCATCAAATCTGTAATTAAAAAGTAAGAAAACATCACATTCATCTAGGAATATCTGAACTGCTTTGAAACTGGAAATCTTGTTTTGAATCAGAGTTAAACAGGAAACCCATCCCACCCAAGAATTTGGCTTGTCTGTTTTTTCTCTTCGTTTGTTTCATAATCAACCCACTGTCCTCCCACAGTGTAGGAATAGATTAACTTGAGCTAAAAGAGTGCCTGCATATTTGCATAATATTGGCCCTGGAGGGGAAAAAAAAAACAAAAACAAAAAAAAACCAAAACACTAAGGACTACCAGGTATAAAATGAAACAAAAAAGTAACATGTATTTCTTGGCAGTTTTTCAGCATTCTTGTGTTTAAGACATTGACCTGTTTTCCAGATTTTTTTTTTTTTTTTTTAGCTCTATCTGGTAATCCTTAAACCCAAACTGAAAGACGCTTATGGTTCAAAATGAAAAATTCACTTGGGTAGAATGGATTCTCAAATACCTGGCAAGACTACAACGTGTTTCTCATAGTTAATTTTCACACTGTTGTAGCTCACTTTGGTTTCTACAGTCACTGCAGCATTTAGCAGTAGACTCATTACTAGGAAAATTCTCTCAGATCTCTCTCTTGTTTTCATCTGTGATATCTTTTATGCTCTTGATTAGTAGGAACCTCAGAACTTTAAAAAACAAAAATTCATTTAGGGATTTCTACTTAGAAAGAGAACTTGGTAAACATGTGAGGAGGACCACACAGCTGTATAAGAAAAGTGGAGAGGAAAAATTAATTATGCCAAGTTTCACTAATGAACTGATCTCTCTAAATGTGATTTACCACTCAAACTCTTTTTTTCCCCATTTTTAGCATGTATATTTGAACACAGTACTTTTTTTTGGTCTGTGTTATGTTACATTATGGCATGGTTTGTTTTATTACATAGAAAAATGTCTTCTGGGATACAGGTGGTAAAATCCAGGCATGTAAGGGGTTGTAGAGGAACTGCCATATTCACTGTAATAGTTAGTATTAAAAAAAAAAAAAAAGCATGGGGAGATGACTTAGCATATATTAATCATCATTGTTAAGAATTATGCCTATGTAGAAAATTGGGATGATGTGACACTTAAACTCTAGCTGCATCATTGCAGACATAATGTGTTTCTCAGATGAAGTGGTAGCTGAGTGCCCAGTTTCACAACATTGCTTTTGTAATGCTAAAAACTTAACTCCAGACATTATTGAGCCAGCCCAAGCCTCCCACTGTGTTCTGGTGCCTTCTTTTCCCTTCTACCCCATTCCCTCTCTGCCAGAGCTGAGTGAGGCAGTGGAATACTCCAACACAACCTCAGTGAGAAAAATGAGTGGGTTGAATAAAAACAGAATCATGCCGAAAAGGGATCTAAGAATATCGCCCGTGCCCAAAGACTCATGAAAATACATGAAGGATTTCCCTTGATATACATTCAGACACAGATTGTGTTTACCTCTCTGGGATATGGAGCTGATTATTCATCATCAGTATCTCATCAGAAACAGAAGTTTCAGTTTCCACCCGCATGTAATGAAAATGATACGATCACATCAGCATATTTTATTATTATTGTTACATCAAATCATCATCCCTAGGTACATATAAACACACTTTTTCTCCACTGAAATAGCACACTAGGTGGCCTCTTTATAAAATAATAAAAACAAAAGTGTTCACAAAGATTTGCGTCAAAAACTATTCATCCATCCAAGGAATAGAATCAAGCAGCATCTCTGCACACTTGTAATAAAATCTGCATGGCTGTCTTGATAGCACTAAGTCCCTTATTAAGTAAATGGAACCTAGCACCAATAAATAGAAACAGTCTGAGGTGCAGTGAGGTATCATACTCTCCCTTGGTGAATCCCCATAGAGACAGAGGAACACAATTTGACAGAATGTCAAATAGAAGTTCGTACTGTCCCGTATAAAGCCTAAAAAGGCCCATGGGACTATCACCTAACATCGAGACAAAAATCAATACATTTGTAGCATTTCACACTGAATTAATCCTTGCACTCCTAACATCAACAGAAGCTTTAAAAGGAGAACTGTAGCTCTATAAAGTTGCCAAGGTCCATGCCTATACCCTTCCATTGCTGGAGCACCAGATCTCCAGTCCTGGATTAGCCTTGAGTAAGAGCAGCAGAGTTGTGTTGATGCAAAGCTGTAACTAATGAGAGGCTTAGGGCAAGGGATTAAAATACATTTGAGAAGTTCATCAAGGAACTAAAATTCATCAATCTCTTGAATCCACTAATAGCAGAAAATCAGACAGGTACAACTGCTCCAGTGAGCATGTCTGCCTCTTCTGACAACCCTCAAAGAGATCCCAACAACTCGTTGTCCTGAACCATCTCACCAATTAGATTAATTGAGCTGAAATTTCAAGACAACCATTGGGAATTAAACTAGCTTTGCTGCTGCATCCACGCTTGGGAATGTTTGTCCAACTCTGACAGTCTCCAGAGAAGTAGCATCTTCAACTGATGTCTGTCAACTGTTTCTGTGTCTTTCAACAATCCGCGTTAAAAGCCCTTCTTCCTAATACTCAGTCAAAATATTCTTTCTTAGAAATTCTTCACCCTACTGCATTGTTACATATTCTTGCAAATACCCTTCACGCATTTGACAGCTGTTCTGCATCATCCTCCAGACGTTGCAGCCACTGTAAAATGCACTAACAATAAAAGCCCTTCTGCCATCGAGCACCAAGCAGCCCTTTCTTTCCATGCATGTATGCATGAGATCACATGCACACACACAGCCTTGAGACCAAGAGTGAAACAAATCTTGTTTTACGATGCAAAGTCTGAGAATAACATTTCACACTTAACAACCCAAGGCACAGGGAAAGCAAAACTCAGGAAATGCTTATGAAATTCTGTCATTTGAAAGCTGCCTACAAAAAACACATAGAAGCATTTCTGAGAAAATTTTCTATTTGGACAGAAGCATTTACTGGATGATCTATTGGGTTTGGTTTTTTGTTGTTTTGTTTTTGTTTTTTTTTCCCATATTCTTTTTTTTTTTTTAAATTACTTTTTTTTAATTTTTGTATCCATATTCATTATTGCACCATCTGTCATTCTAATAATGAAAATAAATAAACTAATGTTGAATTCTAAGACTGTAACACTTAAGTTGTGAACTTGAAAATGTTATTCACCCATCAAGTGCTAAAAAACTTTTCCCATCTCCAGCTATTTAGATTTCCTGAGAATGACAGCTAATGGCATTTGACTGAAGCTGCAAGGAACAGAATGAGGAGCAGTTTGGATTGATAGACAGGACTTTTTGCCGCCCATTTATCTGTATCTTGGGTGTCATAAATATGACAATATATCACCCAATGCCATAAATAAAATCCATCAGATTTTGGAAGAGAATTGTTTTTAGCCCTATTTTGAACTTGCTAAATGTACTTATTTCATTCTTTGTTTTCCTCTCTTAATCAGTTTCCAGTCCATGCAAGTCCATTATGTCCTACTCTGCGATTTCTCTTAGCTTCCTTAATAGCATCTCAAGCTCTTTAAAACCCAAAATAAACTATATCTATCACTTTTCAGTTATCAGTTATTTTGCTGACATCCTGGGGGAAAGGCAATTTCCCTTTTGGGAGCAGAGCTGTTTTTCCCCTTATAATACCACGCTCACTGTAACTCTATAGCTATCTTTTATAGCTAATGTACCAATATTGAAGTGAGACCCATTGGTTTGTAATTCCAGCACCTATCCCTAGCACAGATTCTATAGATAGAGAACAAACAGTTTTCCCTCTGGTTGTCCAGATTTTAAGAATGAGCAAGTTTGGGAAACTCATTCCTAAGCTTCCAAACAGCCCTTGAGGAAGAGTTGCCTCTACTTCAAGGAATGCACACCAGCATTGCTGCCCATTGTATTTGCAGCTTGAATCTCCTTCAACCCTCAGTGCAGCACAGAGCACATGGAACAGGAAGTAGTGTGATTACTACAAAATGATGCAGAACGGATTATTTGCATCTTTAATCAATATTTTAAATGCTAAACAACGCATCTCGAGCACTGATACATGCTGTTTACCACTTTATCCCTGGTGGAGCATAATTATATTTTATATACATGAAAGCAATTTCATTTGTTTGTATCAAGAGATACACTTGTGTAATATTAAAAATAATAATAATGTGCACAATGATCCAGACAGGATTTAAATGTTTTTAACAACTCTGCATTAAATAACACAGCTTTTTATTATTTCAGCGGATGATCTGCATTCAGATTAGAACACAAAATCAGGAGCAGGCTGTTACTCCATTCTTCCTCCTTTACAACTGTTCATTTCAGTATGGTGAAATAAATACGATAAAGGAAGAATTTCTCTCCTGTTTTAAGCCTTCATCTCTCTCTCATTTTCTAAGCATAAGGACAAGAAAATCAAACACAGGGATATCTGCCTTCTACACTTTGACCTCACCGAAGTCCACTGCCATTCTGAGCCACGGGGAAAAAAACAACTCATGAATGACTGCAGCAGGATCACTTGCCCAACAAACAGCCTCTTTGCAGCCTTGCTCCCAGGCCAGCCCCATACAATGTTAGGAAGCATTTATTCTCTGAAAGAGTGGTCAGGCATTGGTACAGGATACCCAGGGAGCAGGAGAGTCGTTATCCATGCAGATATTTCCGATCCAAGCACTGAGGAATATGGGCAGTTGGCATGGGGGGATGGGATGGGACTGGATGGCCTTTGTGTTTTTTTCCAACCTTAATGATTCTGTGAACTGCAGTGGTATAGTGTAGTGGAAATGCTAAGTCAGAAGCAGTGATTGAGCACCTGGTGGGAAGTCAGGGCCAACCAGGGAGCTCAGGTGCATGCAATGTACCTGAGCGACTGTGCTAGGATGCACCTCTTCCCAGACCTCATTTAAGGGTTGGCAGTAGAGGTAGTGTATCCCATTTGGAGATCCTTGTGTACCTGAGGACATAACAGGCCTTCCAAAGGTAAGTAGTTTCTTCCTTTTATTTTTGCACCTGCTGCTATTGCATCTAAGTAGATCCTCACTCACTGCAGCTGAAGACCTCGTTGCTTTACCATCTTGTTATGCTTTCTATTGTGTTACGGGTAGTCACTGCTTCCCTTCTCTCCAGTGTTGGAGTTGGGTACTGAAAGCCAAATTAAAAATGCTGCTCCCTTTGTAGAATTTTGATAGCGGAGCTCTGTAATGACTAAGCAATCAGTTCTGACGTGCAATGCAAATCTGAAGTTAAAAATGTCATTTTCCTGCCAAGCTAATTATGAATCATTAGACTAAAATAAAAGTTCCTAACACCTTTCTCTTTAGCTTTTCAGGGAAAATATGGAAAATTAAGATCTCTTCAGAAAATTGTCACAATGTTGCAGACGTTTGATGACTTTTTTTTTTTTTTTTTTTTTTTTCCCAATTACTCTAGTGCCTGTAAATTATATGGTTTTGTTGTTGCATTTGGAAGTGTTGGAAGTGCTACATGCTAACAGATGTAAATTGCCTGAATGGCTACAAATGTCTTCTGAAGTGTATTAAAACTACCAGGTACATGGATAACACACACTTCATTGGCGCGCTATTCATCAAGACTTGAAAACTAAGAAAGCAGTAATTATATACAAGCCATAATAAACACAGAATTGGTTTGCATGTGTACTTGTGATTAGCTGTATTTTACAAGGTATTCAGTAATTATTAAATTAAATCATAATTAGAGGAAAATACTGCTGAAAGGCTACTCTTCTCCAGCTATACAGATGGACCTAGTATCTCTCCCTAGAAAGATGAGCTGATAGGAGCCTTCAATTAACTTAAATTCAACTGCTTTCTAACTTACTGCATCTATTTGGGATTTAAGAGGATGTTAGCAGTATTACTGAAGCTACAGGATTATTTTTTCTTTCACATCTTATGAAATCCAAAGAGATCATGATGACTTTTTCCCTCTTTCTCTGGAGTCACCCAAGGAAGAATCCTATTTTAACAGGACTGGTTTATTGGTGTTTTTTCTTTTTTAATTAAGGAAAAACACACAAGCAGAAATAGTGAAGCATAATTCCTCCTATTTTCTCACTGAAATTTCTCTGAGCTCCAAAAAAATAAGTTAAATCTCAATGTGGATGAAGGAAAGACAAAGGGAAGATAAAAGGGGTAAGGCAAAGGTGATTTTACATCCAGGGCTGTACTTAAGGTAAAACCTTACGTGGATCCATCTCTTCATAAACACAAATCTTCCAGAGACTGTACAAAAACAGTATTTAACTGCAACACTACTTGCCCATGTTGACAAAATAAAAAAAGCAGTATTTTGAAGGTAATGTTTGTAAAGTCATTGCTTTCACAGCTAATAGATTGCAGCAGACACAAAGATGCTGTACAAGACAGTAAAGCATTTTAACTACGCAACACCAAAATGCTCCAGGTCAGAACTGTAGGGCTAACTTAGAATAAGATCCCATCAAAATCCCCACTGTCGTGACTTACAGACTGGGGAGAAACATCTCAATCAATCCTCCCAGTACAGAGGTACTGCTCCATGGACAGTTTCAAAAAGTTTGCACAGGATGAAACACTTGTCCGTAAGTGGGAGACTTATATTGATGGCCTTGTAACCATTCTGCCCACCTCCTGCCACCAAGAAACATCTCTATGCACCAGCAAAGGAGGAAAGGCTCTACTTATTCTTTTTTCCTCATCACAGATTCACAGGAGGGACTTAAGAATCATAGAATTGCTCAGGTTGGAAAAGACCTTAAAGATCCAATTGCAACCCAAGCATCCAACCATAAAACTGCAACCACGCTGTTTCAAAAATAAAACCTGCATCTTTTCCAAATGACGCAATTAGCATCACTTGTTGACTGGCTTCCTTATGATATATGTGAACCCATGTTCTACGCAGTATTCTTTGTGAAGTTCTTTTCTTACACTCATTCCCAGAATGAAATATTTTGATAATAATCTCAATAATTCCTTCAGGATTACTCCCCAGAGAGAACTGTGCAAGGAATAGGATGCTGCATGTTTCAAGGCATGTGCACACTCCACAGAACCCTGGACATCCTCATGGCCTTCCTTCCCCATTTCGATTCTGTTCTAGTGATATTCTTTTGACTTCAACAGTATTGATGCAAAATAATGGAAATTGCGAACCAAATACTGTATTATTTACACTGAAAGCAAAGTATTAGTCAGTTTAAATTGCTTCAAATTTGATTATAGGAGATAAAATAACTTTTCTAGTGCAGGACTACAGACTACCAACAAAACATCTCAATGAATGTAATGCAGATGCAACTGCTGTGAGACGTTACAGTAAGTGGGGACGTAACATGTGCTGACAATACACTTAAAAAACTAATTTTCTTTCTCAAGAGAGATAAGCCATTCCAGATTTCCTTAATTTCTCGGTTAGCTTCAAGTATAACACACGTAAGTATTAGTAAGACTGTTTTTTTTCTTTCCCACTGTCAGTTCACATTTACTAATTTATAAGAAATAGTTTACCTATGTTTAAATGGAAATTACCTGACTCAAACCCAAGCTTCAGCATGAGCTGCTGCCAGGCTAACCAATGGGAGCACAACAGTGGCTGGAAACAAGAAGCAGCTACCTACAGAAATCCCTTTTATCGTGCTATACCACCTCCTTGTTCTCCAGCATAAATTACCTGTAGAGATTGTATTAAGTGAATTTCTGGATACCATATTGAAGAATATTGGCAATTTCATAGTGATTTCACAGTGCTATACGCTTATCACAGCAAAATCCAAAGTGTTTCTTTTCTACAATTGAACTTCATTGCTCCTTAGTTTGTAGTTAGTCACTATGAAAGTTTAATCAAAGTCTCAATTTCTTCTTCCTCTTTTAATGTAGCCTAGTCTGAACTTGGCCAAGAACATGGGAGGCTGAGAGGACAATTCAGAAGTGCTACCCATTAGCAACTTATATTTTCATGGAGTACCTTGAATGGTTTGGTTTTGGAAGAGGAAATATATGAGTGATTAAGCACGTTCTTTCGTGTTTATTTGTATGATAAATTATTTCACCTGCACATGGGGATGTCTGTGCTGAGATGTCAAAGGAAACTACTGTTCAAGTAAGTAAAAATTTAACTGAAAGGTATTAATGTGATCACGTAAGCATTGCAAAATATCAGTAAGAAAGGATGATGTGGAATCTTTTCAAAAGAAAAAGCGTAATGATGATAGCGAGAATGGGAAGAGAAATCTTCTAAGGCAATAGCAGAATTGAAGGCAGACTTTCATGTGACACGCTGCTTATGCTGGGTTCTGACCTGCACTGAAGTGCAATTCCAGGTTCCTATAGAACTTAAAAGTAACACATAAGACACCTGGTTTCAGTACGTAAATGTTAAACAATACCTTTTTGCATTAGCAACTTTTGGCCTGAAGACTTCAATCTCTTTGTATTGACTGGAAGTATACTAGATTTTCTTCTGATTACCATAATATTTTTTGGATGAGAAGGCTACTCTTAGAGCTGTTAACTTGGATGGTTATTTGCTCCATACATATGAAGTCAGACTGATCATTACAGAGCTCTGCTATTTCAATCCAATTCATTCCTATTTTCCCTTTGTTTTTTTTTTTTTTCCTTTGTTTAGTATATTAGTTTCTAGATGAATGAGTGAGCGGTCGTTTGGCATTTCAATGCTACCTCTTTGATTTGTGTGATAAAACAGTAAGTGCAGCAAACAAGCATCAAGAATTGCTTGCTGAAATGCTGATTTACTACTGCATTGCTTGGTTCTGAAAAAGATCCTGAAACAATGAATCTGTGGGAGCAGAGAGAAATCCTTGACTAGACTTCCAAAATATTACTACCTGGTTTATAATATGATTAACAAACTGTCATCTTCCAGTACATGGACAATCTGGATGTTTTTAAATGGAGTTCATGTCCAAGCGAACTCAGTGCAGAAGTCTAAAACATGACATGATAGTGTGGCTGTATTTCAGCTTTTCCCCCTCCTCAGGTATACAATTTGCAAGGAAATGGGGGTTGTTAATGAGATGTCTGTATAAAGATCAGAAATTAAAACTATGAACTGAAGTTTTGGCACTTTATGAAGTTAGAAAAATAGCATTGTGTATGTTACTTGTTGTATATTGGTATCTATTTTAACATTGAGAACAGAATTTTATTGTTTGCTCCCAGTGCATAAGAGTTGCAAGGTTTTATTTATGCCTCTGCACACAAAAGCTTCAGCAACAGTAAGACAGCAGTGAGTTGTGCTGTTCCATGAAGTCAACCTCACGTACACTTTGCAATATTACTAATTTATTCTAAGGGTGGAATTACTAAATATGACATTAGAGATGCATGAAATGTATAAAAGCCTGAGTGGTAAAAATAGATATTTCATTTAAAAGTATCCAAAGTTTTTAAAACTTAAGCACAGAAGTCCATAAGCCCAGTGTTGTAACTGATACTGCATCACCGTTGGGCAATGATAGAAACACAAGACTGGGAACCTGTAATTCTATTTTTCTGCTTGTTGTTTTTGTGATGCTGGCATTCTTCACGTTTTTCTAAAGCTGATTATTTTTTGTTTTATGCGTAGACACAGGTAGGCTTTAATTGTCATGATTATCCTGAAAAATGAATGCTCACTTACAGAAGAAAGCTATTATTACAGCTCTCTTGGTCAGCTGAGGTCACAGTGTGGGAGGATTCTGAGTCGAGGCAATTGCAAACACAGTGAGAAGGGAGGGAGAGTCCACTGTGTATTGTGCAAGATTGAGTACATCTGTCCTGCACTTTCCAACCAATAATAAAATAGGAGAATGAACTGCTTCTAAAGGTGATCAACAAAACAATGTTGGGAAATTATATTCTGGAAACATCGACTATACTCTTGAGCTTGGAACTGCAAAGGAGATTTTAATTTATTTATTTATTTATTTATTTTTACATTTCCAGATCAAAAATATCTATTGAAATGTCAGAACTTCTGCTGGGACACAAACTGTGGTTGCTGAGGGTTATTTGTAGAGGAAGTTGAGCTGCCAATGGGAAGAAGAATCCATACTGGTACCAACAATGACGTAAGTATACACATGTCCAATCTGTTGCTAGTAGGTCTTATAAAAATGAGATAGATTATTTATTAGGTAAGAGAGTCCTAGTTTTCTTTTTCTTCCTACGTCATTACATTAAAATACCTACACACATTTTTACTAATAACAGTTTGCTCATATGGGATCATGTATTTACATATCGTAATGGCTGGTCACTGGAGCACAAGATCATTTCTTTATTTAGCTTGTGCATTACAGCAGTGTTTCCATTTTAATAAAACAGTGTGTCCCTGAGCCATGATTAGTATGCGAATTTTCCAAGGTAAACTTTTCTATTTGAAGAGAATCACTTAATAGCTCTCTGCATTTTACTACGCATTACCTTCTCTTTTTATGCCACTGCTCTCTCCTCTACTGCGTGACATAAGCAATGGAAAAAAAACAAGCAAAAAGTATCCTCATAAAAGATTGCCAAGGGATATCAAACGCACTTTGAAGGCCATTATCTCCTAAATATGGGTACTTACTCAAGTGACTTTGGGACTGCAGAACTTTCACAGCCAAAATTTGGCTCCATACATGCATTAAAAAACAAGTTATAAACACTTGGAAAGGCTATAAGGTTTGCTGTTTCAAAGTTTCAAAGTCATACAAACTAAGTCAGTGCAATACTGCAAAGGGGATAGGAAATCAGAATGTGCCATGTGTAACAAATAGGGGAAAAAAGTGAATATGGGAATATGTGAGTTCAGATTTTGAAGTCAAAGGCAGTCATGTTTGAGGCATTTTGTTTGTCTGCCAGGTTATCTGCCTGCCTCCAGGTTGGGTGGTTTAAATACCTGAGTGAAGCAGAGCTGACAAAACTATTTTGGTAAGCATAGATGGTCGTTACCACTACTAAGTGCAGCATTAACACTGCTGAGCCTTTGATCAACTTGTTGCCTAAACCTTGAGTGATTTGTCATTTCTTTCTAACATGGAGATGGAGTGAATCTTAGTTAGCTGCTTGTCAAAACTTTGATGAACAAAGGAGTCTGAGAAATTACTAAAAGAGGCTCTTTTCTTTGCATCTTAGCTCTTCGTTGTGTGATGGCAGTGGTTGTAAGCCATGGCTGCCTCATGTTGCCTTCACTTCGTTTCTCTGCTTTGTAAAAATGAAAAAGGACAGAAATGGAGCAAACCAAATGAGAGGGATATTCACATCTGGGAGACACCACAGAATCAACTGCATTACCTGTAGCTCTGTGAGTGTTTGGAATTGTTTGAGAATGAGTGCAAAAGGAAAAAGGAATGAGAGGCTTTCAGAGGTCCCTTCCAACTCTAAGGATTTTATCATTCTAAAGTAATATACTTATTATCATTGACTTCTAATGACTGTTCAAAATGTAGATGATTTCTGGATTAGTGAAAGAAATTTAGTATTTTGCCAACATTTAAAGAGGATAAGCAGAATGGCAGTGTAATTATACGATTATCAGGCTGATAGAGATTCCAGGTCAAATAAGGCAATGACTGATGCAAAGCTCATCAAGCACAGAACTAGAAGTCTAATTAATACCAATCAAATTCAAGTTTATGGAGACTAGATCATTACCCAACTAACAAGATAACTATGTGCAAGATAATAGCTTTTTATGAATAAGTGACGACAAAAACTTTATTTGGGATCAATTTAAAAAAAGAAAATCAGGAAATGCATATGGCAAATAATGCAAAAACTTGATTACCTGCCAAGACCGTGACTGTACATAATGGAGACAATCACCCAGAGGTGCAGTGTGGGTCAACAGCACCCCACAGGTACTTTCAACCTGCACACCACACCATGCAAGGGAGTACAAAAAGATAGCACACAGCATGGTTGTTGTGACCAGCTGGTAATTTATTCAGTAATTAATCACAAAATTTGCCCATATTAATTTGCTATTTCCCATCTCTCCCTCCCTTTCTGAGCTCCTTATAGTTTATCTTCGTCACCTTGTCCCATCTGAGTGATGCCATGACGTATTTATCAATCATTTTCACCTGATAAAGTTTTCAAATTTGTTCAATTCCAAACTGTTCATCCTTCAACGCATAACACCACATTTCATGCTCTTAAGTTATAAACAGCATCTACTATTTATTTGTCAAATGTCATCTGCAAATTTCTCTGTGATATTGCCGCCCTCTGCTTTGTACAGTATCCCATTTTCTGAGCCAATTTCATTAGCGTACTTCCATTTTCCTCCAGAGGACTACAGAAGACATCAAATAAGATCAGTTCTTAGATTGATTCTTCAGAAATTCCATATTTGAGTCTCAGAGTTCCTTGCAGTGCAAATCAAAACAAACTTAAAAGCCTACCAGAAACTACATGGTGAACAAGGTTGAAAATGTATTATTCAGGGCAGCAGATAGAGATAAGATTCAGTTTTTGCACACCGGTACAGAAAAATGTAGCTAAAATTAGAGGTATTTTTAAAATAGCTAGTAGAACTAATCGTGATGTTTTACTGATTGTTCAAAACTGAAAATACTCTAATCCAGACAATATTTTCTAAATGTCATGAGTTAATTTAAATCTGGAAATTAAGTCATGGATGCTGGTTTAGATGGTAACAGCTTTTTATTATTATTATTATTATTGTTATTTATTTATTGAGAATTCCAAGTTGATGTTGAAGGTGTACAGAATTCCCAATTGACTGAGCGGCACCTACTCCCTCTACATGGAACCTGTGAACGTGGAGCTTCATGTACAAGCTCTTTAGAAGCCCCACCTTAGTTGGTCTCTGTTTTCCAGAGAGTTACAACTCAGAATGCAATTTTTGTTTTCTAATATTCTCTTTCATGTTGCATGAAATCATCTAACTATTTCAACTACTCATTGATCCACAACGCCTACAGTCTTTTGGACTGTCCTAAGCAGAGATACCATTGATATTTTGTTTTCCATGCAAATTCATTTTATACACCTGTTTGGAACCCGACAAGTTTGTCTTGTCACTTACAAGACAATTTTCAGAAAGGATATGCTTTCAGTTGTAGGCACAAGCACTGTCCCTTATAATTAAACCTTATGATTTTGACAGAAGGCATAATTGTCTGGTTAAATCAGTAGCATCAGAACCTGAAGTGTGAAATTGTATGTAAAGTCTCACATCCATCTCCATTTTATTGTATTTGTTGCAATGCTTTGAGAGAAGTAAGGTTTTGCTCTGGACAAGGAGTGCCATTAGGGTGCTCAGCTATGTGATCACTCAGCACATTTTTCCAAAGAACAGGGCACACTGTGCCATGAAACACAAAGCAGAGACATACCATGGAAGAACAGTTCAAACATAGAAATTTGGATAAAGTAAGCATTTGGCTAAGATGCTGAAGTCTTCCTCCAGATGAGCCAGGTATTCAAGACAACTTGATAAAAGGGTCCAGGGGCACAGGTAGGCAAGTGTAGTGAAGGCTGCAGCAGAAGACAGAATCCTCTCCATTTTCTTTTTATTATGAAATAAAAATGGAGCTATGAATCACTGCAGCATAGACAAATCATCTGAGCAGTCTTCAAACAGCTGCTTGACTGAGTGCTGTAATACTGCCTGTCATTCAATGAAAAGAACTGCAGCTCGTGCTTATCAGTCAATAGAAATGTGCCCAAAGCTAAACTGAAGCCCTTAACTTCATCAAACAACGTGGTTTTAGAAGGTCTTCAATTAAAGCATTTGAAGTCTCTTCTGAGTAGACATATGGACCTCTGTGTAAGCCAGGTGGGTACCAGCACAGCACATTGGAAAGAGCTGGAAAACAGATGCAGAACTGCAAGGATCCTGAGTCACCAGAGACCTGGGTCCCAATTCTGAACTGCTGCCAAGATTAGCAAGTTCAGGTTGGGAACAAAACAGAAAAGCAGTAATGTATTGATGCCCATCTCCCATACTTGCCAACTTGTAGAGCCAGTTCAGACAAAGCATGCCAGCAGCTGGATCCCAATTGGTCTGGAGCACACCTTGAGTTTTTGGGCATTCCCCTTCTCATTTCTACCACCATCTCAGCAGAAAGAATATCATGTTTGAAGCCTTTCCCACAAGGGAATTTCATCCTCTCCAAAACGAACAAACGAACAAGCCACTCCCAAAAAAACCCCAGAAATTAGGAGAGAAATAATGATATTCACATGCAAATATATTCACTATTATTATTATCATTATTATTATTTTACAGTCAATGAATGAAGAGCCTATTGCTACAAAGTCATCTATCTGGAAAAAACTACTGATTCTGCCAGAGGAGGAATACTCAGTGGGGAGCTGAGGTCACGTCACTACCTCTTCCCATCACTTTAGAAATTTTACTGTGAAGACTAAAACATCTACAAAGGTAACTCTTGTTACTTTTCTGGGTTTTTTTTCTGTATGGAGACTGGTACGCACATCTCAAAGAAATTACACTTAATGTAAAAAACAAGATATAATGATTCTGTTATCAACATTAGCTCTCTATGTAGTGCTTTCTGGGGTTCTGTGATGGCAGAAGATTGAATTTCCGTGACAACATTGCAAAATATATTCCTTTTTGGTTTGCTTAAGTTGGTACTCCTTGCTGAACCCAGCAGGTGATGCTGGCAACTGTGAAGCTCAATGCATACTGAAGTCAAATGAGATCTTAACTATATAAAGATTTAGGATGAGACGCTTAAATGATTTTCAGGGTTGCAATGAGCACTAGCCAAGAAATCTGTTCTCTCTTGATTTATAGTAGTCAAATATAAGTAGTAAAAATATAAGATAGCACTATGTCGTTTAGTAATCATAATGAATTCTAGCATGTATCTGCAGCTGAAGATACCACACATGGCCCTTCTGTTGCTTTCAAGGCTGTTACAAATTAATTACAAGTATTTGAGTGTAAAGGTCTTTTTGAAGGAAGAATATTTGAGTCTATTTGAGCGTTGTGTCTAACTCAAACGTGCCATGTAATTTTAGAATCTTATTTTCTTACTTCATGTTTGTCATTGTAGGTTTGTCCTATGAGACTCAATCCTTTTCTATAAAGCTCTCGAATAAATCTATTTTTAATTCAAAAGATGAAAACAAAACAAAAGAACAGAGAAGGAAACCATGAGTCTCCAGTATTCAAATACTTTCATTAAATAAATTATTAAGCATGCATCAGAAAAAAAACAAACATCCTTTGCCATCAGTTTCTAAAATCATGCTGCTAATATTTAAAAAAAAAAAAAATGAAACTTTCTACAGGATTTCACCCAGCATAACCTAAACCTGACATCTGCTAAATCTGCCATCTGTTTCCTATTGCATCATGCACTGAATCAAACTTCCACAGTCTCGGGGATGATGCAGAAAAGTGTGGAGGGGCAAAAAAAAACCCCACAACCTTTCTTTATTAGATTGTCAACAATTACTTTGAATTATGTTCTTTTCCAAAGATAAGTCAAATTCATGATGTATGTGCTATGATTTTTGCCATGAAGTATTTATTAAAGTTTTGCTGATTGAGAATGCTTTTGACAGAGCTATCACCTAAGCTTCAGCTGAAGACAGCATTTCAAAACAGCTATGAACACTAAAGACCGTAAATTATTTGTAGCAAAAAGAACTTTGCATCCTTCTAATCTCTATCTCAGCTCCTGCTGGTAGAGTCATCCATGAGCCCACTGGTACTGGGCACTGCCTGCACTCCTCGCTGAGCCACAGAGCCCAGTAAATCTGCTCCTCCCACTTGTATTGCTTTCCTCATCCTGTTCAAGAAGCCTTGTTTATCTTTTAATGCTGTTTTTTTCTGATGTTTTCAGCCAAGTCAAGCTCTTAGCTCCCATCCCAGGTAGAAGAATCTTTTAAGCAGCATCCATTGGCTTTATTCTTTCTTATGTTCATCTGCTCGTTTTATCCCCCACTGCTGCGCTCACTGTTTGAGTCCATGTTAGTGCTGGGCAGAACTGCAGTTACAGTTGGCTGGAAGGACAGCCAGCTTTCCCCTTTTCTATTTCTTCATTTCTGGTGACAGTTTGCCTTTGTAATAGAAAGAATTTGTGCTGTGAGGAGCATGCTTGTTGATACATTTCTAGCTTTGTAATTGCACTGGAAACGTGAACGCTCTTTGCTTTTGGCATAACTGCATTGCCATGAACACTCAGTGCCTACAGCAGGGCCAGTTTTAATAGCTTAGCCTTCGCAGAGCCAATTCTCATCTGTGGAGAAACAATTTATAATATCTTGCCTGTAATCAGGCTCAGTACAGGGCTGAGGAATGTAGTCTTCTTACGCCAGCTCTGCTTGTGTCAGTCAAAACCCATTAAGCTCACCTGTCACTTAGCATGTGATCTAATTCAGCCTTTGCAATTCCAGTGCAGCCAGTTTCAGCCTTGGCACAAGCTTTCAGTGCCAGATAATGATATTCTGAGACATTTAATTTCAACCCTTATAAAACTGCTTAACTGAACGTATCGCTCTCAGCTCCAGGTTTCTAAATGAACGTGCGTTTCAAGCTCAGAAGAATTAAATTCACCCAATCCATGACAGTGCTTTCAGAGCCTCCCATATCCCAGCACCACGGCAGGGATGGGAAGAGATAAGCTAACTCAGTGGCTGTCTGCCCACCCCCAAATGTGCCATCTTATGGTCTCTGTTCTACATAAATGGTCACTATAAGGTGCCCAGTGGCATAGAAAGTTTGCTGATGGAGGTGCAGCCCTGGGATGCTCTCAGGAGGTCAGAGCTACTCAGGAGCAGAGGCTGCTTCTGCTGTGCTCTTGGAAGGAAAGAAAGGAGACCATGAATTTGCTTCACAAAACACTGCTTATATATTTACATATTTTCTTACAGTTTCTTCATTTTGCGAGCTCAGCATGGTGATTGAGGCTCAGGAGACTGTTAGAACCATACAGGGAACAAGGTGTGTCTTTATTTTAAACTTTAATAGCTCAGATGCCACTGACCTTATGCACATTAATCTTTTTCTAAAGCCCACTACCTCAACAACAACCAACCATTACCAGGGCAAGAAAAGTGATAAATTTTAGATAGCAGGATATACAGATGCATACATACGCACCCATCACTCACACTGTAAGACTTGCAAGGAATGGGAAGTACCACAATGCCACACTTTGCAGCCAACATCTATATTCAGGAGCACAGACATATTCCTATCATTACAAATGGTTTAGAATGTCTTGATATATAAAATAGCTCCCTATATTCATACTCATACATCTTTACATGCTGTCAAAAGCTTTTTCCTTGCTTTAAAAATGTGCTCATTAGTATTTAGAAATGGATTCTTTTCACCCTTATTTTTGGCCTTAAAGTTGATCAAGGGAGGACCAAAAAATCCTTGAATTTTATTTTGAAGTAAAAAGGTTTTAGAAGCTAGTATACAAAAGCTATCAAAATCCCTAATTAAAACCCCAGAGAGTTCTGAAAACTCTAAAAAGCACTTATCTTCTCAGAAGGTATATCTTTGTTCCCAGTATATCTGTACTCATAAACTGAAAATAGGTGAACACACTTTAGGCTGTCTAAATTATTGCCTGAAATCCCATGCAGTGTGCACAGATACATTTAATTACAAAGGTATTTTTCCAAATGTAACAAACATTTCCTGGCTTAACGTGTTATCTTCTTTACAAACCTAAATATCTCCTGGATGCAAGAGTTGCAAAATATACCAACAATTTTTCACCCTTTTGCGACACTTCAAAACCAAATTAGTTGTAAATTCAATAAATGAATTTACAGGTAAAGCAAAGGAAGAAGAAAGGGAACTGCTCTAAATAAAAGGAAAAATCATAGCCTATTATTTTCTGCAGAAATGCTAATATCCCTCTACATCACAAGGACTTTTGAACTACATTTCTATGGCTGCTGGTGGGGAGTCAGTTTATTTCTCTGGTGTATTAAAGAGAATAATTTATCTCTCTGAAAGAAAAAAAAATAATATGCAAATATCTTTTCCAAATAAAAACATTCCATTAAAATTCACATTTGTGAATAAGGTAAATGTTGGGTAGCATGCTGATGACAGCATTTATATAAGCAAAATGCAGAATAACATATTCCAAATGATCGTTACATTAATTCCATTTTGCCTTTGCTAGAATGGAAGCAGCAGAAATTAGGTGTTATTCTCAAATATGCGTGCTTTACCATTATTTCATGTAGCGACACTTCAGGCAGTACCAATTTCATCCCCTGTTTGTTTCTTCAGAATTTCAGAGACTAGAGTTAATGAATTTACTTATGCAAAACACCTCTCCTTTCCTTTTCACTGCATTCCTTCAAAGGCCACAGGTTAGCTTGAACAGAAAGTGGAAATAGAAATCAATTCAGAATCTTTTTTTCCAGTTTCTAATTTTAGGGGGAAAGCTAACATAGCAATTCTGCTCTGCACCTCATCTCCATCTCTGTGGTTTTCAAGACTCAGAAAGGCAAGGGTACAGCTGACCTGACCTAGTGATGGCTCAAGGCGTGCTCAGTGGCATTCAGTAGATGACCATAGCCATCATTTCAACCAGCTTTTCTGTAAGTTACTTTAACTTTTCATATTTTCAGTATTTTATTTGTACTAAAACCCATGAATTTCCAGACTCCAGAATGCGCAGAATGGCACTTTTTTTACAATTACACAATTCAAACAAAGAGGCAAACCTTGCTGACCACAACTCTGGGCATTCTGAGATGGCTTTGAAGCTAGATTTAATTAAGGCTTCAGAGCTCATGTCCACGAACCAGTGCTTGCTGCATTAGCAAGGTCTAATTACTTCCCAGTGCCCCAGGCACTGGATGACCCCTTCTCAGGCTGGGCAGCAGTATGGCAGCTGTGGACTGGAGTGATCCCTACCAGAGGACTGAGCTGGGAGATCTGGGTAGCAGGAAATTACTTGGTTTAGAGCAGAAGATGATTATTAAAAAACTTACAACAATTTATAAAAACTCAGGCTTCTAGCTGACTATTGGTGTAATTTACTTTTCCAGACTTGAGGCTGGCTACATTTATATTGCTGGATTTGAAAAAAAGGTCAAGTTAAGATATGTGTTGACTGCGTAATATTATTTTAGCATTCCCCTTGATCATATCTTCTGGAACTGTTTGCTCAGAGAGAAGCCGCAGTGCATATACAGGAGTGGATCTGAGGTGAATATGCAATTGCTGAAATCCGTGAGACAGAATTTTAAATACTGGTACAGGTACATTCAGATGCCCTTACAGTATCTGCTGTACTGTATATAAGGACATGAGCTGCCAGAATGACTGAATATTACATGCAGGGCTTTATAAAGGGCTGGTGCTAGTAATGCCTTGAAGAAACCAAAGATGGTGATGTTTAGCAGCAGGGGACAGTTTAGGTCATCTGATTCCATCCTAACTAAACCAGTGATCCTTAAAACAAATCAGAATGGATACCAGCAACTGAAATACATCAATCACAATGTATCCAAAAGCCCAAAGAGTTAGAAAAATAATGCTGAAACTAAAAGGCGAGCTTCATTAAATATTGAAAATTGAGCAAGTGCTTCATGTATAATAGGTACCAGATCTTCTGTACTTGTCTACATACAACATTATTTAACCTCTATATATTACAGATGGGGCTCAAATTCTCTTTTTGTGACTTTTTCACATAAAACTGGAAATAAAATTTTGAATGATAACATACAGTTCATTTTAACTCTTATTTGCAGTTAAGTAAAAATATTCTTTCTAATACACTTTTGGTAAATTCTTTGGTTTTTCTACGATGGGAAGTGAAAATATTTCTATCACTTTGAGGAATGAGACAGCTACCAGGAGCATTAAGGGTTTTCCTTCAGCCAAATTTATGAATTATCTCTGAAGTTACTATTAATTTCCACAACATTCAAAGCAGCTAGGAGAAATGTTTGCTTTTTAAGATGTTCAAAATCCAGTTTTATACTTGTCTTAATCACTGCGAATCAGTTAATCGTATGTATAAACCACCATCTGCTCACTTATTTTTCAAATCTCTGAATGTAAACTCATTTTGATATTATGTTCAGACAGAGCACCACGTGTGTAAGAGATTTACACATAACTCCTCTAGGATTCAAGGCTTTTTGAGATGAATCAAATACTGGAGGTGCACCCATACAACTCAGGTATCTCAAAACACTGTTACAAGTCCAAAATGACATCACGAATAACATAGACTGTGATGCCATGCAACAAACTGTAGTGATGTGGTAGTCCCTAATTTCACAGATTTGAAAAATTAAAAGTGTGAGAAAAAAATATATTAATGAATATAGATGCTCATTACCTGGAATGGAAGTACTTTGGCATTTGTTACTGAATAGTCTTACCTTAAAGGACAAACTGAAAATAATGAAGATCAGCCTCTACAACCAGTTGCTGAAAGACACCGTTGGCTTCAATTTGCACTGCTGACTTCAAAGATTTGTGACTAACTACGAGGTTTAGAAATCCACCACAAATGCCACTGGATTTGCACGGCCATATACTATTTGCTTGTCAAGTCAATACCCATACTGCTAAAGTAGTTTTCCTGCTAAGCCGGAAAATATATTAAATCTAAACCTTTTATCAAAAGAAAAATGAGATGCAGAAGGAATAAAAAGCAACAGGCTCATATCATAACGTGATGTCTATTCTATGTCCCTCTTTTCTGATGAATCTGGTGGTTGAACTAGATGATCTCGGTGGTCTCTTCCAACCTTAACGATTCTATCATCACCATTTAATTTAAAGTTCCTTTTTTTGACGTCTTCGGGGATGGCATTTTGTCAGGTGACTTGATCTGGACTTGAGCTCAGTTCTGTGTTTCAAAGCATTTTTCAGAATATTTTTGCCAGAAGAAAGACTCTGCAGAGCTACCTGCATCTTTTTTTTCATTTAGTAATGAGCAATTATAATGTATGCATGTGCACCACACATATCTAAGTAAGGAAAAGGCAAACCCCACTTAATTTTCATAAAAGGCTTTACTGACACAGGTAGCTTATGGAAGATTTCACAGGGAAATGGCTTAATGAACATAACAAATTTGTGGAAATCCAAATTGTAAACATTCTCATAGCTTTAAAAGCAACAGCAGCGGCAACAACAAAAACCATGAAGAAGCAAAGCCCTGTCCAGATTATTTTCAGCCCAGTATCAAATTCAAAGCCAGAGATTCTCTCTCACAGGAACCCCATTAATACCCTGCTGAAACAAAGTTGAATTTAATTCAAACTCTGTGGGTAATGATGTTGCCTACTTTCCTCTTTACTGTTACACTACAAAAACTCAGGAATTAGCTTTAAGACTAGCCACCTGCTATTGCAACAGACTGCCAAAACCTGAAAATATTCTCTTCACTTTTTTTTTTTTAGGCTTAGTTTTCCTGGAGATGTAATTTCACAAAATTTTGTTGCTTTGCAACAAAACTCTGACATATATTTTTCTTCACCCACAAGAAAATCCCAGATTATTCCCCCCCCCCCCCCGGTGGAAGAAGAAGAAAAAAAGAATCACTTTTGTCCTTGTCAGTCCTACACCATTTATTTGCTGGAGGCAAAAGTCATCAACAGTACAGTCAACAGGAGCAGTTAATGAACTTACAGCAAATTGCCTGGTTTCTAGTGAATCCTCACATTCAAGCACATACCAAGTGCAACTCAGTGGACTCTCACTTCAGGGAACAGTTTACTGCCTTTGTATTTTCAGGAAGGCAGAATGATGGGCATGGTATGTCAACACAAACCTCCCAGTCCAACATGAGAGATTTCTCTACTCCTCTTAAAATCTAGTTTGGTAACTTTTGTTTGAGTATACGAAGACTTTCTTCAAGTTTTGTAGAGGGAGATAAAGGTATTTTTCTGTTCTAAGGAAACAGATAACCATGCCTTTTGTTAGATTACCAGTTTCTCTACTCTACCCCCCTTCTCTGCCTGTACTAAAGCCAGGCTATAGAATACAACAAAACAGCAAACAATTTGTTTGACTTGGCTCTGAAACCATTTCAGCACTTCGTAGTTGAATAAAAAGCTAAATTGCCATCATGGTTACCTCCACTATGATTTCAATTGAACTACAGTTTGGCTCCAAATTGTGAGAAAGCCATGTTTGCAGGCAAAGCATGCAGAATTCATGCAAACAAAATTGAAATGATAATTGAGTGAGAGTTTTTGAATAAATGTTGTATTTGTCCCAGTCAATATCCCTCCATGTTCCCATGTTCTCAATTCTGTTTGTCCAAAAGAAGGATTTGTCCTGAACATTTACATTACACTAAATGCAAGCACTCATATAGGCACAAAGAATTCCTCACCAGGAGCTGTTTCTCTTTAACACTAACTATATAACATCAAAAATTTGATTATGAAGAGGCTCCTTGTGAGAGCCCAGATTGTTTGCATAGACAGCATGATACTTGCACTCAGCAGCATGTGCTGTTCCCTCCAGCCTAGCCACAAAGCAGCAAGGCAGCTGAGGAACTGCAATGTAGTTCTACTACCTGTCCATTCTGCAGCATGAGTATGCAGTGCACAAGGACGTACAATCCTAACCTACGCTCCCATTGCATGACCAAAATGGAAATATGTGTGAAATCTCTTTACTAAGTGCCCTGAATGACAAGTGCTAGTCCAGGAAATGTTCTATTTCAGTGAATTTACATTAGTATTGCTGCAGTGCAGTTTACAGTTGGCTTATAAGGGGAAAGTGCCTACATTGTCTCAGTGCAACGTAACCAATGGCATACTGGACCAGGCTCGTACCTTTCTCTAGAAGTATGATTACATATAGGCATAAGGTTAGTCAGCATAAATCATATTGGGTCCAGACTTGAAGTGGACACCGTGGCATATTGGTTCAGCTTCCTAAATTCACATCACTGACCTTGGTTTTACCAATCTGCTATGTTCTGTGATTTTTTTGAAAACCAGTGTCTGAGTACAGCTGCTTAATGGAGCTCTCCCAGTATCCACCATGCCAGGTTTGACTCTTCTGAATTTCAGTTTATCTGCTCAGAGGAATTTGATAAAGCAAAATGGAGTGCCAAACCATAATCACTGTCTTCCTTAGGACATCTATTGCCTTTCTGTGATGGAGAATTTAAATCAGTGTTGTCTATCGTTAACAAGGTGCCAGCAACCTCAGGAAAAATGAAATCATAATAAAATATAGCTGCCAAAACGGAGTCACTGCCTGAATCTGGTCTTGGTTTCAATGTATTTCCCTTTTTGCTTGCAATGATTCACAAGGGTAGAGGTATATGCTGCCAAACGCAGCTGGCACCTAAAGAGTTTCATTATCCTTTTGTTATGATTCTGGTGTATACTTTGAAATAAGTTTAAATAAGTTTTAACTGGCACTTAAAAACAGGCAGGGCCAGAGATGATATTTCGATCTCTGTAAACCGAACCCATAACAAACCAAGCACAGTTCTCTTTTCCATAAAGCTGGACAAAGTAAGGCACAGGGCCCAAGATGAGAGAACAGCAAGGACTCTGAGTTAAGGATGTGGAGCAGTCGAGGTTTGCATCTCTGCCTGCCTGCCCTCAGCAGAGCAGCCACTGAAGAAATCCAGCACTCCTTTCTTCTCCATGGAGAAGCTGTGCCTTCACATGCCTTTTTTATATACAGAGCTATGCATACAACCTTCCAGAGGTGAATTCACCATCACAGATAGGCTAGCATGAAGGTCAGCATTTTGAAAATGTCCTTGATAGCTTGCATGGGCTGAAAATGCTTCCACACGCTGTGGCTTCTCTATACATTCTGTAGCCATCAGCTACAGCTATGAAAAGTGCTGCAAGAAGCTTCTGAAGGAGGGATTTTTGAAAGAGTAAATAACTCATCATACAAAATCTCTGCATTAGAAATACAAAGGTATTTGCACATCGTAGATACAGAATATTGGAGTTTTTTTTTTTGCTTGTTTGTTTTTTTCCCCTAGAATATATATATTTTTAATATATTTTGGGTTTACAGGATTCTGCATCCACATAAAGCAACGTTTTATTGCAAAAAGCACTACAACGTCTGCCAAGCTGGAGTCTGGAAGAGCTTCATACAGTGCTGCTTTTCTTTGACGTTAGCCCAAGTCACAGGGATGAGCAAATATGGGGAAAAGAAGCCCTGCAATAGAAATTGAACTTGTGAAGTCTCAAAATACTGACAGAGCTCTGAGCCAGTGACTCTGCCTTTATGCACACAGATTTGAAAGTTGAAGGGTAAACTCAAATATCGTTCTTGAAGGCTGCTTATAAGTCTCAGAGAGAAAGCAAGCTTCTACAGAGCTGGGAATGTGTAAATCTCCAGTATCAGGCAATGGGAGAGGGCATATTTCGGAATGGTTTTGGAAAGCTAAGTTTTGCAATCTAAAATAAAGACTAATCCTTTAGTCTTGTCTTTAGGCTAAGAATTAAGGACTGAGTTTCACCTCAGTACACTTTCAGAGAGAGTAAACAGGGAAGGAAAATATGATTCTGTCCTGAAGATTATCACATATTTAGGCATTTTATGTCTCAGCACTGCAAACATTTAAAGAAGGAATCCACAAACTGCAATAATTTAACACTCGGTAAAGTCCCTGCAAGATTGGACCATTACTCAGGAAAATAATGGGGCCAAAAGTGTTAAATATGCATTCAAAAGTGGAAGCAAGCACATCTTTTTAGGTAGTTTTAAGTGTAGCAGTGCTCCTGAAAACCATCGAACCCTTCTGTGATTAGATAAACAAATCACAGTAGGTCACTTGGAGCCATAAGAGATGTGCAATCGCAATTAAACGAAGCCAGAAAGAAATTGAGAGAATGCACTGACTAGATAATGGGCAGAGATATAAAATATACGAACGCAGAAGTTAATGCATCACCTTTTAAACCAAGGGAATAGGTTGATAAGATGTGAGTGAAAATCCTGGGAAATCTCTCATGAAAAACAATATCTGATCCATTTATCTCACAATCAAGGGTGGCAAAATCTTTTTCTTCACTCTGAGACAGAAAGCATTAGCTGAGGTTTATAAAAGCTTCTTAGCTGGAAATCTGACCAGTCTTGAAGAGGCTGTTAAATGAAGATTACTGTAAACTGTGCTTCAAACTGTGTGAAATCATGGGAAGCAATTTTGATTGCTCTCAACAGAAAGAAATTCCACAGGGAGCGCAGAGGGAAGAAGCTGGATTTGTCCCAGGGCCAGGAAACAAACCACTGATTCCCAAGCAGCTGCTGCAACCCAAACACCCAAATGTTCTGCTGTTAAAGTCCACCCGTGCTTTAATGCTGACATTTTTATTTGGGAAGCTGCAATACTGGTGGCTCTGGTTGCAGCCTTCCTGCTTGAAACCCCTCCTCTGGGGTGCATGGGGCTGATGAATCAGCATAACCCACACTAAGATCATTGCTTTGGGAGTGGTTTGGACCTCAAGATGAAATCATCCAGCATCATAACATATTTAGAACTAGTCCTTGTACTAGGGAAGGCATTCACCTTTCAGGTATATTCCTCTTACCACGGGATTCACAGATATTTTCCATTTACCCTAAAAAATCAGAACAAACTTAGTAACGACAATCTAGACAAAAAAATCAAATAGGGAAGGTGAGCACTGGGAAATTACAGAGCACAGGAATCTTTCTGGAGAAATTATAGTGCAGGAAAATAGCAGAACAAT
Organism: Centrocercus urophasianus; assembly: GCF_019232065.1. NCBI lineage: Eukaryota > Metazoa > Chordata > Aves > Galliformes > Phasianidae > Centrocercus > Centrocercus urophasianus. The sequence goes on along the minus strand of NW_024884744.1, from coordinate 2,636,873 downwards.
GTTATTGAACACAAGCTTTTATTTTAAACTGTAAATAATAATGTTTGTGTTGCGATTGTTTTTTAATTATTGCCCTAGTACAAGCACATAATTTGTTATGTATTTAGGCTCTATTGTGAATTGTAGATAATAACTAGATTGGGCCAAATGAAAACTTAGTAACACTGTATTGCTAGGCACTCATTTTTGATCTCCAATAACATAAATGCAAATTAAAGAGGTCTAGTTAACCTGTGATTAACATTGAAACATAAATCGTTGGCTCTTGGAGATAATCTTAATGCTGAAATAGTTAATTATTTTAAGCTTGTAGTGGAAATGCTGTCAGGACTTGAAGCAGTGATTAAGCACCTGGTGAGTAGGCAGAGCTAACCCAGGGGAGCTCAGGTGCATGCAATATACCTGAGTGACTGGAAGGGCTGAAGTCAGGATGCACCCATTTCCAGACCTTATTTAAGGGCTGGCAGTGGAGGTGAGGCTATCTTGTTGGAGATCCTTGTGTATCTGAGGTCTTCTGAAGGTAAGCCCCCCTTTTTTATTATTATTCACTATTTATTTGCCCACTGCTATTGTGTTTGAGTGAGCCCTCACTTTTTGAGCCTTGGGATCTTGCTTCTCTGCAGTCATTGCTGTGCTTTCTATTGCATTACACTGCTATATGTTGTATCAACTAAGTCAAGCATTAAAATGGACTGTAAATGTAAGAACTGACATGAAGCACTCTTACAAGTGAACAGTCATGCTGTGTGGCTTAAAGGAGCAATAATTTATCAGTTACAGCGAACAGCGATGCACCTACAATGAAGCTTATGCTTTAACAGTTCTAATTTATTTTTATTATCTGGTAGTCAGGAAGTCTGTATAGTCTACCCTGTTAATGGTAATATTTTTTATTTTTGAATCAGTAATAGCTCTTCTCTTCTTGTACATGTATAGTGTTATGAGTTCCTTTCTTGACATTTAACACAGTCTCTTCATCAGTTTAATGTCTTTTCTGCTTGTGTTTGGTGATGTGTTTTCTGCTTTTCCACTGCAGGGCTTAGGGTGATGTATATGTTTTTACCTCAGGAGAACACAGTATTGTTACCTAATTGCCATATTTTCAATGTCTTCTTTTATGTTGCACTTCCTCAATTGTGTGCTGAAAGTGAAATTGTTTCTATGCAAAGAATGTGGTAAACTGCCTATTCTTTCTGCCCTTGAGCCTCTGTAAGGGATCTGTGTTAAAACACCTGCTACCTTAGGGTCTTCCTAATCTCCTCTTTCAAAAACTCTGAATGTGTTTTGGAATAATTGTTCCGTGTCAATGCTTAAAAATTGTATGTTCACCTCAACTGTTAAATGCTGAAACTGAAAACTTCCCCATAAATACATGATCATAGTTTGCCAATGCAGCTATGAGTGGTTATTAATTTCTTCCATTCCCATACTGCTATCTTCTGATGCTTCACGCGAAACAATCTCTATCGAAAACAATAAACAAGGAACCTTCTTTAATACAAATTTCTGGCATCAAATGATAGCTTACCACTCTGAGATTTGATCTTGTACGAAAATTGCTTCTCACCCCACTATTTGAAGTGGTGGAGCTTAAAGATATCGGCATCCTAACTTGTGTCTGAATGTCAATATATTATAGAAAGTGAATAAAATGTGAATCATTGCTTAGTATGCATAGGCTATTTGACATAGTTAGCATACTGATTTAAAAGCAGTGCTGGCTCTCTAGTTTTTATTCTGCCCACCTCATGCTCAGATAGGGGAAAAATAAAATGCATTTCTTGTGCATTAAGTCAGGATAGCTGCAGTTGGAGTATGCTGAAAGAACAATGTTCCTCCCTATGAAAATGCACACAATGCACTAGCAAAGCGACAACATTTTGCGGCCTGCATATTCTTTGCTAAGCAGAGATCAGCAGATTTGGCTACAGAAATCAAATAGGAAAGAATCAAAGCCAAGGCGTCTTTCTGAAGTCCCATGGAGATCACCAGGGTTTCATTTCCACCCCCAGAGATCACCTCTCCCACCTGCTTCTCTCAGAACTACATTTATAAGAGGAACTCTGTGTTTCCCTGCATAATGCCTTTTGCTCCAGTTCTCAGCAAACACTCACCTACTCTTTTCCCTTTTTGAATCTAAGTAAAAACGTATCGGGCTGTTCATCTCTTAATTACTCAAAATTCATTTTCTGTATCTCTTAAAAGATGCTCGTAGCAGTCTGAATCCCTTTAGATTCATAAGTAAGTGGAGTAGTTTTGACTGCATTTAATAAGGTTTACATTCCCTGACCCTTGCCTGCTCCTGGGGATATTACCAGCAGGAGAAGCAATCATTCAGCTGGCTTGGAAAACTGAAGGGCCCAGCTGAGCTGATAGAAGTTCCTAGAAATTCCTGTAAGGGAAGAGATGCTCAGGGAGACTCAGTCTCGCAGCAAGGGCAGGGAACTCAGTGGAGAGAACATAGCAAAGGAGGGAAGATGATCAGAAATCAAAGTGAGTGCATAAGAGCTGCTGTTATGACAGTAAAAGCCCTATTACCAGGCTATGTGAAATACTCCAGTGTTTGTGCTCATGATGCAATCAATCTCTTATTTCCATCGAAATGATAGACAGAATAATCAAAATAAGAGGAATGCACTGCATTGCACAGCACTGTTTAATCATAGGGTTGGTTGCAGGCAACACAGAAAGCAAAGGAAGAAGTGTTGAGATCTGGTTTGGGTTTTTTTTTTGTTTGTTTTTTTTCCCATGAAGGATTTGGTGGTGTGGTAGTCACCCAAAAAAAAAAAAAAAAAAAAAAAAAAAAAAACAACAAAAAAAAAAAACCCACATTATCTTTAACCTTAAATGAGATTGCAAGAAGGACTTGAAAAGAAAGGAAGAAGGGCTGCCCTGAGACTCAGCCACAGTTGGATTTCTCTTGTGAACTGAGAAGGAAATTAGAACTAGAATAATTGCTTGATTAATTATGGCACTGGTTGCCCAAATTCTTTCACAACCTCTGCCTGAGCACCCCAAGCTGATCCCAGCTGTTCCTGCTCCCCTTCCTGCAGGTACCCTGTGTCAGTGGGATTACAATTTCTGAGGGAGTTATCATCGGAGCTGCTGAGGATTTGCCACTACTACTCTTTTGCACTCTGCTCTCTTTAGTTTAAAATCTCTACAGAATAAACTAGTTAGAAATTTAGAAAGCAATCTTATCTCATGGTACAAAGTGGTTTATGCTCTTTTGACACGGTACTCTTACTGTTCACTGTGAAATTCCTGCAAAATCTTGTAGGTTTGCAAGTCTAAGAAATGGACAAGAAAAAAGTTGCATCTGAGACAAAAAAAAAAAAAAATCAAACCCAAAATGTGATAGACAAAGGAGTACGGAAAGCATCTCTTTCTTCATACAAAAGGTTCTTGAATCTTGGTACAAAAATCCTTGTGGCTGGCTGAGCTGCTCCTCAAGGCACCTCAAGCACTTCATTCCACTGAGACTACCTGGCAGCTAACCAGACACGAGGCAACAGGGAAGCTCTCATCCTCCCCTCTGCCTGTGTTTTCTTCCCGTCAAAACACAGCTTTGCTATTTACTCCTGGAACTTTTCTTGACATTTAGAACTGGCTGAAGCTGAGGTGTAGCAGTGAGCACAGATGCACAGAGAGGAAAGAAATGCTGCTGTGTGGATATGCAACCACAGCTCAGTATGCCTGGTGCTAAAAGCAGTGCACTTCCCGAGCCATGGACTCCCTATGTCTCTCTAAAAGCTATTTTCATCGTAGGCAATACAGACAAGAAAGTATTTTGTTTGCTTGTTTGGTTTTTCTTTTTGTTTTTGTTTTTTTTTTTTTTCATTTTAAATCATTTGCTCCTTTCTTTTCTTTTAAAATCTTATTTTGTATAGTTAATGACTTACATGCTGTTACAATCTCAAGACGCATTTCCTTCAAGATGCTTTTCTGCGTAAGGAAGAAAAGTTTTTAATCTTTTTATTTTTTAATGATGATAAAAGAACAAGTACTGCTTGGCTTGCCTTGGCACACCGTACACTTTAATGTATATTGATTTGTATAAATGTCTCATTTAGAGCATATTTTTGTTAGTATTAATGGTTCTTGGACAGTTAAGATTAGCCCTCTTGTAATACTGCCAATCTCACTGGTCAAAGTTGAGGAACACGTTACTTTGTTTTGAGATGAAAAAGGAAGACAAAGAGACAGCTGCTGAGGCTGGAATATCAAAGGATCAATGTCCTCAGTAGGAACAGAGAGCCATGGTCTGCAGGAGCCACTGCAAAATTCTTCCTTATATTGACTAGAAGTGGAAACTGTGTGCTTATTCTTACTAATGATTTCAGGATTTTATTAGGAAGAGAATTTAAGAAACATTGTTGAAGGTGAGCTGGAACCCAGTAGAACTTTGTTGCTACCCAGTTATCTGTTCATAATTTTGACTATGTTAAACAAAACAGCTGTTCTCATTTCCAACACCAGTTTTAAAGATACTTCTTAAGTCTCTGCTCTCATAACACAATAACAAAAATACCACTCATTTGCTGAACTTGTTGTCTACTGTGATCCAGTCAGAGAACAATGCTTTTATAAAATCTCATGCACTGACTTAACTACGTGGATACATGATCTGTTGTCACCCAGTTATAACCCCAATCTTGCCTTAAGTAAAACCTAACATTTTCCCTACAAGTTGAGGACATATATAACTATATATATATATATATATATATATATAATTCTAACACTTCATACAAACCCAAGTATCTGCTTATCTAGCTACTCTCTAGCTGCTATCTTCTCCAGTATCCTACTTGTGTTTTCTTCCCCTTGAGCCACCACCTTACCTTTTTCCTCACAGTGGTGAACAATAGCTTAATAAAATTAAAAAATTAATAAAATAAAATTACAGAATCCTGTCTATAACAGATATAACTGTCCAGTAAATTGTTGCAGACTGTCACTGATATTTGTCCAGTATTACAACTGCTATCAGTGTGGAAGATCTTCCTTGCTGAGCAAGGCACATTTTGAACTTTAATTTCTGACTGTGAAATCCTTGGTGTAAGAGGGGCGAATCCTTAGCGCAGGTATCCTACAAGCTACATGCTAGATAAATCCCTTTGCTTTCTTCAGTGAAATGGAAAGCAGAAACCCATTTGGATTCATCTGAAATCCACCAGAGACATTGCTACTTGCAAATAGAATTTGTCAAGCCCTATTTTCAAAAGCTGCCCTTCACACAGTCATCTTCTACCATAAAGATTATTATATGAAAACATTAAAGCTGCATCTTCAGAAATACATCCTGAACCATCTAGTTCTTTCTGTGCCTCTTGCTACAGTGAAATCATTTCAGGGACAAATGGTCCATTTGTAACTTGATCCATGTCTTTTATTTCACTTTCTACCCATACAACACAATTAGAAATCAATTATGTTCTTTTTCTGAACCTCACTTCTTTTCAAAATGGTTTTGCTATACTTAGTGGCTGTCTCCTGCAAGGCACCATTCCCTCATCTCCAGCAACTGATGCAGAGGAGTATCGCAGGGTGAGGAAGTACAAATGGAGGACAAGCTTTTAATACAACATCCTGGAAAGGAGAGAAAAGCAGGGATGATGAGGTGTGGCCTCACTACAATTTTCAGAATCTGAGGGAGTCAATAATGGAATCACAGAATATCCAGATTTGGAAAGGACCCACACATGGCTACTTAAAATCATCTAAACTCCACGTCTGAGAGTGGTGTCCAAACGTCCTTTGAACTTGGTCAATTCTGGGCAACACCCACTACTCTGTGGGGCAGAATCTTTCTCTAGCACCCACCTGGCCCTCCCTGATGCAGTTTAATGACATTCCCTATGGTCCTGTCAGAGAACAGAACTCAGTGCCCTTTTGCTTCCTGTGAGGAGCTGTGGGTTGCTATGAGGCTTCCCTTCATCCACCCCTGCTCTGGACCCAAAAAGCTAAGGGACCTCAGGCGTTCCTCATATATCTCGTTTTCCAGAGCCTTTGCTACCTTTGTAGCCATCCTTTGGGTGTTCTGTATTAGTTTTATGCCCTTCTTACATTATAGCACCTGAAACTCCATCCGCTACTCTAGTTGATGCTATGCCAGCACAGGGCAGAATAGGGCAATCCCTTTCCTGACCATCTGGCAGAGCTAGGCCTGATGTGTCAGTTAGCCCTTTGGGTTGACAGGGCAACAGAAGTGAATGTAATCATCATCATTCATTGAAGAAATACCCTGTGTTATCACAAACTCATGATCTGATGTTTCTCTGGCTGCAAAAAGTACAAGCCTGCTTCCTTCCTCTGACCCAGCAGTACTGCACAAATCAGACTGTACCAACACTCTATGGCTCTCAGCAGCAACATTCATAATGAGCTGAAAATCTGGAGTCAACATTATCAATATTACATTCTCTTAGGGTTGCTTCTCCATTTTGGGGAAAATAGATTTTATAGGGTAGCAATATCACATAAAGGTAATATAACTCCTACTGGAAAAGCAAACATCTTTCAGAAAAAGTGCTTTCCAAAATGCATTAGATTTTGTTGTATTTCCTCACTGAAAGCTCTAGAGAGCTTCTGAGAGAGTCGTGAGGGCTGTTCAATGGCTGGTCAACAATATGAGCCAGGGTTTCCATTTTAAAAAAAAAAAAAAAAAAAAAAACACCAACAAAACAACAAACAAACCTAAACCTAAACATAAAAAAAATTGATCTATCTTCTCCTTGCTCTTTTATTTGATGTTACCATGAACAAAAGTAAAGAAAACTGTGGTCTGGACAAATAGCACAGCACTAAATAGATAAAATTTGGTAGTGTTTATATTTTGTAGCTCATAAGCAGAATGGTAAAACTATTGCTGAAACTAGTCTATTACTACAGGAAAAAAAGGTTTAGAAAACTTCACCCTCTGCCAACAGGCATACAGGTTATACTAGCATGGTTCTGGAGACTGTTTATGTGTAACTCATTAAGGTGGTTGCCATCTGGATAGCCTAATTATGGAAGAGAAGCAAGGTTTTAGGTCATCTGTCCTTTCACCTATATTGTATGCTCTTAAAAAGGACTTGATCTCCTTTTTTAGATGGCATTTAATTTGGGGGTAAAATAATAGAATTTTTTGTTTTTAATCCCTAGTGATAACAAACACAAAAAAAAATGTTCACTGATATAAACAAGGTACATGTAGGTCAGCTAGGGTTTGGGGAATAGCAGTTCAGTCAAGCAAAGCATTGGAACATATGCCTAATTCTAAGTGTAATTGACTAAAGTGGTTAAAATTGAGCACCTGCTTAAGTGCTTTCATGGCCTGATGCCTAATGAAAAATTAATCACAAATGGCAGAAGGCCATAATACCAAGAAGGCCTTATTTATACTGAATTAAATTATATAATAATTAAGGTATATTTAGTCAGCCTCAGTAGTAAGTCTGTCCGTGTTCTTGTCTGAATCAGCACATTTTCAGTGCTAAGCCCACAGTGAAATATTTCCATTTGTAATTAACGTTGCGAGTGTTTTATTTCGTTAATAAACTCGCAAAGCAGCTGCGCTGATCACCGCGATGCCACGCGGCAGCAGACCTGTGAGACTAATCCCCCTGCTTCACCCACGGTGCCACAGTGGAAGTGGGATGCAGGATCAGCAGTGTATTAACAAATGAAAAACAGAAATATCCTAAACAACTAAAAAATGATACAGTAATTGTGATCATGGGACTGGTAGCAGGAGCACACACTAGGCCATTTCTTTACCTTGTTTCATCTTTTCTACTGCTCGATGAAATTTGGGGAATGGGCTTTTAAGTCTAATTCATGCTGGTTCTCTACAAGCACTGACGTATCAAGTTTGGTCTCCCCATTGCTCAGCTGAAAATGTGGATTTGCATTTTAGTTAAAATCATTTTTTAATGTGTATTATGGCAATTATTGCTCCAATAGACTCAGATTCAAATGGAGCTGATTAAACTGGATTCTTAGTTATCAGGTCACAAGTAAGGGGCCTGATGTTTTCCATTAGATTTTGATAAATACAAAATAATTTTAATTAGGTCTGAGCATCTTGGAAATAAAATGTTGCCCTGCAATTAGATCAAAACAAATTAACGTTCGTCAAATGCCGCTTGGCATTTCCAGCAAAACGGGGACAGTTTTGCTCCATATGAATTTAGATGCATGTAAACACTGTCTGCCAAAGTAAAGACTGATGAGAACTTGTGCGTGTTGTGTATTTTGAACAGTCGACTCATTCATCTCATTCTGGCAGAACATTTAAGTTTAAAAATAAGAGAATTTGGGCAACAGAAAGTTATTAAAATAAGCTTTCACTGCACTGTTAAAATAAAAAAAGAAAAGAAAAAAACCCCAACATTTTGCCTAAGGATAATTGTTGATATTACCATTCTCAAACGTTGATCTTCTCAGAAGAGGAAACAATTCAGGACCAGTACCTGCTTGTAATCACATTCCAACAGTAAACAACATCTTAGGACAAAGTGGCTGCATTTACATAATGAGATACAGGTGCCCCAGGCTCTCTGTACAATAAATCCACCCTGCACAAACAATGATGTGGATCTGATGAACCAGCTGTCAAGAGATGTCCAGCCAGACTCAACAACGGGGATGGACTGGGCATGGCGGGAGCAGGTGCAGAATACCAATGTGCAGGGCACTGCCTGACTGCTGAAGGGAAAATCCCCAGTTGGACTCAATGGTGATTCGTAGCAGATGAGGCAAATCCAAGAAACACCTGTTAGCTTTGAGAAGGAGAGAAATTGGCACCATAATGCTTCACCAGATGACTCATCAGAATATAAAGGAAAGAACAGTGTTAAAGGAAAAGAATTAATTTTACTTTCAGATCTGCAAGCTACATAAGAATATTTAACGTTTCTTGCATCCCATCTAGGGGGACAGTGACTCATTTGGATCAAAATTCTTTCATAATTCAGTTTCTAGAAAACTATAAAAGCAGCTCTCAGATAAAGAATACATAAAAGACATGTTGAGGAAGACAATGCTCTAAAGGCATTCTCAGCTGTGCGTCTTCCCTTATCCAATGTGAGTCTGTGTATAAATATAACTTATAATAAGGTGCTACTGATGCAGCAAGAAATACGTGGAGTTTAAAGGCACCTCTTGCAGACATTGAAGTGACTCTGCAATGTGGGCTACAAAGCCAGCAGATGCCCAGCTGGAGGCATGAAGGAGATGTCCCTGCATGGGAGAGGAAGAAGGCAGCTTATAAAGTGAACATGGCCACGAGGTCTGAGATAGAAAGTGTCTTCATAGCAGCTGCTGAGTGGTACAGACTGCAGTACAGCAGGTCTGGAAGGAGTTTTCAGTTACTATGTTTTCTAGTCTATAATCATCACATTCCAAGCCCAGGGAAAGCTTGTAGGTTGAAGTACTTAGTGAATGTTGTTTCTAACTACCCAAGCAATGTGAACCATAAATACTAATGCTGGGTAAAATAAAACAATTGGCAATAGTTTAAAGCCGTGAGTCAGATTTTCAGTTTTCTGATACAGGAGGAATTTGTTACTTGAAGTTAAAATATTTGCTTTACAAACAGTGATAGCATTCAGACTTTGTTTTGGGAAAGTAACACGTATTGCAGTTTAGAAGTGCAGCTGTGGGGAAAAGAAGCTACTGAACTACTTTGGATCATATCCAACATGTTTTTTTAGGGTTTGTAAGTATCACCCAGATTGAAATAGGTCATAAATAAATGGTCTGGGAAACATTTAAGATTGCTTCAAAATCAATTGAGCATGAATGAAAAGCCTTTTGCAACACCTTGCGGTGCTGAGGCGGAATTCCTGTTTTGATTCAAAACAGTGATAGAAAAGATAGAAAACTAGAAAGCCTGCTCACAGAAGTGGGTTCACGGAGGCCATCAATGTAGGGGTCAAAACACTTTGAGCTGCTTTTGGCAGAGATCCTGAAAAGGTTAATGAACTAAATGGAAATGGAAATCCACATCCAACCTACCATATGTCTGCTACATTTCCCATCGTCTTCTGTAACATCTGTGTTTAGAGAGAACAAGTCCCCATATGCACTAGATGCAGAGCTTTTGAGAACCTAGTTTGGGTAACATTATTAGCAGCAAAGGGGGAAACGAGCTTAATAATAATGTCATGCAGGTCACCAAATTGCCTTAGTTTTCAGAATGTTGGCAGAGATCCCTGACAAGAAAAGCTAACATGGATTATTTTAGGAACCCAATGAACTGTGGACAACTTATGTCTGCAGAAATTATGTTATTACAGGATTTAAAACATTAAAGCCTCGGAAAATTTTGATAGACTAAAATACAGGATGGGCAGAACAGCATGCACAGGAAGTCAATATCAGGCACGCTGCCACCACACAGCTCCCATTAAACCACATCTCATCCGATTGTGGAAATTAATCTGGTTTCCAAAGATGAATTATATTTATTTATTATACATTTCTGCAGGAATGCTGTGATAACAATTGCATATGATAACAACAGACAATTTGTTCTGAATTCATTTTCCCCCAGTGTTAAAACCTCTATTCTTTGGCTCAGTTGGGGTAAAATGAGTGCTCAAATATATGTAATTTTCACATCATCTCATCACGGTGTAATCTTTCAGAAGGAAATGAAATGGCCATATTTACCCAAAGGAAATGAAAAATTATTGAAGGGATACTCCCTACCTCAGGCATTTTCCTCCTCCCCATGTCTGTCTGTGATTCGCCAGTGCAGTTTGCCTAACTCTCGATACACTTCATCTCACTGCCACTGTCCTCAGCAGGAGCTGCAGTCCCGTGTTCCCTTTATACTCCTCATTCCAACCAATGCCACTACAGGCGTTTCCATTATCCGTATAAATGTCTAATCCTTTTCTGAACCCCACTAAGCTTTTGGCTCCACTGAACTCTTCTGGGAATTAATTCCACAGGTTAATTATGCATTTGTGTAAATACTTATTTTCCTTAATGGTTTTAATTTTGCTGCCTTTCGGTTTCATTATAAGTCCCCTGGTTCTTGTATTATAAGAAATGATAAGTGAAAGCACCAGATTTACTTTCTGCATAGGCAATTCATTATTTGTATAGCTCCATCGTGTGCTCTCTTTATGTCCCCTCTCCCCACTAAACCACCCCAGAGTTTTAATTCTTTTCTCACATAGAAGCCATTCAAGCCATTTGCCATAATTAAAACAATTAATTTCAAGAAAAATCCAGACTGTTATACAGAGAATTAGGGAAGGATTGAGGAGTAAAATTGAAAGGACGACTAAGCTTCCTTCATTTACTGGGATTTCTTGCAATCCTTTTACTGCATATATTTCCATGCAGGAGCCTTCTGCTCTTTGGTTATCTAGCTAATAATATTTAATTGTTTTAATGTCCTTTTTCCAGATTAATGACATTTGTAGTTTATTCAGTAGGGTTTAAGTTGACAATTACAAGAAGTTACATTCATGATTAACAATAGCACTTAGGTTCTTCCTAAATTTATGAGCCTTCTTTCTTTGTGAGCAGGAAGGTGAGAAGAAGGAAGTAAGCTAAAGACAATAATAAAAATATTCCTTCTCTTCTTTAAGCTTTGGAATGCATATAATGCCTAGATAGATAGATGTGTAGATGTATAACCCATAAAGAAAATACAGTTACTTACACTGATATTAAGAAACAGGTGAAATTCTAGGTGAATTTTTTAGCCTGTTTATTTTTTAACAACGTCAACATCTAATTAACTGTTGAGCAGAAGTGACCTTTTCAATAATTAGTGTGTGTATGTATCAGGCAGTACTAAGATGGTGTGGATGGTGTGGTGCTCTCTGGAGAGATTTAACAAGAAAGAAAATGTTTATGCCTTGTAGTTTGGCAGGATGAATCCCTTACTAGATTGCAAACCACTGAGGTAGGAAATAAACTACAGTGAGCTCTTCTCTCAAGGAAACTTTTGGGAGCAAACTGAGTTGCTGCAAATGTATTTCACACCTGAATCTCCTTCATGCCTTTGCTGCTATGTTTATGTTATAACTCAGCATTCATCACAGTCAATTCAGTAAGGGCAAAGGTATCACACAATCTATTCCAGAAGTAGACGGTTCATTGTAGCTGTTTATTTCTACTGTCTACTGCAATTAAAAACAAAACAAAACAACACGGAGTTACTGCAGCACTGCCCACAAACTGGGGTATAATAAATGCTAAGCTTTTAACAGCGGTGTATGTGATGTTTTACAGATACTGTTACGCAAACGAGTTGTATATCAATGGAATTATGCTTCCAGTAGTGCCTGAGAGTTTGGATGGTCCTTACACTGTGAGATGGTCTTAAAATATTTGCCAGCATTTTGTCTTCTGTTGGCAGGGTGATTCGCACCCTTATGGACACAGGCACAACCAAACATAAGTAGAACACAGGCAGCCACCAGCCATGCTCACAGCACACCATGAGCACGTGAACGCCCTCAAAAATGAACTCCTAATGGAACTGCACATCACACCACCAGCTTCAAGCATCCAAACCAGCCTTCTCAGGCTCACAGCACGTTTGAAACTGCTCTGGACTCACTTCTGTAAGGCCTGAAACTCAACAACTGTCATTTTCCTTGCTGGTTTCTCTCAATTTCACTAATGTAACCCTCTTTGCAGGTCAGTTGTCAATCCTTTTCCTGCTTTGGTTATGTCTTCCCTTCACTTTCTGCTTTCATGCAAACAGATGTACTTCTGAAGTTACAGTCATGAATCTATTTGGTTCTAGGCGTCATGGAATAGAATTTAGCAAGATTAATGAAAGTGAACAGTGGATTACCAGGAGGAGCAGCAGAGAGGTGAGAGAATACACACCTCCAAATGCAGATGGAAGCAGACAACCCAAACCAGGATGTATCTAATTTGCACCTCACTCAATTCAGTAAGTAAAAAGCTTCAAAATAAAATCCTTTTGCTGATCTTCCTTGATAAATATAATTCAGTAAAGTCTAAAGTTGTGGTACGAAGAGTTCCACACTGTTAATTAGTCTGGCAGCCAGGGAAAATCCCAGAAGAACCCTTTGGTACTTTATTGCACTGAAAGGAAAACAAGATGTTACTCTTTAACCCGTATCTAAAGGATAAGTGATACATGTTTACCAGACTCAGAGCTCAGACTCAGAGCTACTTATACAATATCCCACACTGAACAGTCAAGCACCCTTTTGAAATGTTTAACATAAAACAAGAAGTGTGGCTGTGCTCCATAATTCACAACTTTGCATCCAGATGCACAGGGACCAGTGGCACCAGACCATCACTGTAGAGATCAATCTCATTCCGTAGACAACAGGACTTAGGGAAGGCATTCAAAGAGGTTGTGAGCCAGTGCATCCTCTCTTCTAAGTGTGTATCATTTTGCTGAGCTCTCTTGAAAATACACAATTTTGGTATAGAAAAGAAAAACAAAAACAACGCAATAGCCTCCAGAGGGAAATCTGCATAATTTATATTGTATCTGTTGTTTCTGTCACTGAAGTCAGCTAAGAAATGAAGGTCTTACATTGTATAAAAATAATGGGGCTGAATTGCATGCTGAAATATTGTTCCTCCCCCCCCCTTTCTCTGACATATTTTTAAAAGGTAAGACAATTGAAGGAAGTATTGCACATGGCAGAGGAATAATGATGTACCACGTCTGCAGTTCATCTCTTCAGGTCAGGCATCCGTCCTAGTGAGGACATAGGTTTTCCTATCTTCATCCAAGGGGAGGCTGGGCACCCCAACGGTGGCAGGAAGACAACCTGAAAAATCCCACTGTAACATCAGAACTTCATCTTGTGCTTTGCTCACAGCAAGCTTTACTCCTGTATGTTTTGACGGCAATAGTTGTTCTGTGGTCCAGCCTCTCAATTCAAGCTATAATAACCTCCTGGAAAAAGAAGTTTAATATTGCTCTTGCCAAAAATTTAATTGCATCCATTGATGCATCTGAAACAAAAGCGTTACCTAATGAATTTTTTCCTTAACAGTTGCTTTATCTTTCCTTCTTCACTAATTTCTCAAGGTTATTGGAGTACAGATCTTATTGCCTGCTATAACAGCATTTGGCTTTCAAATCACCAATACTGTGGTTATTCTTTTTGAGCACTGGAGCTCTCAATCTAGGAAGCGATGACACTCTTCTGGTTGGTTCCTATTTTTTTGGTTGAATACTAAATGTTTGAAATGGTTCACATAAACAAAGAGTGATACCCATACCCAAGATTGAGTTTGACTGAAGAAAGGGCGACGGCCTACAAGTTATACAAGGCCTGCAAAGAAATCTGTAAGAAGATGGGTATATGCTTTCTTGGGAAATTAAAGCCAAGGAAGTGTAGTAGCCCTGATGGCAGCCAGGGACTGATAAGCAAAGCATTTGGGCATCTCCCAGATGTAACGGTCAGCTTGCCTAAACATAGAACTGCACTTGTTAAACCACATCTTTCTTTTTCAACAAATTGAGTACTGCTGCACAGTGTTGGTCTGCATGCTCTTGTGAATGTGTCTCTAAAATGCTGTTTGTAGCAAATATATTCTCCTTGGTACTATTACACTCTATGTTCAGGTTTGACAGTCTAATCTGATGTTCAACTTTTTGCAAGCTCAGTGGCCCGGTTTTCAAGAAAGCTTCCTCTTTTTGCCATTACTGATGAAGATAAAAAAAACAATGAACGTACAAAACTGAGATTTCTAAGGAATACAGGTGGGTTCATAATGAAGTGAACGGTTAGCAGATGATGTACTTCATCATGAAGGCTTTGAAACCACTGTTACTTGTATATGGATGTTTGAATCATGTTGAGCATTTGAGCAGTGAGACTTACTTCAATCTTGCACTTTGTGAGGTCATACAAGAAATAGCTGAGAACCTGACCTTCTGTGAACCAGTGAACACTAAAGACACTGGTATGACATTTAAGTAGATGAAATATGTCTCTGCTGTAAGCAAGAATTTTCCATTTATCCAGCATATGCTGTCATAATTCTGAAGTGTCAAGGTCTGATCTGGATCATTCTCTGACTGATGACAGATGAGCAATTCCCTCAGCAGCATGCAGTACATGGGCACTCTGCAGCTCACTCTGGCAACACTCTGTTTGCCATTTACTTTAATGGAATAAAACCCAGGGAGAGCAGCTCTGTGTAAAACAATACAACAGCCAGACAACAAACCTTAAATTAATAATGTAATTTCCACCAAGAGTGGTGTCAGGCCACCGACCTTTTAGAAATAATACCTTGGAGTGCTCTGTAGGTAGGAGGGAACTGCAGAATCATACATGTAGTCTGCCAGATTTACACATAACTTTATTACATTTCTGTTTGAAAAAAAATAAAACTGCTTTTACTAGTATTGGCCAGGTCATGTAATACGGTATGGGAGTTGCTAAGTCATGAACTGAACCAATGATTGAGCACCTGGTGAAGGGACACAGCCAGCCCTGGGAGCACAGGTGAAAGGAATTCACCTGTGTGAGTGGGAGAGGTAGAACCAGGTTCTGCCCCTTCCAAGACTGATTTAAGGGCTGGCAGCCACAAGGGAAGGGTTTCTATCTGGAGATCCTTTCTGGTGGAGTATTTGGCATGCCCTGATCCTTAGGACAGGTAAGGAATTCTTTTTTTTTTTTTTTTTTTTTTTTTTTTTTGATATACATACATCAGAATAAGTTCTGGGCTCAGAACAATGTCATTAAGGATCACTTGTCCCTGCTCACCTCCTTCTCTGATGAGATCAGAATGTGCACAGACAATGTGCTTGCTGTTCCTACCCACAAATCAATATTTGTTGCAGCAGGGAAGGAAAGGAGGGACAGAAGATGAAATAAGGTACTAAAACAGAAGGCAAAAAAAAAATAATTATAATAAAAAAATATATATTCTAATGGCAATTCTCCTTTCTCATCCCTATTCTTTCAGGTGCTGTCTAACAAGAGCAAGGGAAAAACCACTGATGTCTCAGCTCTGCTGCTATAAGGTCTTCAGCAAGCAAAATATTGCTATTTGCTATTCAGCTCACCCATGCAATCAGTCGCTTTGCTTTTCTACAATTCATGAGCATAGACTTGCAGGGATCTCAAACAGTATTTCAGACCTACACTATAATCAGCAGAGGAAACATATTTATTACTGCTTTTATAATTGCTTTAATTCCTTTATAGTTAGATCTCAATTTTAATTATGAATAATTGCACTGACGGGGTCAGCAATGACTCCTGATTTCCAAAAATCAATGGTTTGAGTTGAAGGAAGGAACTCACCCCTTCGTCCTTGGGAAGACACTATATAAAACTACATTTGCTGGTCCAGATTCTGAGTTAAACAATGTACTCAGTAGAACTACATCAGTGTACTGGAGCTGAAGCTGTAATTACAAGACATTCTTAAACGAAGCCCTGAGGCTTCAGGTAGGCCACTTGTTCTATCAATCAGGAGAGGTTATCTTGTGTGGTGGACGTGGTCTGCATCTGGTTAACAGAGACACTGATGCTGACAATAATGACCCTAACTATAATAATTTCCACTTTAGTAACCTCAACAGTAGTATTTAAAATGAGGATAAAGTTTTATTTATCACAGACGGATGCCCCACTGTTTATGAGCACTGATTATGCAAATGAATTTTCTTGGAATTGAGGTTGCAATGCCTTCTGAACTATCTAGTTATTCCACCTTAGCCCTTGTTCCTTGAATATCATTGGAAATGAATGGGAATCATCCAACAGATATGAGACCCACAGACGATTTTTCCAGCCTTGAAATCTCACTGCTCTTCTATACAAATGCACAACCATAGCAAAGGCGCTGGAACATTTGTGGATGTCATCTATCTTAAATTTTTGTTAAAGCTTAGCCATGCTACTTAAGCTCGCATACTATTTTAAACGTATTAACCCAAAACAGTTTATTTTCTTATAAGCACACAAAATAGATGCATATTTTCTCTGTTTAATAGAGAGCCCATTCAACTTATTGTAAAATCAATCCACAAAGTTAGGGTTTTTATCTACTAATTTTCATCCCATTTTTTTGCTTTTTACTACATTTTTTAAATACTAATTAACTTCTTAGACTTCATACTTTTCCTTCTGTATTCAGAGCAGTAGAAATCCCCAGTCTCTCTTCCTGTAATCTGGATTTATTTAAATCGTTGGTTGCTATTTTTCATTTCTCAATCCAATTGCTCCAATGACTGTCACACTCCTTTTATCTTCCACTATCATTCTGGAATCAGCCTTATCATAAGCATTATCAGTGCCAGTAATGTTTACATCTCTTCTTAAAACAGTAGTGCTGATACAAGACATTCCAGTACAACAGAAACAGCTGTAAACCAGTTCTGAATATCTTCTTTCGTTCTCTGCTTCCTTAAGGGCACTGCTCTTACTTCTGTTTTGTACTTTAACTAATTGCTATCTGTTTATACATCTTATTTGCATGGTAGAAAAACTTAGCAGGGAAGAGGGGTACCATTTTGCCTTACACATTCATTGCCAATAGCAGATAACTTTTCTCTATTAACACACTTGACTGATATTTTGCCCAGTAATGTTCTGAAACGCAGATGTCAGAATAAGTATCTGTGTTACTTGAGGATCAGCACGGCTGAGCCACTAAAATGTCATTTCACTGCTTCAGTCTTTGTACTATCTTTTTCTTTTTTTTTTTTCCTCTCTCCTCATATCTGGGTCTCATTCATTCTTCCTGAGTTCCTCCTTCCTAAACATCACAATCTCAAATACATACACAAACACACACAGGCATGCAATGGAATGCAGGTAGAGAAGCATGCCATTACCATAGTATTGATACAACTTTATTTGCAGTTCCTTGACAGAACCTTACATTTAAGTACACTGTTCTCCATTTGCACCTTTGGCACCTTCTAGATATTGTGTCGGCTCTGTGATCTCAGCTATTTACATTCTTTCAGCACCTACATGTTTGACTTTTAACACTGAGCTTTAGAAAGAGCTCAGAAAGCAAAGTGCTTTCATTGAGAAGGGGGGAGGGAGGAGGGGGGAGCTTTAATAAAGAATCTTAAATAAGAAACAATTCATTAGCATGTTTCCAATATTAAGTGGTAACTAGTATTCTGCATGAAGCAATTAATTTGTCTAAAATATTTCACCACAGATTTATTGGGTGATAATTTCATATTCAATATTCAATATTCATCTCCTTTTTGGCCTTTTCTGTTGTCTGCCATGTTGGTATGCAGTTTAGTGCATCTTCCACTCTTTGTGCATTCCAGCACCAAGCTGCATTGCTTCCTATCCTCATCTCCTCTGATTCAAAGTCTTGCTAGCCTCATGTTTTCAAAACAAGAAAGGCTATTTTAATTACTTTTTTCCTCCCCTATGAAGACAGGCTGAGGGAACTGGGCTTGTTCAGCCTGGAGAAAAGAAGGCTGCTGTGACCTCATTGCAGCCTTTCAATATCTAAAGGGAGCCTACAGAGGGGAGGGGAATCAACTCTTTGAAAGGGTTGATGACTGCAGGATGAGGGGAAATGGTTTTAAGTTGAGGGAGGGGAGATTAAGGCTGGATGTCAGGGAGAAATTCTTTACCCAGAGAGTGATGAGGTGCTGGAACAGGCTGCCTAGAGAGGTTGTTGCCCCGTCTCTGGAGGTGCTCAAGGCCAGATTGGATGGGGCCCTGGGCAGCCTGGTCTAGCACTGAAGGGGGAGGTTGGTGGCCCTGCGTGTGGCAGAGGGGTTGGAGATTCATGATCCTTCAGGTCCCTTCCAACCCTGGCCACTCTGTGATTCTGTGACTTAATTTTACAAGGTATCCTTAAAAAACAATCCCTCATATTAGCTGTTAGTAAGCCAATGCTGCAACCATGTAAGTGCACTTGTAAAAGTGTGCCCATAAAAGTGTACACACTTCCACTGCACTTGTGATTGCTGCAGCACAATTCCCACCTTTGCATGTTAGCAAGGAGATCTGAACTACTGGTATTTGTTTTCCTTTTCTGGCAGATAAACAAACAAACCACACATTAATTTTAATGAGTACCTCAAGGTTTTCCTGTGAAAGAACTCTCAAGAATATTTAATAGCTGGGATAGACACTCAAAGTAAGAAACTGAAAGTATTCAGAATTTCTGAATGTTGTCCCTGTGGAGATCACGCTGATTATTAAAAAACATGATATATGGAAAAGAGAGGAAATGAGCAGAAGATAAAGCCATCTGTTTTGGGGAGCTCAGCTTTCCTGGCTGCCCAACCAACCAGTGGCCATGTTGAAGCGGGATGCTCACTGAGGGGATTGCAGATAACCATTGGCTGTGGAAGGTTTTGTTGTTAGACAATTTTTTTTTCTTTTTAATGGGATCTGTAAGTTTAAAAATAGCTTGGTCCCTACAAAACATAATAGAGCAGCTTCTTTGGTGTAATCCATTATTGCTGCCAACTCCATCAAAGTTTCTGGCATTAATACAGCGGCTATACTAAAAAAAAATCTAACACTCGGGTCAATGCATTAAACAAATGTTTGACAAACCTCAGAGCTTAGCACGATCTTTGAGGAAGCTGATGATGCAGGAAAGCCCTCACTTTGTGTGACTTCCTCATCCCAGAGCCTCACACCTTCTGCACGTAAACACTGGCTGTGATGAACCACCGAGAGGCTCAAAAGGAGCAAGAGATTGTACTGAAGACACAATCAATGCAATCAAATGTTGAAGTTCACACCGAGCATGGATTAGGATGAAGATAACCTCTTCTTTTCACTGCCTTAAATCCTAAGTTGGTAATGTTAAGTTAACCAATGGGCGCAGAAGGCAACCACATCCATGATATGTTGGGTGAGGCATGTTGAAATGAAAGTATTTTCAGTGAATGAGATCTTACTATGTTGTTTTTGTTTTTTTTTTTTAATAGGGTAAATGGCTTTAACGGAAGGAGAAGAAACCAAAGTTAAAATATTCAGTTCATTGGGAATTTCAGAAAGAGCCCATCACTCTGCATCTCTACTTCTCCAGGTCAGTTTTCACTTGTGAGATAGTTTATTCTCCTTAGGAGATTAGGCAAAGTATCCTTAGAGGAGTATAAAAATGAAGAGCCTGAAAACATGTTTCATTTTATATGGTATGCGATGATGCAAAATTGGAGTAAAATGCCAAAGAACGAAATAGAAATGGCCAACAACTGTTTAATCTATAGTCTTTTATCTCTGTTACCAGCTGAACCACCTGTTCTCCAGTTGTTTGGGTCTATGAAAATGTAAGCATAAAAACTAAAATGTCTTCTGTATTTTAAAGCTTAGGCAATCTATTGGGCAGTGGAACTTCTTTCCATATTTAAAAATAATATATGGTGTTTAAGAGGGCAACCAAAACAAGCCTGTGGTACAAACTGAAGCTGAAGTAACAGACCCTATGACTGAATACAGCTTCAGAGAAAACTTAATTTTAATGCATCCCCGAATAAATTTACAGAAGGGTTGTGTTATTTATTGTGGTTCATGCATCCTGCTCCATGGTCCCTGGGTGGGTCCCTGCAGACTCTTTCCCTCACTGTGCATGTACACCTCCTTTGGAGAAGAGAACTAGGCAGTGATTGCAGCACTCCTCTCGCATTTTTAGGCTTTGTTTTTTGCTCTTCCCCACCATAAACCTCCTAGGAGATCTTCAGAAAGTTGTTTACTCCTTCTGCGTCTTGCCATCCACAGACAGAGGAAGATAAATGCGATGTTGCAAAAATAAAACCATGGAAGGCTGCAAGCACTCAGCTACAGTGCAGATGACAACCGTAAAAAGTATCTTCAGTAGAGAGGTAGGTCATCCTCTGGGACTACGCAGGTAAGTAAAATGTGGCCTTATTCTGCTTTGTGAACATTTGCTCTCAAAATAATCCTTTTACTGGATCAATAGAACCACTTTACCGGCCAAGGCACTGTTCAGCCACATGTCCCACCCAGCCATTAGTCAGTGTGGTGTCAGGGCAATGCAGACACAGAACCACTCATTCCAGAACTAGGAATGTGTTTTACCTGAACACAAATAACTACACAGATCAGACTATGCAATTGTTCCCCAAGCTTTCTACAGATTTACTCATATTAAGTTCTCATGGGGGTTTAGAGTGTGCACCATGGATTGGCTGCCGTACACTGCAGCAGATGGAAAGCAAATATATTTTCAAAAATTGCTTTGTACGCTTCTGTCACTTGTAGGCTTCTTGAGAGCACAAGGGGGAATGATGGTTTAAAACTGGGAGAGAGGAGGTTTAGGTTAGATACCAGGAGGAAGTTTTCCACACAAAGGGTGGTGATGTATTGGAACAGGTTGTCCAAGGAGGTTGTGGATGCAACCCTGGAGCAAGAAGAGACATTCAATAGAAATATTAAAATTCAGAATATCATCAAGACACGAGTCTTTTCTATTCAGCTCATCTGATACCACTTTAAAATCACGTGAAGTGGGCTATGATAAGTATTAGTTTTGAAGACATGGGCTCAGTGACCCGAATCCAAGAGATTCTGCAACACACAATGCATCTAATTTATTTTCTTGACCTAACATTTAACATAGATTATAGTTTTAATTGTTTATTGAAACTTCTGGTTATGTACTCTACTGTCTCAAGCATGACATAAATAGGAAATCTGTTTGTTTCTTCTGGATGACTAAAGTTGAAGGCACATCCCTAAGCTATGGGAAAAAACCATACACGAATACAGAGTGAAATCCAAGCAGTACAACTCTTTACCCTTCATCTTAAAAAAATACTGCTGCCCATTCTTAACCAAGGAAACACGGCTGAGTTTTGTATCAATCCCACGAGCTACATCTTTGTCAATCTACAATGCTTTTCTTTCCCTTTTTTCCTCTTTTCAGCAATATATGACCTTGGTCACATAGGACATGGTGAGAGGACGACTGAACTTCATACGGTACATTTCTGACCTGTCTTCGCTGAGAAGCAAGAAGTATTTTTCACTGTGACGCGGCAGTTTTCAAAAAAAACTTTGACATTTTTGAAGTCAAGCTAGTAAGACAGGTAATGCACACTCAACGACATATTATTCCACTTCGTCCATTGCATATTCAGTAAATTTGAAGAAGAAAGTCAATCTCCAAATCCTAAAAATAATATTCCTTGGGGTTTCATTTAATACAAATAATACTCATTAACAGTGCATACTTTGGTTTTCTTGTGGGGTGATGCTCCATAACTTGCTCGTTCTTTGCTCTTTTAATAAGTTGTAGACAGCTGCTATGCATGCAGTAGATCCACTGCCTTAAAACTACTTCAAAGGAAATGCTGAAACCTTTCATTTCCCTTTAAGGGTAATATTAACAACGCACACTTAATAATTTATTTTTTTATTTTAGTCTGTTGGTGGATGAGCAGTTTTTACAGTGGCTGAACAGTTTTCACGGAATATTACCAACCTGGACTAATGATGTTTGCTTTCTCTTTCTAGTTAGTTGATGGGCAGGTTTCTTACCAAATATTGTGCTTTGATAATAGCTAGTTTTGTTTTGCGGTGACTCAAAACCAAGAGGCACTCACAGTGCAGTGTAAATATTCACTAAAAATAGTATCTAACAATCCTGAAAATAGTGATTAAAGGAGCACTGGAAGTGTACACGTACTGAGCACTTCTTTCAAGGCTTCTTAGTACTGTCTGAATATACACTGGAAATGCTTGTTTCCTGCAAGCACTTGGTGGGAATTGCTGCCTCCAACTGTTGGTAGGAATTGAATTTTAAAGCCTTTTACACTGACAGGAGAGAAAATGGATAATCAGCAATAATCGCTACATCGCTCTCATTTGTTACCATCTTAAGGGAATGGGATTGAAAGATATAAACAGAGACCAACAGGTCCTAGAGACCTGAAGAGAGAATTCCCAACGGGCGAATTCACATTCAACCCAAGGACATTCCGAGCATTAAACTTCCTTCCTTGCAATTCCATGATAACCCATTTCCATCCTTCCTCCCTGCAGTCTCCTTTCTGGTTTACAAGAAACCTTGTTAGAAGCATTTCCTCTACTTAATGGCTTCCTGGCTTTTTTTTCCTGCAATATAGGGCAGCACATTATTACAAAAGCACGTGATAGATTTAGGTATCATCGATTCTCTTTAAAGTAGGTTTATCTGATGGAAGACAGATTTTCATTGCCCAATCACCTCAGGGCCAGGAGCTCTTTTTAGTACATTAACAATTATAAGTTTGAAAGTGTCCACCTAAAGAAGATATCAATACATCATCTCATATTGATAAAGTACAGTAAGCTTAAATGTTGCTTAATTGCTTAAGGTTTACAGTTTCTGGAAATGTTCGAAATGTATAAATGTAGTCATTCCAGTGGGAGAAAGCAAGAATAAAAAAGAAATAGAAGGAAATAGTTTTATCTGCCTCTGCATTTCAACTGGAATTTATTTTTAGTTAATGATAGCAGACTCAAACAAAACAAAAAACAAAAAAAAAAAAAAAAAAAAAAAAAAAAAAAAAAAAAAAAGAAAAAAAAATCTAAGCACTGAGCAATACCAGAAGTGTCATTTGAGTTAAACACATTTTCACTATCATTAATCATGGCAAAAGTGACAGAAGAAAAATGAGCTGGCTTGGTATATCTAATATATTAATTCTCTCTGCAGATGGCTCAATGCATGAGCAAGTAAAAACAGGTAAACCTTCAGAAAAAAAAGAGAAGGGATGTCAGTGGAAGGTTTTCTGTTACTATGAAATACTGTAATATTTTGATTTCTTCTCGAGGAAAGCTACAGAAGCTAAACAATCCACAGGCTCTTTCCTTCATTACTGTTGAATAGCTATACTGGAAAAAAAGCTATGCCATGGCAGCTTAACCCCATTTGTGCAGTGCCTATGCATACATATTTTTTTTTCCCTTCAGTTCCCATGATGCTGGTAACAGATTTTTTCCTTTGTTTCCCAGAGACCTTGATATCTTTCCCCCAAAGCCACCCTCAAGTTGAGATTTTCCCCCAAAATTATTTCTTTTCTGCTTTTTAGTTACAAATCTAACTTGTTGTTTGGTATGTTTTCCAGCAAAATTATGGCCAAGATGTTCCCTGACTAATGGTGAAACATCTGCAAGATAAGTGGAGGAAAGGATAGGTACAAGAAACTGTCTTTAGTTCAAGCAAAGTAGTAAAGTGATAATTTTGGAGCTGAGCTTACTGGAGAATTTTATTTCCTGATATGTTCCAACAGTCATACTGCACATATGGACCCTTCCTAAAAATACCCAATGGAGACCTACTTACAAAACCGGTGACTTAGTTGATATTATGAAGAAACAGTTCTGTGAAACTAGAGGAATCCGAAAATAGTGAATTAGGATCTTTACCGTCAACTTCAAAGTTGACTCAAAGGCATGAGGAAGGAAAGCAAAACAAAGAAGTTAACAGAGTCTAAGGATTAGCTCCTTTCTGCTGGAAAAAGAAAGTTCTTTCTGATTTGATCAAAGCTGCTATATATGGTTCTTCTACTGTACCAGGCTATGGAACGATGAGCTCCTGGCTGAGCAGGGAGATGGATAACTTTGTACAGCTGTCAGAATGTACTGTCCCAAGTTTTTTCGTGCAATCCATCTGCAGCTTGGTTCTTCCTTTCCTTACCTGCATGTTGCAGACAGCATTTTACTGATGCTAAAGATCTAAAAAGGGCTGACAAAAATAGGGCCAGTAGTATAGTCTAAATCCATAAAAAATAATAGAGACATAGTAGAATTTGCAAAACCACGCAAAACTTAGAGAACAGAGCAGAATTATCAGATTTGTGTCCTGTGTTATATTCATGCTGTCATCTTTTGGCAATATAAAATATGAAGTAATTTTCTGATTTATTAGGGATATCATCTGCTTGCTACTTAGGCGTGACATTGTGAACAACTGCACAGCAGGAGAAAGGTAGAACCACAAATGAACCGCGACAGGTAAACTGCATCCAGGCAGCACAACACCAGCAGCAATAGGAACTTACCGAGCGAAACACTTAGCAAACTATGTAAGACGTAATTTTTAGTTACCAAGAAAGTAAAATTAAGTCACGCTGAAATGACAAACAAAAAGTAACAATAAAAGGGCATTAAGAACGAGAAAAGATGCACTGTGGACTCTATACGATTCCAGTAACACCTTTCGTTTTACAACCCAAAGCATTAAAGGAGACAGCACTGTTAAGGCTGATTTACAGCAAGCCCACGGTCCATCTGCTTTGGAGAGCCAAGACACTAAATATAATTTTAAAATTAAATAGGAAGATAAACACTGATCAGGGACATCGTTTTCTCTTTTAACCTGATGAAGATTTCTTCTCGTCCTGGATTTCTGCTAAATGGTAAATGAAATCAGAATAACAAAGAAAAAAATAAAAGACAAGAATTGCATAACTAAACTGAAAGGTGTTATAAGCTACCAACGGTTTTTGAGAAGAATGCTTCAGCTTCTCTAAAACTGGTTTCATTATTATTGGGAAAACTCTACAGTGGTTCCTCAGGTGAGCATGGAACATGGCTCGTTATGTCAGCAGCTGCACTGCAGTTAATTTAAAAGACCTGCACTGCTGTGTAATTACAATGTCCTGAGGGATATCCTGAGAGCTATTTACAAATACATCTCCCTGAATCATAATTTTGTTCCTGTTTGCTTGCAACTGGGGGAGAACATTAATAACTCTGGAGTCAGGATTTGTTTCTATAATTCATTTTAGTCTGAAAATGCTGATGTTATCAAGCCAAAATTTTTGTCAATGCAGACAGTCATCAGGATTATTTTTTGGATTATTTCCGGAAAACAATTTTTCAGTTTGGGAATCACGCTAATTATAGTAACTGTGAGATTGTCAAAAGTGAATGGCAATGGTCTTAGCCAATGGAAGCAATACATTCGTGGGTCTTAAGAAGTTTTATTTATTTTTCATTCTCATCTCTTTTCCTGAAAGACTTCAGACTTTCGTTTTTGTGGACTTGTTGATGGTACAGATTTCTTACCGAATTCTCAGTTCTGTAGGAGATAATTCCAGGAAAATCGAGGGAAGTGTAACTTAGCAGATGAAATAAGGATGCTTACATAAAGCACGTTCTTATTGCAATGGGCTGGACTAGGTTCTCAGACCATAGAGATCAATTAGGAAGGTGAAAGTCTACCAGAAACATCCTGTATAGGTTGCCAAACTCAATATACATGTGGAGATGCAGTACACAAGTCAGAAAATTAGCAATGTGAATCTGTTTATACCATGCCCAAATTGATATTCAGGTCATGCAGCTCCATAGTTTTTTGCATGTGTTCCTATAAGGTGGTCAATCATATTTTTCTTTTCCCCATGTGATTGTGTCACATGCATACCTATGAACTGGCTCAAGATACAAGATCATGAAATTTGCCATGGTCAAACTGAGTAATTTTTTTTTTTTTTTTCCTTTCTCTTAAGAGAATTATCTGGTGTAGAAAGCTCATTTTCATGCTTTTCAAACTGAAGAGAGACCAAATAAGTCAATCTCTGTACCACCCTTCCCATGTTATGGACTTTGAATATTTGGATACTGCTGAATGGGTCATGGAGAAGCAGCTTTCAAGAGCATCTCTGCACTACAAGGTGCTCATACATCTTCAGTTATCAAACCATTGTGAAAACTGACTTGAAAAATCCCAAATAGAAATTAATTCCACCTTTTGGCACTTCATAAATATTCTTCTTCTTCAGAATTCCACATTTCTGCATTTATTTGCTGGCTACAACACAACTTAAGAAAAAAGTATCTTTGACAATAAAGAAACATTTGAA
Organism: Centrocercus urophasianus; assembly: GCF_019232065.1. Taxonomy (NCBI): domain Eukaryota; kingdom Metazoa; phylum Chordata; class Aves; order Galliformes; family Phasianidae; genus Centrocercus; species Centrocercus urophasianus. Next base: position 2,610,088 of record NW_024884744.1, on the reverse strand, counting down.
AAGACTTTTTCCTAAGACAAGCTTAGTCATGTACTAAGTTGTTTATTTGCTCGCATAACAACAGAGGAAGAATCGTTTTATTGTCACGCTCATTTAAATGGAGTTTCTTCAAAGAGCCAAGAATGGAAGGAAAGTGCTTTGTTATAATAAGGTCATGATACTTGTTAAATGTTTTACATACTGAAGGTTAAATTCTTATCTCTATAAAGAAAAAAGTATTTTAGCTGTCCTTGAAAATCGAAGAAAAAAAAAAGTTTTCAAAATGATAAAGAAAACAAATGTATTTATTTGTACCTTTTGACACCTGTAATTGCTCACCCATACTGCACATTCACACCCATTCAGAATGAGGTAATGAGTGCTTAAATTAAGCTCCATTTATGCCTTTAAATTTGCTTCTAATAGACGCGTCTATAGGTATGGCAATTACCTAGATAAGTAACAAAGATGTGCCACAGTTTAAAACTGTAATCATCAGCATCGGATGTTAATTAGAGAGAGAGAGGACAGAAGACGAGAGTGCCTTGAGATTGTTTCTATACAGAAATCACTTAAATGGAAAATCAAAAGGATTGCTAAGCAGTTTGATAGAGAAATCAAGCCTAAATCCTGCCAAGATCTTGCATGAGAACTGCTGGTGGCATACCTGAACTAGGCTGGCAAACATCATCCTTAGGTTTTGAGAGACATTTTGCTGCCTTTCTAGTTAAGTGAAGATGGATCCTTTCTTTTCTGTCTCTCATTATTTCCTTTTGTACCTATTTATGCTTGAAAACTGTAAGAAAGGAATATCCACCCCCCCAAAAAAAACCAAACAACTCCCGGTGATTTCATGAGCGACCTGTTATGCACTTTCACACACAGAAAGATGACAATATAAGAACATGAGCTGTCAATATGTTCCATTTACAGTGTATTTACGGACAATCCTTAAAAAAAGATTCTGGAGTCTGACTTTTCAAAATATTTTCCTACTAACAATTGTTATTGACTAATATATCAAAGAGCACAGTTCCCCTAATGATGCATCGATGCAATACATCATTACAAACTCACTACCATCTCAATGATGTATTACTCAATAACGTGGCAGCAGCTGGCAAGAGCTTCCATTGAGTCTGACGATGCAAGTTTTATCATGTTTGTTTAATTTACGTAGAGGGAAGTAAAGAAGAGATGCTGACAGATAGGCTAAGAGAGCATGTTCACATGCAAAAAGTTATAAATTGTCTCAAAAACTGTGACAAGCATGGTATATCAGTGTAGAAAGGCAGATGCTACTTTTCAACTTTCCAAGAGCTTCTAGAAAAATCACTGTCTCTTAGCACTTTCTCATTTACTCACTTCTTTCTCATTTACTATTACACTTTGGGTAGTTCAGAGATTAACAGCTGACACACAGCTGGGAAGGGTAAGCACGCCCCTGTGCTTTCTGTTGCCTGTTGCAGCCCTCAGTTCAGACACAACGTTTTCACCCAGCAGCTGATAGCTGTAAACTCAATGCCTTTACTCATCCTAAACATAGTCCCTTGGCTTGCAGCTCCTCAACTCAACACCAACCCTTCCTCCCCCAGCAAGCTGCAGTGCTTACTGAACAAAAGCAAGGGTAAACACTTTTGCTTTCTACCTAAGACTAATTTTTCCTTGAAGAGAGACTTTGCACCGCTGCTGTGTCAGGAAATGTAGCGCATCCCTTAGATGGTAGCTCCTACTACTGCGGCAGCCTGCTGCAAGCTTTGCAGTCCTGACCACTTCTTTGGCCAGGCCCAGGGGTTTTTAGCAGTTTATTTACTCTGTAGGTGCCCATCCCAGGCCAGTAAATATTGAACCACTGATTCTACCTTCTGAAAGCCCAGTAAAGTCTCTCTTTTCATTAGCCTTAGTCATTTCATCCTCATCTCTGCTGCTTGGGCTTCTTGGGCTCCTTGCCTACATTCACCACAGCAGCACTATTGGATTTACTTACATGGAGTCCGAAGATGCAGTATAAACTGAAAACTAAATCTTATTTTCAAATAATGACCACTCTTCCTTTCAATTTCGACAAAAGTTTGAAGAACTGGAATTAATGTTTAATCTCAAAGAGAAGCAGCTCTGGTCTGGCTGCTGTAGGACATTTTGCTGTTGGAAGAATGGGTGTTTTCACAGCCACTGTTAGATTGGATCATACTGTATTTTTCCCACTTGAATTATACTGTATTTCTGAAAAGAGATGTTGGTTACATTGGTTACAGGAAAAGGGAAGGGAAGGGAAGGGAAGGGAAGGGAAGGGAAGGGAAGG